>NC_142010.1:201783331-202094998 GCF_049901735.1 Notechis scutatus | reverse complement strand
CCTAAGCTGAATTATTTATGGCTTCAGTATGGAATGTTTAAGAAAATCTTATCTAGAAATATTTGAACTGGTGTGTGTTATACTATATCAAGTTTTTGAGTGAATGGGAATTAAAGGTTTGTACAAAAGTTGATGATCAAATATTTTATCATAACACCAATATTATCAAGATGTTCTTGAATTCAATATGGTACATTTTATCATGGGAATATTTTGTGCTAGAAAAATGAATGACTTCTTTCTTATTTTACCATTTTTGAGGAGATTACAGAAAAAAACCCAGATATATATAAAATTTATAAAAAGAAAAATAAGTAGAAGAAAGCAGATGATAACAGAGTAATTACTGGAATGAAGAGTTACCTCAGAATTTGTCTTTAAAATTAATCATCTGAAAACAGCAAGGTTTCCAGGAGAGATGGCTAATATCCCAGATTATTAGAAGAAACGATATATTTTGAAAAATAGCCGATCTTAACTCCTTATTAGCAGCAAGAGACTGAAAAGGAGAAAACATTAAACAAATTTGTATTCATGATGGAAAACTAGGATTGAGAGAGAACAAATATGTTTTCCCCTCCCTTCAGTTGGAAGATTTTCTGTATGTTTGTTTCTTGTGCAAATCAGTTTTTGGTTGAGGGTGAAAAAGAGGGTTTTTTTTAGGAGCAAATCCTTTAAAATATAAAAAAATGTCAAGTAACTTTAGGATAAATAAAACCTAGAATGTATTTACAAAAAGAAGTTGTCAATTTTATTTTCAATTAAACTTCAATCATGGTGAAAAGACCACATACTATTTTCCTGTCATAGGATTCTCCGCTGCTGTAGGTTGTAGCTAATGTTGATGCACATTCTTCTAGATACCAAGGTTTTCTTCCACTTTCAGCTGTGCTACTAATGGAGATGGTATAGATGCTATTGGTGTAGCCATCACACGAGCAATGATCCTTACTTCTTCCACCATTTCCAGATGCCCACACATAAATGGAGCCCAAGTTGTTTCTGCCCTATTTGAAATAAATTAAAAAATATTGAAATTAGAAGTAGATAATAAATTGTAATAGCCTTTTTTGGTAATTTAGTTTGGATAAAATATTTTATTTGTAATTTAAATCCATCCTATAAAGTATCAAATATAGATTATAATACTCTTTTATTTTAAGTACTTGTTGCTAATACTTGCTGCTCCAAAAAGGTTATGAAATTACCAGTGAATAAATTAATAAATTAAAGGACTAAAGGACTGACAGCTCCTAGTTATGCAACACATAAATTTTATTTTTCTTATTTAATCTTGTAAAAAAATATTCCATTCTGATAGTATCAGAAAATGAATATATATTACCGGTAGGTCTTTCTACTTCCATCCAGGGATGGGATGCTACCGGTTCGGTCCAGTTCTGTAGAACTGGTAGCTCTGAAAAGCAGCAGACACCAAACTGGTTCGGTGTGATGACCTTTTGGTCGTCTATTTGGCCCACCCGCCTGCCCAGGCTCTTGGCTATCCTTTATTTCCTGCTTTTTCAATGTCAGCTGCTTTGCGTGGCACAGCTGAGGTTGAAAAAGCAGGAAAGAAGAGGATTTTCAAATGCTGCACACCCGCGTGCAGCGCTTGTCAGCTGTCCGGACAGCACAGCTGATTTTTTTCCGAATGCTGTACATGCACGCACAGTGCATGCAAAATGCACTGTCACTGAACCAGTAATAACACCGGTTGAATCCTACCCCTGCTTCCATCATAACGAATTGTCCAATAGATAAATGATCTTTTCTGATTATAATATTGTTTTATTAACTATTTTACATTTTATATTGTACTTCTTATAAAGCTTAATTGGATTAGATTTATCATCATTATTTATAATATTTCAAGGACTATGTGTATTATATCATTTAATAATTCAATATCATTACAAATGTATAAATCATTTCTTCTAAAGACTATCTACCTAGATATAAGTATGTATTTTAAATTTTGATATTTATAACTGCCCCAAGATTAATGACATTGCCCAGTATTGAGTACAATCCTATGTTTGGACCTATACAGCTTGTCCTCGGAAATTGTGGGAGCGCCATCACTTGAGACTTTCAAGAAGAGATTGGACTGCCATTTGTCAGAAATGGTGTAGGGTCTCCTGCTTGGGTGGGGTGTTGGACTAGATGCCCTACAAGGTCCCTTCCAACTCTGATTATCTGTTATATGTTATCTGTTATCTATACTATGGTAGTAAAAGCAGTGAAATACTTGTTTTGTACACATCAGTACTCAGCTTCCCCCCTTTTTAAATGAAACCATGGTGGATAATAATCCATTGATTGGATACTAGACATCACCAATATGCTGGGGATATTATTTTACATCTTGGCCTAAGGCAAGTAGGAGATGTGGTGGCAAGCTTAAATGCTGCCTAGAGGCTGTAGGGATAAAAGGGGGCAAAAGGAGATTATGAAGGATTCACAGCAAGCTGAGATTACTATTAGTTCACAAGTCTTATAATACCATGAAAGTTCCATCTAAAACACTTGATGAGTAGCACTTTCCCTGAAGGAGCTATTATGCAGTCTTATTAAACCATGGCTTCTTTTGAAACAACAGGTGGAAGATGTGTCCAGTTGCACCTTTGGCTATTTTTGCTGGTCTGCCAGTTATACTTAACCCTTTCCCAAATCAGGAGGCACTGAAGACAGTGACTAACTTCATCTCTCTTTTATGTGTGTCTTTATTTTGCATGAAGCTGCCCTTGAAAATGACTCAGAAACAGCAGGTGTTACAAAATGCAATAACCTGTTTTATTGCCTTTAGGGTCATCTTTGCAGGTAAAATATGCCTGCCCCATATTGTCTAGCAGGAAAATGATCTAGATGCCCAGCTTGAGAAAAACTTGGGTGCTCAGGACACAGACGATCACATTTCAGGGTACTCCATGTATTGTGTGAAATTTGTACATACATATCCACAAGTATTTTTGTTTACTCAATATACTATATATTGGTTTTAGGATTCTTCAAATTCAAAGATATTGTTGAAAAAGATGCAACTGGCATATACAGTATATATTGTTACTATCAAATTGATTTGAAAACTGTGGCAGAGTATATTTTGGAAAATATACCTATTTTAATGTCAAATTGACACTATGATATAACCCAGATCTCAAAATGGAGTAAAAATTGACTGTATATCTGAATGAATGTTGGGATCTTTTATATTAATAAAACTAGTGCATGATAATGATGAACTTCTGTCATTTTCTTTGTTAAAAGATAAATAATATTTGTCAGTTGCTACCAAAATGCATTTACAGTTGTTTATTTACATCTTGATTTGGACCAGCAACATTTTCATCTCAAAGTTAGCTGAGATATTACATGGGATTCTAAACCCAAAAAGTCAACAATCAATCTTTATAAATACTAATTATTCATATATCAATTTAATCAGTTAATTGATAGGAAATGTGAGACCCTCATTTTGGCTTAAAAAACAAAAATGTTTAAACTTTAATGTTAAGCCCCTTGTTAGATTACACATTATACAACAAAAAAAATCCAATTTATTAAACTCATGGCATTTGTACAGAAGAATGAATAATTGTATTATTGGACATGCAACTAAAGTAACATTTATGATTGTTAAATCATAAATTTTTGCAGTGTTCTAAAGTTACTATTTTATGGAAAGAAATATAATTAGATATATTAATTTGACTTTGAAACAAATCAAAGTAATATTTTCAGATGCACATAATCTATTGAATTATATAACCACAACATAAAGGTTGACTGCTAGTCAATGGTAATAGATTTTTTTGACTTCATTATTGCCAAGAGATTAATTTTCAACATAGAAAAAAGATAAATTTATGGCTCCAATTACCCAGTAGGTTCCATATCATATATGCATTACTTGCATCCTACAAACAAGCTGCCTATAGACATAGATTATGTATGAACAATTATAATGAAATATGGTTATCTTTTGTTGAAGTGTTATATTAAAAATTCATCCTCCCTTCTCCACCCTGAGAAGCCATATGTTTCAATTCAATCACTTTGGTCTAGCGATTAAACCACCACATTAGAAACCAGTTCTACTCCTGCTTTAACCACAAAAGCCAGCTGAGTGAATGGCCTAGTCACTCAACCCATTACGTCAGGCTTAGGCCACAAAAAAGTTGGTCAACAATCAGTTGAGCTGAAAAAAAGAGTGGTACCTGCAGGAAAATGATGATGAAGATGAAAAAAGCATATATCTATATCTATAGAGTTTTTATCTGTGTGTCTGTCTGTCTGTCTGCCTGTCAGTTTGTCTATCTCTCTTGCTCCATGTATACATACATTCATATCTACATTATACAGCATTGTTTTTAATATATATTATATATTAATATAATTTATAAATTATATGTAATTATATATTACAGGTAATCCTTGAGTTACAAATGTAATGGAGCCTGCCAATTACATTCATAACCTGGGAATTCGTTGGAATGAATCATGTTAAATGAACGTGAAAAATTCCTGCCTTGACCCATGCATTTACTAACTGAATGTGTGGGTTGTTAAGTGCACAAGATATCTCAAGGTAGGGAAGGGTGGGGAAGAACATGGGGGTCTAGTGATTCCAACCCCCCAAGTCCTCCCCCAACCTACTGAAATACCTATGTTCCCCCCCACCCCCCAAATCTTGCTGGGTCCACTTGAAGATCTCAATGAGCTGTCTCTTCTCCACCCTCTCTGTCACAGCTTCACTTGAGCAAAGGCTTGCTGAAGCCTAGAGGGAGATAGCATTCATCTTTTCAAAAAGCCCTTGCTGCTGAAAATGGAGCTGTGCTGAAAATAGAGACCCAGAGGGATACGGCATCAGCTCTGTTTTTGGTGTGGCTCCATTTTGGGCTTTTTGCAAAGATATTCGGAGACTACAGGGATGCAATCTCCCTGTAGACTTCAGCAAGGCTTTGCAAAAAGCCTTTGCCAGCAAGAACAGAGCATGGGAGGGATGTGCTGGCCCCTCCCAGGCTCTGTTCTTGCCAGCAAAGGTTTTTTGCAAAGATGACCGGAGCCTACAGGAATGCAATCTTTCACCCATGCAGGCTTTGGCAAAGGAAATGACAAAGGAGGGGAGGCTTGAAGAACCAAAGCCTTCCTTCTGCCTGCAAATCCTTTTGCCACAGATCTCATCTATTCTCTCTGAATTGAGTCCTAAAGTAGAGTGAGATCACGTAAGATCAGTAGCGGAAGATCTTGTGCTACTAATCTCGCATGATCCTGTAGTACTTTAGGCTTCTGTTCTCTTTGAATGCACTGCAAGCCTGAAGCAATGAAGCAGGCAAAGAAACTGAAGGCTTGTTAGATCTTCACAATGTGAGTCTTCACAGACCCAGTGGCTGTGGAGACCTGGCTGGAGGTAGTGGGGAAATAGGCAGGATGAATGTTGCAGTGCTTCTGCAGTCGATGGTAAGGGTGAACGACTGCCATGGGGTTGCAATATTTGTAACTTCAAGACTGTGATGTAAGTACTTTAAATGATCGCTAAGTGAGCTGTTGTAACTCGGGGATTACCTGTATATATAATATATTTAATATAATATACAAATCAGTATTATTTATTTAATAAAACAGGATACACCCCCCCACACACAGTTTATTAAATAAATTAAAGAATACTATTTTCTTGAAAACAGAATGTTTCATTTGAAATGAGCAGACATTTTAGAGTACTACAGATAGTTCTCGACTTACAACAGTTCATTTAGTAACTGTTCAAAGTTACAACAGTCCCATAATCTGTTCCTCATGGATGGATGGCCATTTTCTGAACACTGGAAATTCTGTAACTAGCTACATCTAAGGCTAAAGCTTCAGGATTGTAATGCAAAATTTTATTCAATGATGTTAAACATTTACAAGCTGAATTTCAACTACCATCAAAGGAAATGCATTTTCTTCTCAAATTGTAAATTCCAAGTTGTTTTATCTTGTTTCAATAGCCCATCATTTGGAAATGCATATAAAGTAATCCATACATTCCCTGATTTTACCAATCTTGTCAGAAGAAGAAGAAACCTCCTAAATATTATTAAGAAAAGGCAATTTTTATATATCCAACTTCAACTTAAATGCCATCTATATCTTTGGAAATATAGCATTAAACATAGCATTAAAGTAATAAATGAAATATAATTATCAAATTTTTGACTTCCACAGCATTTAATATCTATGGTTAATCTCTATGAATTACAATTTTGTTAATATCAAACTATCTGTGGTTGCCCCTTGCTGTTTCATTCTAATCTGTCCAGATCATTGCTTTTGTTTTCCTATATATTTTGTGCCACATAAAATTAAGGTCCGTTCTTCCAACCAATTTTGTCTTTTTTGAACCAATTAAAGAAAAGGAGAGAAAAATAACTGAAGAAAGATTCATTAATTAAATTCACTTTCAACTTGTCTGTCAGTCATATAAATGTTGATGCTGACTTACGAAAGACATTAATTTTATTCAGAGAAATTTAATGAACAGCAAATACTGCTGAACAAAATATTCTGTAATTTTCTATCAATATATAAAACTTTGTATAACTGTTTCAAACTAATCATTCAGTGGGCTACAACTGTTCGCAGGATCAGTCTTAAGCATATATTATAATCCTTTGGCATTGGAATTTGTTTCATTTATTAATATATATTTTTAGCTCTGTGTTGGCCAAATTTTGGAGGAGACATAGAGTGTGTATGAGAAAGAACAGGTATTTTCTATTGTTCACTTTGGTACAAAATTCTTGGGAATCGGTTTACCCAACATAGTCTCTTTTTCATTTCTTTTCTTTCTCAACAACAATTTGCTTCTAACCATTAATGTTTGGAAAGCTGGAAGCAATCTTCTAGGGATTCTGAATTAGATACCTCATAAATCATATAAAACTCAGAATATTAGTCTTCCCTAACTTTAGTTAGGGAAGTTATTACTTGCATAGCATAATTGTTTTTTAAACCTGACCCCAGTGTTATTTGCCTCCAGTTATTTGTAGTACAAAAATTAGGCTTTGGAACTTCATAGATCAAGGTTCAAAGAACTGTATGAAGTCTTCTATGCACTTTTATTTATAGATATTTTTTAAACAATCTTCAGAAAAAAAGCTTAACGTTTAAAACTTGATCAAATTATATAAGCCATTTCTAGTCTGGATTTTCAAATGAATAATAAAGAATCATAACTGATTGCATCATTTGGAACAGACAAAATAGCTTCAAGCTATTCCCTAAAGAGCTATAATTAGTATTTAATTTGTAAGCATAGCAAAAACAAAGCAAACAGTAAAGGTTGCTGACTGAAGCAAAAGCCAATGCATGTATAGACTCTGCATTTCACTTTTCAAGCTATTTTAGTTGCCTAATCTCCATTCTTCAAGGAGACATATTCTAAACGTTTCTACCACCATAAATATATTTTGAGATCCTGAAAATTATAAAATGATTGGCAATGTTCCTCCTAACCCTAACTCAAATCTTAACCCAGTCCTGAGAAATGCCATCTCAAAGCCTGTGTTACAGCCAGCTACCACAGTGCCACAGTGGGAAGCAGCAGATACCACAGCCCAGCCACAGTTTCAGCCCAGTACTAGGGCAAAAACCTGTTCACATACAGCACCATGCATGAAGACCCAGCTGCTTCTGCCATCTTCACTTCACAGCCCCTTCCACTATGTGGTGCACCATTCCTGCCACCCCTGCCCTGTCTTGTCCTGGCCTTACTTCCCCCAAGATGAGCTTCATTGTCTTCTTCTTCCTGCTACTGAGCGCACCTGGCCTGGCTCTTCCTTCTGAGATCACATATGTCAGGAGCAAGCAACTCATGGATAGGCCCAAGCAGATATTTTACTGTTGATCACTGATATTACTAGAATTTTTTTCAGATTGTATGCTTCCTCTTGGGAAATGGCTTATATAGATTGAAAGGTTTGATCTCTGGTGTTTCCTCCCCAGAATGAAGTCTAACTTGGACTGTTTTTACTCTTTGGTTTAGCCTCCTCCCCTTCAGCTGGGGATTTAACTACACACAACCTCTTTCCCAAGAAAGCCTTGAAGCAACTCTACAATCATGTGTTTGGGCAAGCAGCCAGGCAACAGCTGTAAATTCAAGGACTGTGTGTAAGTACTATTCATTCAGCACCATCATAATTTTGAACAGTCATTGAACGAATGGTCATTAACTGAGGATTACCTTGTTTGGCAATGCTAAGAGAGCTTTCAGTTTCTGTCAACACTATCAACAAGTACCAATGTCAAAATTGGTGAAGCAAGATAGGTGAAAAAGGCAGCATGGATGAAAAGGGAGGCATTAAGGTTCTCACAACTAGCTCAGTAGCACAACACTTGATCATTAATGCCCAATGAACTTTTTGACTCCCAGCCACCTCACTAAATGGAAGGATACACTGGGTACAAGAAGGTAGTGAACATGCCATCAAGGAAAAATAATGCAATATCTGAATTGTCTTACTGAGTTTATCCTCCCTTCTTTATAATACTGAAAAGGATTTGCCATGAGAAATCTGTATAATATTTCACAATGATGCATACCTAACATTTTCACTATGAGGTCCTCTGTTCAACCTGATTTTGAAAATTCACTCAAGTACTTCAGAACTGTTTTAGATTCCAAGAATCTGATGGAATTTATTTTATACAATATATTTGATTCGGCTAAATGTAGAAATAGGGAATATTCTTCAATAAATGTTTTACCATTAAATTTTCATTCATAGGATTTTACAGATTTTTACAGGATTTCAGAACATCTTGTACAAGTTTCCAACTGCTTCTTATATCTTTTCTTCTCTTTCCACACAAAAAAAACCATTATAGAGGAAATGGCAATATCTGCATAATCAGAGATAGCACTAGGCACTGTTCATCTGAAAGTACCTAATATAAAACTACCTTGCAAAAAAGAATGGCAAATGAAACCAACACCCACAGGTATCAGGAGTATTTTTCATACTATAATCCTTTGAACTAATCATTGAATTATTTCAATGCAATTTATATCCTACATTTGCTTCCTTTTGTTCTAATTCAATTCTACATCTTCAGACATACAACTTTACTCCTTTCCCCAATAAATATTAAATAACATAAAATGCCTGGATGAACTAAATCAAAAACAATTTATCTCAGTGTCAGATTTCCAACAGAGGTCACCATATACTTCCGCGAAAACCCACATGATGATTTAAGTTAATAACTTTCAATTTACAGTTTAGTGACCATTCAGCACCATTTTATAACCATTTTTCACACTTACAACCATTGCAGCATTTCCATGGTCACATGATCAAAATTAGATGCTTGACAAGTGGCTCATATGAGGAAACTAGATTCACCTAACAACTATATTACTAATTTAACAACTGTAGTGATTCACTTAAAAACTATGGCAAGAAAATTGTAATATGTGGCAAAAATCACTTAATTGTCTTGCTTAGCAATTTGGGCTCAATTGTGGTTGAAAGTCAAGGAATACCTGTTCATTTGGAAACACTCTTTCAAAACTGAATTTAAAGCATTGCACAAGTCCATTTTACATGTTAAAACAAAACTTATTGTAAAAATTATTTTCTTTTTCTATAACTATGGAAATAAACAACTGTTTATTTATTTAATAAATAACTGTTTCCCATTCTTTTAATTTGTATCAGGATTTGCCACAGCAAGTAGCAACATTGACTGATTATGAGTTGGTGTACGTTCTTAGGAACCACACGGCGACATATATGATTTACTGGGTGTCATGTTTATGAAAAAAATGAGGATTGTTTTTAATACTGACTTTCCATTTCTTTCTTTCATATTTTTCAAACTCAGTATAATACAGTAACAAGTTTTTGGATATTTTTTGTTAATAAGTTAGTGTAGATTGATGCTATAACTTCAGAAATTTGTGAAGACCTAATTAGACTTGATGTCATACTTTTTTAAATGAAGCCTCTGGGCAAGGAAAATGTAAAGCTACAATTAAGAATGTTTTCCAAATAATAGAAATGGACCACACCCAAATTATGAACAATCTGCTGGCTGAATGCTCAATTTAATTTACCAGGCCGTAATTAGATGCACAAATAATAGAAACTTAAAATTCTATTGCCAAAAGTTTTTGATAAATAAAGTATTGGCTCAATTGTAATTATCAAGAATTCATTAAGTGAAAATTATGCCAATTCTTGAAGTTTAGTTCGAATGCATACATTATGCCAACAAAACATCCCTTTCCCTATAAATAGTCATAAATTATTGCATTACTGGGAAATGTGCTACAAATTATACTCTCCAATTCATTACCTTGCATGGAAAAATTGTGATGTCACTTTATTTATGATAATTATAAACAGATGTTGCATGAACTTTCATCATTTGTAAAAGTAATGACGTTTTCTTTTTACCTAACTGAAAATATATTTCTTTCCTGCTGGATTATTATAGACATTTGCAACTTTAATTAAACAGAAGTCTAGTGCTATTTGCAGGATACAACTACAGATGATGTTCACTTAACAATCAAAATTGGAACCAACTACTTCTCTAAGCAATGAGGTCATTAAGTGAGACCTCACGTCATGGTAAATTTTTATTTTACTGATAGATTCTCCATTGATTCTGCTTGTGCGAAGCCAGCTTTGAAGCATGCAAACAGTGTGCATGTGATTGCAGGAGGCCGCAAAGTCATAAACTCCTGCAGATTGCAAAGTGCCTGAAACTCGATCACATTAATTGTCATAACTTAAAACAGTGGCTAAAGAGGGCAGTTTATTACAGGAGGACCACCTGGTATTAGTATAATGGTTAAAGCATCAGGGAAGAAATCAGGTAAAGCCAGCTGGGTGACCTTGACCCAGTCACTATTTCTCAGTCTAGGAAGGAGGTAATGGCAAACCGCTTCCCCAAAAATATTTTCAAGAAAACTGCAGAGACTTGTCTAGGCAGTCTTAGAGAATTGGATATGATTGAATTGGAGTGGGAGAAATCCAGACCTGGCATTTATATCTTGCTGTTCAGAATTATTGGATTACTTCTTGTTTGATCTTAATTTACCAGAGTTCCAAAGGTATGGCTAAAGCAGTTTTTATCAGAAAGACAATTGGGATTCACTCAGGAGTTTCCAGGTCTTTATCCATACTCACAATAGTATCATTATGGTGCCCATTGAGTCAAGAGCAGATTGCCATTTGAATTATAGTCAGCAGATTTTTGTTTACTTGTTGTTTTCTCTTGTACTGAACAGTTTTGGATGCTACTTTTTACTAGTGCTATTAAGTATATTGTTCTTTATCTATCTGGCCCAATACTTGAAGTGTGGAATGCTAGTCAAGCATGCGGCCTGTAGGCCCATAAGCCCTGGAGGTGGCCCAGGAGGCTGTCCTGGAGACAGTGAGGAACCTGCCCCTGCTGCCTGGCCATGCACACCCATTCAGCCGCGATGACCAGGCCCGCCTAGCCTAGCCCCTCAAGGGCAAACAAACTCCTGATGTGGCCCACAATGGGATCAAGTTTGACATCCCTAGTCTAGACTATAGGGTTTCTCAAGAAAAAAACATTTGTTGTAAAAATACATGTGCATTTATGTATGCTTGTATGTACAAATCTTGAAAAATGATTTTATGTATGTGTTTACTTATTTATATACATCTGTAATAATGCATAGAGGTTGTTTGCTCTAATGAACTTGTACAGGAAGGGACCAGAATTCAAAAACAACTTGAAGGCACTAAAAATAAAAATTCATGCACATGTCCACATGTCCAATCCTAATTGAAAAATGCTTTTCACATTAAGAGGAAAGTAGAAAGTTGCAGTGATCTTCAGAAGAGCTGGTGGATTCCATGATCCCTATGCTGGTGCAAGATGGCATTTTGCTGCTGATGTTACTATCAGTTGGTCTGTAATTTTGAGGAATCCTTATTTGGATCCTGGATTTCAATCCTGACACGCTGTCCTAGAAGCATTATTTATTTCCCTATATTTATTATTGATTTATTTTTAATATCATCAATATGCTTCTATTACAACAACAACAACAACAACAACAACAACAACAACAACAACAATAATAATAATAATAATAATAATAATAATAATAATAATAATAATTTTAAGAAGATACTTGATTGATACCTAGGATCGTAGCAGCAACCTGTATCAACCATCAGCAGCAATCAATGATATTTGTGACACATTTTTAAATTTTAAGTTGACTGAGTTTCATGTGTAATGAATGAAATAACAACAACAACAATAATAAGAATAATTTATGCAGAGATGTGTGTGTAACATACCGTTCTGACCCCATTCTCAAAGGCCTGGCGTGTTAAAGAAGCTGGTCCATCAACTGTTTTTCCATCATCATCAGGACCCCAGCTAGCGCTGTAGATATGTATATGCTGTGGATTGAGGCTCAATGATTTTGCTTCTACCATGTCTGTAACATCACCATCTAACATCCGCACTCCTTGGGTGAAAAAAGAAAACTTTGATTTGATATAATACATTTGTATGTCCATTTAGCAACAAATAATCCTTGCTGGTGGCTTGTACGAAAACAACATAAAATATTCACAATGTATGCCCCCCCCAATTAAAAATAGCAGTAGCAAAAAACATCACCCCAAATTATAACTATGATAGCGTAAAATGAATACTTAGTCTTTCTAAATAAGTATTCTAAGTTCTGAGTGTTGCTTAAGAGGCCAGGTTGAATCAAAGGAGCCTCTCTGGATATCTTATTTCATAACTGAGATGTCACCATGAAGATGGTCCTGTCTTTAGTAACCACTTACTTTTATTTCACTAGCAGGAACATCTTGAACATACTAATTGTTTAGGAAAGCTACTTCCAAGATATTAAAGGCTCTATGAATAAGAACCAAAAGTTCAAATTAAATTAGGAAATGAACTAGACAAAGTGCAGTTGGCATAACAACATAGGAAAGGGAAAAAAACCTTTCCCATATTTATATTCACCCACAAAACTTTCAGTACTTTGATCACTTAGACATTTATTCATTATGTACCATTTTCTGTCTCAATTTTCTGTCTATTGTACTAATTTATATAAAATAAACCTAAAAATAATTACTACACTACTTACTACACTTTTCTGATAAGCTGCTGGAACTCTTGCCTTATACCCTAAGATAGACTATTGGCATCTAGATTCAATTAGTGCCCTGACTTTTTCTTCTCTTTCTTGATACCTCGGTTAACTGCTGGACTTTGGTTGGGCACTATCTTACCTCATTCCTTGAAACTTTGTAATCTGGCTAGAAGGAAGTAAGCCCTACCTGACTGTCACTCTTTTCAGGCAAAGACAACAATTGCCTGTAGCAGGAAACAAAGCTCAGCACAACTTTGTACCTTTGGGAATGTGTGACACACAGACAAAGTGACTAAGTAAAACAAAATAAATAAATGCTGAACAAGACTAGCATGATCGTGTTAAATCAGCGGTTTGAGTCAACAGTCATTCATTTTTCAAGCTCTACAGCTGACCCAAAATACCTGGGGAAAGGACCTGCTGTTTCTCCCAGAATTGGAGCCAAAGTGCTAGGTACAGCCATTTTAATCTATACAATCCTGTCAGAAGTACTGTGTTGGAGGTATTAAATTGTCACATAATAGTACCAGCGCTGTTTAAAATTTTATTTTTGCAAGTGATGTCACTTGCAAGCACAAGTTAAGAACAAAATATAAGATTGCTGTCACCAATTTGTTGTAAAAATTTAATTAATCTATGAATGATTAATTTCTAATCTAAAATACATCTTCATTGAAATATAATTCCGTCTCAGTTCTAGATGACGACAGTGATTAGTATGATTATGCTGTCTGATGCCCAACAAATGTGGGCATTTCAGAAGAAAAATATTTTTTTAAATATAATAAGAGACACAAACAAAAGAATTAAAAAGGCAAAGATGACAAGAACTGACAAGATGACAAGAACTAAAAAGAAGCAAATCCATACAATCCAAGTAGATTGTGCAATGTAAAGCAAATTCTATTATTTAATTAGAAAGAATACTGGTAGTTGCAAATTAACCTGATACTAAGATATACAGAAGCCATGTCTTAAAAAGCCATGATAAACATAATAACTATTTTCTCATTTAATAAGCAAATTGATATTTATAATTTAAATTAGCATATTTTATTTAAATAACAACTTTGTTCTTCTCAAATTGTTAAATACTAATTGACACAAGACTTGACTGTTTCATTGGTATAACTCTACTTTTCTTGTCTCCTGCTATTACTAATTACATAATTGAAACTGCAGCATATTATATGTATTGTGAAATTTACACAACAATTTTTCATGCCCTGTAAGATAATACTTATCTTAAGGCACCAGACTAGAAAGCAGGAGACTCTGAGTTCTAGTCCTGCCATAGCCATGATAACTAGCTCGGTGATTTTGGGCCAATCACTCTCTCTTAGTCTAACTCACCACACAGGATGATTGTTGTAGAGAGAATATGAGCAAGAAATATTATTATACATCCTGGTCGCCTTGAGTTATTCATAAAATATCTAAAATAAATCAATTAAAAATACCAATTCCATTGCAAATTTGTCTAAATGAAAAAAAACCAATGACCTCTATTTATATAATAAATAATAAAGATTATCTGACATAAATATTATCAGAAAGATAATTTTCTATGGAAAATGAAAATATTTTTCCATATTAGTTATTTAATATATGCTATGCCAGGTTTTGCTTCCAGAGATAATACAGAGAAAACAGTCCTTCGAAGTTCACTCAGTAATAGAATAGAATAAAAACTTTATTGTCACTTTAAATGTACTCTAATTGGCATCCATTAAAATGAAATTTTATTGCATTCAGCTCTCAAAAGATAATCATTATGCATATACCCACTTGGATGATTCATTCCATGAACAGAGGCCCATATGAATACATATGACTCTGATCTCCCTATTTGCAATTTTGCATATCCACAACTGATAATCATGCATAAATATCAGCATATACCTATACCATTTTCATGTATTCTTGCTTTGGCCTCATGTCTTGTCCATGCCATGCCATATCCTAGCAGAAATCTTGCAGCAAATAAGTATAAGCAAATTTATAAGCCAATAAGACTTTCTTGCTTGCACTGTTCATTTGAGAACTCTATACAAATTTTCACTTTGGGGGCAGTTCAAGCAGACATTTTTCTTGGTTTTCCAGTTGTGCTATGTAATTTTCATTTCTCAACAGTGGTTTACGCCATTCTAATTGGAAACTGATAGATTTAAAGATTTTCTAAATATATCCTTCACCTGTTTTGCAAGAGTAAGCTACCTTAATTATAAAATGCTCAGACAGTTGACATTTGAAAGCAGACATAACAAAAAACCTAACCTGAAACTGTTAGAAGGGTTGGAGTATTTGTTTCCCTATGAAATTGGGATTCCCCCCCCCCTAAGTATAGGCTTAATAAGTCAATCACCTTTCTTCTTTGTTAACAACTTTACAGTGAAGAAAAACAAACAAAACAAAAGCCTGAATCTATTAGAAGTATGTCCAAACGTTTTCATATTCACTGTTTCCTAATTCAACTGCACATAAATAGCAGGTATATATTCAATTTTCATAGAGATATCGTGATTGACAGGGTCCTTCTTGGAACACGTGAAAGAGCTCACAGGATGAAGAAATCAGGGGCATAAGCAGGTTGATGCCATCTATCATTAGCTTAATTGAGGTGTTCCAAAGGAGATGGCCATCTGCTATGGGGAAGGCACATGTCATCTAATCTTCCACAATCAAGTGAACCAAGTGAAAAGAAAATGTAGCTACATTGTGCAGACAACTATAATAGAAGGTAGAAGAAAGAAATGCTCAAAGCAGAGTGCAGTCATAGGCATAGTACAGCATACATAACCTGAGTCCCAATTCTCATAAACTGTACATATTTTGTTAAATACATTTTTTTCTATATAATGCTTTATAAATAAAGTATTGGAATAAAATAGGTACAAATAAAAAGAATCACCTGTATTTAAGATACAACTTCAGTTAATTTAAGAAGCATCCCCAAAACCATTGGGTTCCATAAAATCAACAAGGTGTGTTGTGCTCCTTGAGCACTCAGAGATTATACCGTTTATGGACAATTTTAAAAATATTTCCCTCTGAAATAAAGGCTAAAGACGGTGAATTAAATTCCACTAAGATTAACTCTTTGTTTTATCTTTTAAGGCATCACATTTCATAAAGAAACATAGGGAACCTGATCACATTTTGGTGATCTGACTACATCACTAACATGCCATTTACAACCTTAAGATACTCCCCACAAATTCCTTCTGATCTAAAATATACTTGACACCCAATCATTTTATAATAGTATTTCATATATTTGAATATTGTAAATGGAAGAGGAAGAGTGCAGTTACTACCATCTGGCTTCACCTTTTCTGGCAGCCAAACTAAGGTTAATACAGTTATAGGGCTTTACAAAAATCCCCAGTTCTGTTATGTTAGTGCTTAACCAATGCAATGCGGTCAGGACTTGAAAGATTGAAATTCAATTTTTGAAAGCTTACTGAATGATAATGGCCCAGTCCCATTAATAACACAGATCTTTTGTTCTGGGGAAATATTGAAGATTGTAATGCTAGATATAAGTACTGCACTGTTGGAGAAAAGGCAGAATACAAATCTAATAACGAAATGCACAAAATACTAAGAGCTTCTTTAAGGCAATTCTCTTTTATTCTTTAAAGAATTATCATATTTAATATACTGCGGTTGAACTAACCCTATCCATAAAATTGCATATTTTGCCCAATTTCTTGTTCTTTGAAATTCCCTTTTCATCTGATATTTGGAGAATGACATCAAAAGAAATATCCGAATTTTCCCAAAGCTGTGATTATTTTACTTTTAAGGAAACCAGTTGCAATATATCATCTAAATTTAGACATTTCACTGTTCTTTGAAGAAGTTCTGTGATGTTGTTTGAATAAATGGATATTTGTCTGGTTTGAATGCAAACTGTTTTCCCAGTTTACATGACAAAAGAAGCCAAAATGGATTATAAATATCTATATACACAATAGCAATGGGAATAAATAATATTATGTATTACATATGCATTGATTGTATACTATCAGGTCCAAATGACTACATAGATATATATAATAATATTAACTCCTTCATCTGTTGTTCAAGTTAATATTAATAATTAATAACACTTATTTTAAAAAACACACATAGAAAATATATCTCTCAATCATAAATTATAAATATGTGGCTTTTCACTTCAGCAAAAATGAATGTGTGTAGTTATAGATGGATGATTAATTATTTTGAAATAACTATAAGGCATTCATAACTCTCTCTCTCTCAGCACTATTTGTATTAGCAAGTTAATATGGGCAATAACATCACCATGTAGATCTTGCTTTATTTTCCTTAGGTAGATTTGGCAGATTGGTTTGGCTCATACCATTTCTGAAACATAAATTCATTCCAGTCAAAAATAACAGAGGGACAAAGAACAAAACAAATTAATTTGGAGTTTTTATTTTATTTTTTTATATATGCACACTGGTTTCTAGACTAATATCAGAACCAATATACAAACTGGCTCTCAGGATGCTGAAATATTTAGCCCACAAATAAAGTGGGAGAAAAGAAGTAATTTTGGGGGGACATCTCTAGTATTCTTTACTTTTTAATGAATAGAAAGGACATACAACATGTTCTTAAGACTGTGTGAGGTGGGTGAGATTTGCCTCAAAGTGACACTTCATTTTGCAAAGGCACTGTATTTTATATTGTTTAGGAAAAGAATGAACATAATTTGCTTCAAGTCAACAAGCACCATTTGGTCTAAACTTTTAGTAAATCAAACAGTTCTTTTGAGAGGAAGGACAATTCCCTGCAGGACATAAAAATTGGAAGAGACTTTTATGCATGCAGAAAAAGATATATGCCAGAGAAAACTGCAGAGAACATGTCAGGGTAGAGTGAATCACTATTATTGGAAGAGGCCATATTAATTAATAAATTTTCTTATGAACTTTTGTTGAAGCCATTCATCCCCTCAAAGATTTAGACAGTCTTAAAAGTTGTAGAAGGGAGATTAAAGTAACATAGTATAGCTAGTAATTTTACTAGCTATAGTAATTGCTTCATTATTATCGCAGTAAAGCAACAGTGAAGGTATTTTTTTTCTCAAATAATGTATGTCACCATAAAAATGAGGCTTATCAGTTATGCTTAAGCACTTTATAGTTAAATGCAAAAATAAGTGCATGAAAATGTTATGTAGAATAAATTTAACACTATAACTATACACACACTTACCAGGCATAACTGCCATGCTTACTGAACAAAGTGACTTACTTTGACTTAGATAGGGCTTTATTAATTTTAAAATATTACTTTTAAATAATAATTACACTTACCTCCAATTCTGGCATTATATGCAATTCCTACTATGCAATGTGAGTTATTTGCTGTAGCTGCTACTTCTCCAGCACAACGGGTTCCATGTCTATGGAAGGAAAATATTTTAAATTAGTTAAATTAGTTAGCTCCAGTTAACAGTGGCAGCGTTCTAGGACCCACACTCTTTATACTCTATATAAATGACCTTTGCGATCACCTTATAAGCAACTGCATCTTCTTCACAGGTGATGTAAAACTATTCAACACCACCAACAATGCTACTGCTCTTCAAAGTGACCTTGATTATGTGTCTGAATGGTCAAACATCTGGCAATTCCAAATCTTGACCAATAAATGCTCTATCCTACACATTAGTAAAAAAAATCAGTACACCAAATACAAACTTGGCGGATATGACCTCATTGATGACCTTCACTCTGTCAAGGACCTAGGAGTACTCATCTCTAATGACCTAAGCGCCAGAGCTCACTGTAACAGCATTGCCAAAAAGGCATTAAGAGTTGAAAATCTAATCTTATGAAGCTTCTCCTCGGGAAATATTGAATTGCTAACTAGGGCATAAAAAACCTTTGCTAGACCAATACTCGAATACAGCTCACCAGTCTGGAATCCACACTGTATATCAGACATAAATACAATTGAGCGAGTCCAGAAGTATTTAATGAGAAGAGTAATACACTCTTCTGCTCTCAACAGAATACCCTATATCACCAGGCTTGAGATTTTGGGCTTGGACAACCTTGAACCGCCTATGGTTGGACTTATGCATAGTACACAAAATTATCTGCTACAATGTCCTACCAGTCAATGACTACTTCAGCTTCAACCACAACAATACACACAACAGATACAAATTCAATGTAAACTGCTCCAAATTTGATTGCAGAAAGTACGACAGCAATAGAATGGTCAATGCCTGGAATGCACTACCTGACTCTGTTGTAACATCCTCTAATCTCCACTCCTTTAACCTCAAACTATCCACTATTGACCTCACTCCATTCCTAAGAGGTCTGTAAGGAACATAGTGCACAATCGTGCCTACTGTCCCTGTCCTATTGTCCCCATTTATTTGTACCTATTTCCTGTATTTTTACTCATGTTTATAGTTAAACCTATTATCTTGTAAGTGATTGACAAATTAAATAAATAATAATAAAATAGGGATAACACTGGTTACCTAACTTTGTTTGGCTAAATATAATATATGTTTGTTAGTTTAAATGTGTGTGTCACTTTAAACTGTAAGCCAAGTATTTGGGTGCGGTTGTAAATCATCATAAGAGGGAGCAAGAGAGCTCACTGTTCGCTGGCTTTTACTGGAATGCTGACAGAGAAGGATTGATGGTGATTACTGTGTGCGTTTGCTGAGAGAAGAAAAGAAAGTTTGATTTTGCTTCATATCTCTGACTGCAAAAGAGATACATCATTGGACTGATTGTTTGTGAGTTGAACGACCTATTTTCTACACTGGACTTTGCAAACTGAATAACCCTTGGACTGTCTGAACTTAGTGTATGACATATGGACTGCTTTGACTATGCTATAACTCTTGCTGGAATAAAAACTATTTAATTGCACAGTGTATCTGTCTTACTGATTGTAAAGCTACAACAACGCTTTATCTCACACACACTCTCTGTCTGCTTGACTGCCGTTGCACGTTCTGCTAGGGTGTTGTATCCCTAACACTGGTTATGGGCCCAGGTGCACAGTCAGTCTAACCAGTATAACAGGCTTGTGAGTGAGAGTTTGTGTAGCAACACAATATTGTAAACAGAGAGCTGTGTTTTTATTAATATAGTTTTATATCCAGATAAAGATGGCAGGAGTCAATCTACAAAGTTTGTCTCAAATATCCAAGCTGGATGGAACAAACTATGTTTCATGGTCCATGAAATGTAGTCTACTTCTACGAAGAGAAGGTTTGTGGGATTTAATACAAAACCCACTAGAAGTAGATGCATGGGATCCGGAGGAAGAGGATGATGCCCAGAAGATAAAGGAATATCAAGTGAAGAATGAGCAAGCTCTTTGCATAATAGGACTGACTCTCTCTGACCAACAGCTTGTCCATATACGTGGGAAGAGACAGTTGCGAAATGTTGGGAGAACCTAAGGAAGATTTATGTTCGGGACAGTGTAGGAGCACATATAAATCTTACACGGAAACTGTTCAGAACACATCTTCAGAGGAATGGAGACATGCTAAATCATATAAACTCAAATGAAGAAAGTTTTTCAAGAACTGCATGAAAAGGAACTTATCTTCACTGAACTGCACCAAGTTTATATCATTTTGTCTTCATTAGACCAGAGCTACGATGTTGATTACGTAACTTCGCTTGAAGTATTGCCAAAAGATAGTTTATCTTTAACTGACATTACTGGCAGATTAATTGAAGAAGCCAGGAGACGGCATGAAAGGGATCAACTCAGAAGTGAACCATCACAATGTGAAGAAGAGAAAATATCTCCGTCAGCGTATACAATTTGAGTTTTGGTTAAACTAGGTTATGTGATTACCTTTAGGGGAGACAATTGCATAATTGAAAAGGATGATAAGAAAGTGACTGCAACTTTAAGAGGTGAATTGTATGTGTTAAATGATAGTTTAGAGGTGGCTAACACAGTTTATGATAATGTTAAACCTCACAATGAGTGCATACATCTGTTACACAGACGTTTGGGGCATATAAATTTTAAAATGCTTAAACAAACAGTAGAACAATCTAACGGTATAAAACTGAAACCTTGCAGTAAGTATTTGCAATGCAATGTATGTAGTGAAGAGAAAAGCAAGGTGATATCAGCAAATAGAGTAAATGGATTTAAAACAAAGGAACCTTTAGAAGTAGTATTTGCTGATATTATAGGTCCTAAAAAACCAAGTGTGGGAGGTGCTCGATATATTCTTAGTATAATGGACCATTATTCTAGATATGGTTTCTGTTATCTAATGAAAAGTAAAACTGAAACTTATCAAAATTTCCTTAATTGGCTTAAATTCGCTGAAAGGAAAACTAAAAAGAAGTTAGTTACACTTATTACTGATAACGGGAATTTACAAACAATAAATTCCAAGATAAGCTGAAGTTGGCAGGTGTAGAACATAAAAAGTCTGCACCATATAGGCCACAGCATAATGCCTTTATAGAGAGATGAGGCCAAACGTTACAGGCAATGGCTCGTACTATGATCTCAGATTCAGGATTACCTGATAATTTGTGGGGAGAATCAATAATGTGTGGGAATCATATACTGAATAATGTGGTTAATTCTACTACTGGTGAATTACCATTCACACGGTGGCATGGCAGAAAACCTGACCTAAGCTACTTGCACACATTTGGAGCACCAGCATGGGTGCATATACCTACACAACTGAGAAAGAAAGGGCAACATAGGGCAAAAAGATTGATTTTTGTAGGATATGAATCTAACCATAGATCATACAGATTCTGGGAACAAGGTACATCTAGAGTTTACTGTAGCGCTAGTGCACAATTCCTGGAACATGTAGGATGGGAGAAACTGGAACAAGATTCAAGTAAAGAAGTAATTATAGAATCCTACAAAAGGCCAGAGAAAACCAGTAATAAGAAGAGAGCAATTAAAGAGAAGTAAAGGAAGAACATATAGGACCAGAGCAGGAAGAAATACCAGAGCAGGAAGAGGTAGATAATCAGGAGCAGGTAGAATATGAAAGTCCACCTGTAAGCCCTGTAATACCTAGACGTTCTACACGTATAACTAGACCACCTGATAGGTATCAAGCCAGTATAGTTTGCCAAGTGAGTAAAGTTCCTACTAGTATAGATGAACTTAGGATGTATCCTGTAAAGGATCAGGAGAATTGGCAAAAGGCAATGGAAAAGGAGTTAAATTCATTAAAGGAAATGAAGGTTTATGAAGAAACCAAATTACCTCCAGGTGAAAAATCCATTGGTTGCAAATGGATATTTAAGTTAAAAACTGGTAAGAATGGGACTGTTACCCATAAGGCAAGGTTGGTAGCTCAAGGATATAATCAAACGGCATCTGATTATGATGAGGTATTTGCACCAAATTTAAAGGCTACAACTTTAAGAGCAGCGTTAGTGTGGGCAGCTAAGAAGAATTATATAGTTAACCATTTAGATGTGGAAACTGCCTATCTGCATGCACCATTGCAGCACACTATATATTTAAGAAAACCAGTAGGTATTAAGGATGGTAAAAAATAATAATGACTATTGGAAACTGAATAAAAGTCTCTATGGATTGAAACAATCTGGTTATGAATGGAACCAATATATTGTAAAAGAGCTAAACAATATTGGATTTAAGGCAGGTTTAGCTGATCCATGTTTATTTAAGAAAGAGACAAATGGAAAGATATCATTATTATTGTTGTTTACAGATGATATTGCTTTAATAACTAAGACTAATAATGAAGCTAGTGAGATTATATCATTATTAAGTAAGAGAATAAAATTAAAGCATTTAGGAGAAATCAGACAGTATTTAGGATTGACAATAGACAAAACCAATAGTGGATTTAAGATATCACAAGTAGATAAAATATACCAATTGCTAAAAATGTATAAAATGGAACTGTGTAAACCGGCAAAGACTCCAATGAATCAGGAATTTTGTCGTACTGATGCTCAGAGTTCAAAATTTGATAAGACTATTTATCAGTCGTTAATAGGAAGCTTATCATATATAAGTAATTGGTCAAGGCCAGATATTGCATATGGAGTTAATCAACTGGCAAGATTTAGTGCTGAACCAAATGAACGTCACTGGCAAGCGCTAAAGCGTATATTAAGGTATCTTAAGAAGACAATGCATTATTCATTGTATTTAGAGCCAAAAGATGATTTGATTTTGAGTGCATATGCTGATGCAAGTTTTGCAACAGATATAAAAACAAGAAAATCAACTTCTGGTATGGCTATACTATTAGGTAAAACACTAATTGGTTGGAGGTCTGTTAGACAGCAACATATTAGTATGTCCACAATGGAGGCAGAATTTTCATGTTTATCATTACTTTGTACTGATATAATTCTGTATAAACAGTTGTTGTTAGATATGGGAGTAACTGTTAAGAATGCCATTGTTGTGTATGAGGACAACCAAGCAGCCATATGGTTGGCTACAAATATTGCTGTAAAGACTAGATCTAAGCACACTGACCTTAGATATTTGAATGTTAGACAATCTGTGAAGAATAGTCTGATAAGATTGGAGTCCTGCATAACTGAAGAAAATATTGCAGATGGATTTACAAAAGCCCAAGGTGCAGTAAGGCACAAGGAGAATTGTGAAAAATATGGGTTGAAATTGTAAATAAAGATATATATTATGATGTTACCCAAAAGGGGAGAATGTTAGGGATAACATTGGTTACCTAACTTTGTTTGGCTAAATATAATATATGTTTGTTAGTTTAAATGTGTGTGTCACTTTAAACTGTAAGCCAAGTATTTGGGTGCGGTTGTAAATCGCCATAAGAGGGAGCAAGAGAGCTCACTGTTCGCCGGCTTTTACTGGAATGCTGACAGAGAAGGATTGATGGTGATTACTGCGTGCGTTTGCTGAGAGAAGAAAAGAAGGTTTGATTTTGCTTCATATCTCTGACTGCAAAAGAGATACATCATTGGACTGATTGTTTGTGAGTTGAACGACCTATTTTCTACACTGGACTTTGCAAACTGAATAACCCTCGGACTGTCTGAACTTAGTGTATGACATATGGACTGCTTTGACTATGCTATAACTCTTGCTGGAATAAAAACTATTTAACTGCACAGTGTATCTGTCTTACTGATTGTAAAGCTACAACAACGCTTTATCTCACACACACTCTCTGTCTGCTTGACTGCCGTTGCACGTTCTGCTAGGGTGTTGTATCCCTAACAGGTGACATTATTGCAAACAGAAGTATTTTTTTACTATTATAACAAGTCAAATAAGAAGCAAGTTAAATTTACTTCAGAAAGTGACCTGCACTTTTCAGACTGAAGGAACGTCCTAGATGAGAAGTGAACCATCTTCAAGGAAAAAACAAAGAAAGTCCAGTTGCCACTTGAAAAAGCACCTTTGGACATTGGAAGTTATAGCACTAGCCTGAAGAGGCCAAGATAGAGACCACCAGAATTGTTCCAATGAGACAAACCGAATCATTGCTTTATTTCATCAAAGTGAATTATCAGGCTGAATAAGCTTCTTGGATGAGAAGTGAACCATTTTCAAGGAAAAACAAAGACAGTCCAGTTGCCTCTTGAAAAAGCACCTTTGGGACAATCATGATCTGGATGACTGAGAACCTCCATAGACACATAACTTCTAATGCATTCCAATGGTAGGTTGGACATAGGTTGGGACTGACAAGAAGGTTCTCCTCACCTTTCTTTGATAGTGTGAGCTCTGCAGGCAAAAGCTGGGTTTGGCTCTGAAGAGGTAAGATGTAGTCATTTTACTTTGCTCTTAGAATAACAGTTTCTCAAGGACTTCTTTACAAAGAGAGTTTTTTTCCCCTCAGGAATCAAGACTAGACTAATGGTCAGGTGTCATTGCAAGCATATTAATGCCAAATAAGACAACTGCACAGTACTGATTTATTTATTAGTATAAACATAAATGGAAGAAATAGCAGATATTGAAATGCAATGATGGCATTTTAAAAAATGGATCTGAAAAAGATAGGGAGTATACAAGACTTGCATACTTCCTCATAAAATCAGTTATATCAATTTTGCAGCTATGCCTCATCACCAGTTAAAATTAATGTAATATAAAATTATACATCCATTAGTAATGTATCCAAATAGTAAACAACATCACTTTTTCTATCTGAAAAAATATGTAGAAACAATTGATGCAATCTTTTTGTAATAATAAAACTTTGTCCATTTCAAATGTGCATAATCAAAACTTTGAGCCTGTACAAGCTGAGGAACTCAAATCTCACAGGCTATCAAAAGGATATTTACCGTATTTATCGGCGTATAACACGCACTTTTTCCCTGAAAATAGGGGCAAATGATGTATGCGTGTTATACGCCGATATAATGTTAAGAAGCCAGCGGAGGCCGGGCGGTGCGAGCGGTGCGAGCGGAGGCCGGGCGGTGCGAGCAGAGGGCATTATTTTGCATTATTTACCTCAGGGGTCCTCAACCACCGGGCCGCGGACCGGTACCGGGCCGTGGAGCACTTCTCTACCGGGCCGCAAAGAATTTTTTTTTAAAAAATGGCGGCTTTCTTCACCTTCGTGAATGCTGCTGAGATCGGGATCAAGGACACAAATGAAAGAAGGGGAGGGAGGAAACAACCGAAGCCTGTCCTTCTCTCTGGGTCAGCTTTTCAGTCGCTTCTCTCGCTCCTCCACCAGCACAGGAAGAAACTGCTTCAAAGAAGCGGGGAGCTTTTCCTGTCGCCGCAGCTTCCCTGAAGCGCCGCTTCCCCCACCCCACCCCGTCCGCCCGCCCGCCCGCAGTGCTCGTTCTGCCTGCCTGCCTGCCTTCGTTAATGGTTGAATCGGAACAGCTTCGGCTGAGTAAAAGAGGCGAATAGTTATTATTCTCAGCCGAAGCTGCTCCCAAACAACCAGAAACTAAGGCAGGCAGGCAGGCAGGCAGAATGGGACACTGTGGATTGAAGCGCCGCGCGGGTGGGAGTGGGGGTGAAACGGGCGCTGGAATAGCTGCGGTGACAGGAAAAGCCCCCCGCTTCTTTGAAGCAGTTTCTTCCTTGGATGGTGGAGCAGCGAGAGAGCGAAGCCTCCTTCTCTTCTCTCTTCCCCGGTCCTTGCAAAAATTTTCTGCTTGAAACCGGTCCCTGGTACAAAAAGGTTGGGGACCACTGATTTACCTTATAAGTGGTAATAATATTAATAAAAAAAGTTCTGAGCTACCCTTATTTTGCTTCAAAGTTTTTATTTAGAAATTTAATTTTTTTCCTGAAATTTCCTCTTAAAATGAAGATGCGTGTTATACGCCTGTGCGTGTTATACGCCGATAAATACGGTAAATGGATATTTAAACTTTACAAAGTAATAAATCTTTTTGCTTGTTTACATGTTGTAAGAATTTAGAAGAAATTATACCATAGAGTATCCATAAACTAATTCTTGAAGTATTGGGAAAATATATTACCTAAGCTTCTTTTAAACAATTGTAATTATCTTGACAGATAATATAATTTATATAATAAAAATATAAAATCAAGTCTGTAAGTTGTGTTCATCCATGTATCCGAATATAGTAATGGCATTCTCAATACAGAATTCTAATCTCTTTTCAAAGTATATATACAAACACGCATATTCTATCCCTCATATTATTTTCCTTGAGATTTACACTGTATTTCTTCTTCCACAATCTTTTCTCAATTGCAGTTCTACAGCTCCTGATGTCTGACACTCCACTCTCTTTTGAAAGTTTAAAAAACCAAAACAAAATAAAATTTCTCTCTGTCCCTGAAATTTGCTAGTGAGTTTAAGCCTCTTCAATATACAGGAAACCTCAGCTGAGAAATCAGAAATGAAAATGAAGACTAAAAATGAATGTAATGATGAAAGATTAGGCTGTAGAGGCAAGAATTTCCTATTAGATAAACCAGAAAACCAGTGATTTTGTAGGCAATATAAATGAACCTCACAATAATAATAATAAATAATAAACTTAGGCAATAGCAAAGATCAATATTTTCTATGGTGATGCGATTATTTTTCAAGTTCTTCTGCAATAAAGATATTCCCGCATAATACACTAAATAAAACACTAAATGTGATGCTCTTTATGCTGTGGAAGTGAAAGAATGCTGGCAAAACGAAGTCACAAATGTTCATGTTATTAGCCATTTACTCCAAGTACGTCAGCAATGTTTGTGCAGCTGTGTTGAAAGAATTTCAAGGGATTATATGTTATTTTCTTCTGTCCTCTCTGCTCATCTACTGATCCACCTGCTGCTTTGGATGATAACTTCCTTAGAAGTAGCAATAGCTCGCAATAAAAAGAATAAGGCTTTATTTACAGTTTATGAAAAAGATGCTACCATAGGTTTTGATAATATAGTAATAAAATTATTTCAAACAAGGTTGAAATGTTAAAAGTGGGGATGCATGTTCAAAGCAGAAGTGTTGTTGATGATGAACAGATAAAACTTTCTGTAATTAGATACTAATATTTTAAAGTTGCTAAATATTCATTTTGCTACTCTGAATCCAGCATTCATGATGAATCCCGGTTACATTTTCTTTGCTAAATAGAAATAGAAAGAGATCAAATGCTTTATATACAAATATACTGTAAATAGACTGACCAAGTTAGTTAAGGGAACTTGAAAAAAGTACATATTTCTCTAAAATTGTATAATGAATAAATAGACATACCAAACTGTTGTTTTTAATTCTCTACACATACTTTTCCACATTCAGTAGTAATAAAGCAATCTTAGTCTCCTGCATGGCACCTTGTGGGACAGTTAAGTACACATTAAAGTCCACTGTCATTAATGGCAAAATAAAGAGTGTGGAGTAATGGATAGCTTCAGATGATGCTTCCACACAGCTGTTGTTATTTAATAGGCAAGAATAATGTAACAACTGCTAAGTGAATTAAAGGCTTTGCATGAATTAGAGGTCCAATTCTTTGCAGTAAGACAAAAACACCCCATAATCCAATTAAATTGCATGCATATAATTTTCCCCAATGTTTTTTCAAAAGAAGGAGGGTGGGAATCACGTATTGCAGTCATCTATATCAGTGAAAAGAGACATTTCTCATCTCTGGTACGGACCCTGATATTTTATAAAATAGGCCAAGATCAAGAGTTTTTGATTTTCTGTTACAAGATGAAGAGTAAAGTATAGGGGAAATGCCCTTTCTCCAAATTCTGAAATTCTCATTTATTGAGAAGCCTTAATAGTGCTATAAAACTTTGTTTCAGGATATCTGGCGCTGTATCACTTATATGGTGTGCATATCTTTCACATCTTGTTACAGATTCCATTTGTTTTTCTAATAGAGTTTTAGAGTTTTAATGGCTGTTACTTTGGATGAAAAATGAATCGATTCACATTATGGGAATAGATTTGATCTATCTCAATTAAAGGAATGCATTATATTAAATGGTTTTTTAATTTAAAAAAAGCCTAGGAATCAACTGTGAGCTCTCAGATATACAGAATGCAAGAGAATGTAACATGCAGCTCATGATTGAACTGTAAAGGGCTTGGTGCTCTGCGAGCTTGATTGAATTGCATACACAAATGGTCAGGATAGAATTTGGAATAAATAAATTAAAGTCAGATTCATTGGTAAAAGATGATTTATAAAATGAAAATATGCATCTCTTCTCCAATTATCATTTAAATAATAATACTGGAATAATAAAACAATATGTAAACTTAAACTAACCCAATCCTAAGTATGAATGAAAATTTCCGTGCTGGTTTCCTGGGAAGAAAATATAGTCACATCCAGGGATGGGATTAAGTTTTTTTAACAACCAGTTCTGTTGGCGTGGCTTAGTTGGTGGGTGTGGCTTGGTGGGCATGTGATTAGGTGGGCATGGCCAACTCGACATCACTCATGTCAAGGGGCACTTCTCCTTGCCTGGCCTCTCATGACAGTGGGGATGCTGCAACGATCATAAGTGTGAAAAATGGTCATAAGTCACCTTTTTTCAGTGCCATTGTAACTTTGGTCACTAAATGAACTGTTGTAAGTCAAGAATTACCTGTACAAAAATACAAAAAGCTTCTTTGCTTGCAAAAAGCTGCCCTAAATACCAATCATTAGATTAAAAATACCTGCAAGCCAGAGTTACAAATCAGGCAGGGTGCCAGAGCACCTTGAGGAATGAAAATAGTTAAAATGCAATGATAACTATCAAGCAGCCATCTCTTGCTCATAAAGTGAAACCCTTTAGCAGAGAGGTCATTTAAGCTCTCCAGAAAAAGCACACCCAGGAAAAGCAATCCTTAGATCCATTTGCACCACTTAAAAATACCAGCTGGTTTCACTCACCTCACAAGATATCCTAAGGAAATCATCCAGATTTAAGGAAAGGTCACATGCCCCTCAGAAAGGCAATAAAAAAAATCAGTGTCAAGCTTGCATCCTGCCGCTTGGAAGTATACCCCAAAAGGACAGTGCCAGATAGTACTAAAGCGGTGAGGAAGACCTCCTCCCCAGATAGAAAAAGAAACCATGAGGCAGGAAAAAATTCAAACACAATACAAATACTTAAATCACAACAGTAGCTGTTCCTTGTTGAAGCTGAATAGGGAAAATTATCCCATCAATAAACACAGGATTAAACATCACCAAGCACAGAATTAACCTTCACCAAAAACCAGTTTTAAACCAAAACTCAGAAAAGGTATGTAAACTCACGTTTGAATGTCAATCTTTCTAGCTAGCCAAGAAGCCTTACTGAATGTCACTCATCTTGGTTCCCTGTCACTAAAAGCTTTGCTTCATTATTCAATTATTTCTTCAAAGTGTTAATTGTCCAGGGAAGTATTTCCTCCCAACAGCAGTGTAAAAATCCCTTCCCCTTTAAGAAAGGCAAGCTTCAAGAAGCTCTGGGGACAGGAAGTCTAGGCTTTCTGCCAAGAATGTAATAAGGGTGATAAAAAACAAAAGGAGATTGCTTCTAACTACCGGTTCTCTGAACTGCTTAGAAAGTTAACAAGATGTTCTATAGAACCGGACAGAACCGATAGAATCCCACCCCTGGCTACATCTCTTTCTTGTCAGGAAAAAATAAAAATAAATTTAATCTATTTCTGATAGTTAAATGTGTATTCTGTCATCTTGGAACTTAATTTTAACTCTGGTCAAATATTCATTTTATCTTTCTTCCATTTACCTTTAAATAGCCTGATCTTTAATCCCATCACAATTTATTTCAAAGTTAACCCCACAAGTTGACTTCCTGTCATTTTTATCTTTTATCTTTTCCTCCTTTCAGGAACAACCTGAAGAAATTGTTCTTGTAGAAGTTCTTAAATTGATGAAATAACACATGGTCATCATTGTGTCCCATCCTTGCACTTAAGTGTCCACTCATTATTATTGATGCTGCTGGATATTTATTTAATCAACTGGCTTCAAAGAAGGTAGTGAAACACATTTAAATTCCAAAGCTGGAGAAAGCTGACTCAGTACCACCCTGAGTTTCCTTTCTGCATTTGTTGGGCCAAAATTGTCTTGACCTATCCATCTCAACTTCTGATGCAGCCCAAGTTTCCTGGAGGAAAAGGATATCAAATTGTGATAGATAACAAAAGAAAAAGTTGATCTTTTGATAGTGCTGACCAGCCTGCAATATTCTAGGTTAAAAAGGAGATTACATTATTATTTGAAGGCAGTCTTGTGGCTTGATTTTGAGTTTGGCAAGCCAATGATATAAGATAGCTGTGTTTGATTGAAAAATCAATGGAAGCAACCAGGCCTCCTCTAGGGGTTGGCTTGTCTCATGCAAATTCTGTAACTGTTCCTGGGCATCTTGCTATGAGAAAATGAAATCACCAGAGTTCAATAGAGTGTGCATTACGAGGGACTTCATTCAATAACATTGAGCACAAGATTTATGGTTTTTGTTATGCATGATTGAATTGGCAAGAGGTCTGCCTCCTGATCCCTGCTTAGTAGTTACAGATATAATTGGATATTTCAGTGTGTAAGAAAACTTATCATCAGCTATAATGGTGGTCTGGGTTGTCGTCCCCTCCCCTGCTCAGGATTGCTTACTAGCTCACAAGGATGATCTAGGGAGATTTAGTGTGGGGGACGATATCCAGCTGTTCCATTCTCCACAGAGAGAATCATCAATTTACTATAAGCAATTGGAGAAACAAAGTCTATCAGTGACTGTGCTGTGGCTATTGTAACCAGTAGAGTTGTCCTCAAAATTTCAAACTTACATAGTATATTATCTTTTGTTCATCCCTTGGTGAAGAATCAAAAACACCAATGAAGCCAGGTTCAGCTGGGTATCAAGAGTTTTCATCTAGTAAACCTAACTGACTCCCAACAGTTTCACTTTCTCAAATCTGGAGGTGGTGCAGCAGGAATCTTGGAGGCATCTGTGATTGACTTGAAATGGTTATTTGACCCAGCTGATATAGAGTTAAATGAAAGTTTGATCTTTTCATCAATAAAGGCTCAACAAAAGATTCAAAAAAAGCAAACAAAGCTAAATAGGCTCTCCTCTTAAATAACATCAATGGGATAGTAGGTTGTTTCAAAGGTAGAAGAATCCACATAGAGTTTAAGACATTTGGGAGCCATTCAAGAGCGCATAGATCTATCTAATTGTATTGGCAATTAAGAAGTTATCCTAGAGAAATTACTACTGCTCTTCTGGAATTATCAACTGGTTATTTTAACTATATATATAAAAATTCTGAATGTGATCTGTTATGATTTGGCTGAGAAAAAAAAATATTTCTGCATCTGAAGGAACTTTAATATGCGTGGAGAGCATCCATTTGTCTTACCATGAATTACAGATTAGAACAAGCATTTAGATATTGTAGCATGTGTCAGGTTTTTTTTAATTGCTTGCTCTTTGACAGTTCATGTGCCCAAGGTAGGAGGACTAGGTGAATCAGTTGCATGAGTCTTGATAGGCATAAAAAGTCCAGTTTCATGCTTTTGAATATATATCATATTTTCTCATGTGCTGTTAGTATTTTATGGTTGAGAGCTGCTCAAATATCAAAATCATAATTTGCACTGTGAACAGCATGTTTTGCCATAAACTCTGTTGAGTTTTCCCATGGCAGCCTCTCCCTCTTCCATTACATTTTCTTTCTTTCTTTCTTTCTTTCTTTCTTTCTTTCTTTCTTTCTTTCTTTCTTTCTTTCTTTCTTTCTTTCTTTCTTTCTTTCTTTCTTTCTTTCTTTCTTTTCTTTCTTTTCTTTCTTTCTTTCCTTCCTTCCTTCCTTCCTTCCCTCCCTCCCTCCCTCCCTCTCCCTCTCTCTCTCTCTCTCAGCTTATTTTCAATTCCCTGGTAGAATTGTTGCAATGGTCACACACAAGAACCGACGAAGGAGTAGTTCATCCCTGACAGATAAGGGAAGCTCTGACAGCCGTTGCTTTTTCAGTTCTGTTTGAAGATCCTATTCTAATAAATCAAATTGTTTAAAGAAGCGTTTGATTTATTTACTGATTCTTTTCATGCAAAGTGTTCTTCTGATTTTTGGTTGTTTCTTCTTCTATATCCTCTGTTAAATCCAGTACTTACTGAACATTTGGTTTCCAAACAGCTTTAATTTCTTCTACAGACAAACAGGTACTTGCTTCCTTATATCAATAGGTCTCTCTTGCCTTTCAATTGCAGTCCTTAGTTTTCTCTGGTTTCCTTTGATCAACCTTCAAAGCCTCCTGTTATCATGTTTATTTTCTGACCAGCAAAATTTTCCCATGGGAGGATTTTTTACAGTTAATTTCAAATTTTTCATGTAGTCTTTTACAAAATGTTAAGCACTCTTCATAAAATATTATCTCAAGTGCATCTAGCCCTTCTATTTAGCCCTTAACCTTCCAAAGTCATCATTCCAGTGCCCCTCTTGTTTTAAAAAAAATTACAGTTGTAAAAAAAATCTTTCAACTTATAGAAACTTCTCTCATCTAGGATAAAAAGAAATTATGCCTGCATGATTTTTCTTTCAAAAGGTTCTTCATATTCAATCAATCAATAACAAGCAACTTCCTAAGTAGGTAAGAGAGAAAGTGGCTGAGCACAGGATCTGTTTTGAAAGTGCTGAACCATGACTTAGGCAAGTTAATTTTCTTCTGGCTTCCAGAGTTCTCAAACCTTTCGGAGATTGCTATATTATGATCTCTGTGCAGGTAAACTCTGTATGGAGCAAACTTGTTGATGGTCCTAGTCCTCTCCTGCATAGGGGGAGAACTTCTAGGAAATTGATTAGTTCTCCAGGAATTCTTATTGCAGTGGTCAATCATCATTGCTTCCCTGAAAGCCGACCTGTGTTCATTATCAAATAAGCTGTGGTTGGGATATTTCAAGAGTGAAGAAATACTTCTGATACTGAGGTCTAGCAACAGGCAGCTAAAACTTGCTAGAATTCATACTAAATACTAATCTTACAGAAATAAGTATAGAGTATGATCATTTTCTAAACAAAGTTCCAATCATTATAAATTACCTGTATGTATGCTTGCATGTGATTTATGTCCCCCAACTTTTGTTCAGAACTTTGTTCAGAACTCCAAAATAGCACAAATAGCGCTTCCTCTTTCTACTTTATCCACAAAAGAACTTGTGAAGTAGGTTGGGATGAGAGTGAAAGAAATCTAAATGTGAATTTCCTTATTGCCAGTTCAACAGTATTTGTAGAAGTTTTCATTCATCACAACAGGAAGCTGATACAATTTGCTGCTCAATATTACAAAGACAGAATTTGGAGAAAGAATAATTAGTCGACTGTTTAAGTCATGTCTATCCCCACTATATAAGAAATGCCTTACTGTCAATATGGGAGAAAACTAGAGAACAGCACTATTTGAAAGTATCAGTCTGGCTTTCCACAATGGAAGCACTTAACCACCTGAACACTTTTAAAATGGGAAATATTGTAAGATACAAGGATATCTTACATGAAAGAGGTGAGCTTAAAACCAAACAAGAACTGGAAAAACAAGGTATAAATATGATTTGGTACTCATACTTGCAAATACAGGTGAGATATGAAAAAGATGTTCAAGCACATGATTTATTCAAAGAATTGACAGAATTAAATAAGATACTAACAGGAACAGAAGAAAGGTTGATAAAAAAAACTGTACAGTTACCTATTAGGCATTCAACTAGAAGAACAAGTGAAGGAGACAATGATAGCATGGGAAAAGAATTTTGGTTATACAATAGCATTTGCTGACTGGCAGAAACTACGGGATACAAATTGTAAAGTAACAATGTCAACCGCATACAAAGAGAATTTATACAAAATCTTTTATAGATGGCATTATGCGCCAGCAAGGTTGGCAAAGATGTTTAAAGATAAATCAGCAAAATGGGGACTTCCGGTTTGTCGGCTTCGCTTAGCGGCAGGGATTTATGGCGAGCTGCGCGATCCCTGCCGCGCTTAGCTGCTTCTGGGGCTCCGACCCAGACGGGTACGTGAGCTAGCCACCTGCAGGGGCAGCTGAAGGTTGGGGGATCCGGAGAAGGGTGTGGGGGTGTTGCAGACCCCTCCCCGGCCGGCAGAACCCCCTTTTCCCAGGACTGTGCAGCGGGGTCCATAATGGCCGCCACAAAGAAGCTGGCAGCCGGGTAAGAATGCGCAGGAGGAAGTGGAGAAAGTGCTTGAGAGGAGAAAGTTTTTCTGGCTCTAGGACTCTAAGACATATTTAATAAAATTCCTGAAAAGTATGACTTTCTGAATAATACCTGCCAGAAGAGGAAAAAGCGGCTGTTTGATGGTGCTGAAAGGATAGCTTTCCCTCTTTTCCTACGGAATAAATAACTGGATGTTAAGAAACCTATTTTTTTAGGTGAAAATTGGTTTTAAGCGATGAGTGGGAAGAGAGAGGATTAAAAGAAAATATTTGTATGTTAAGACTTTGTTGGAGCAGATGCCTTAAGGATTTGAAGACTAGAAGATATTGCAATAAGACTTTAAACAGATTTGGACTTTCTTTCTTTTTGATTGATATTACCCCAGAAGGAGAAAGTGAGAACTCTGCCTTGGTTTGGACTGACTGATAACTTTGGGACTGTTTTATTTTTTTATTTTCTTTTGAATATTCTGGTTGTTGTAAGAAGAAAGAAGGGGAAAAGAAAAGAAAAGATTTATAATGGCTCTTCTGTTGAGGAACTAAGAAAAGAATATGAACAAGCAAAAAAAAATGGTAAAGATGGTGTGGAAGAAGCTTTCCTTTTTTAGAAATGGCGCTACTAACTATCAACAAACATTACAACAGATGAAGACAGCAGAGGAACAAGAAAGAAAGGAAGGAGCCATCTTTAATGAATCTCAGAATTTGATCAAGAAAGAAGGAAGAGAGAAAAGAAGAAAACTAAAGGACTTAAGATCTAAAAACATTTAAGAAAGGGAAAAATAAAGTGCAAAACCAATATGATGATAGTAAACAAAAGGAAAAGGAATACGACAGAGAAGGAAGCCGGTAAGGCAGAGGTTAGAAGAAGGGGGTAGAAAGGTTTGTTGGGAGAAGAAAGAAAGGGAAAACGTGGAGAAAAGCTACAATGTTTTGAAATTAAATGGAAAAAGAAATTTTTATGGACAATGGATAAAGTATAATTTTTAAAAAAAAAAAGATTTTGCAAGGTACATAAGATGAGATGGTAGTATTGTAATGGTTTAAGAGTTGATAAGAGATTAAATGTTAAAATGTTTAAAAATGATTGGCTTTAAAATTTAATAATAGGGGAGGTTTAGAATACTGTTTTAATTAAAGAGTTTAATAAGATTATGGTATTGATGTTATTATAAAATTTTTATTATAGTATCTTTTTTAATATTTGGATTTATTGTCTAATTATGTACTTAATTATTTTGGATGTATTAGTTAGATAGAATGTACCAAGCAAAATCGGATTGGGTATTGGATATTATTTTAAAGATTAATTTGACTAACTTAGGGGGAGATAGAAAGGCATCATACTCTGATTAATGATTTCAGGAGAAACTTATTTTCTTCTTTTTATGAGGAATGAGACAAAGGGATGATAAAAATGGACAAAAGATACAAATATAATGATTCAAACTAAGATGATTAATTAAGATAGAATTAAGAAGGGTGAAATATGTGGAGAAGTTAATATAGAAGGCTTAGAATGGTAAATAAAATAAGTAATGATATGTAAGATGAGCATGAATATAATTGAAGTCCATGAAGAGAGAGACACCTGGGTCCAAGTTACTTTCCAAAAGATTTTTTTATGTTTTGTGTGTTGTGTGTATATGTTTTTTCTGGGGGGGAGAATTAGTAAAAACTTGTAGAAATATAGAATGAGAATAATGGTAATTAAGTCAGAAAGAAATAGATGAAATAATAACAATGATATTGAATAAGAGTAAAGAGAAGTAAAGAGAAATTGAATAAGAGGTTTTGGTATGTTATATGGAAACGGTTTAAAACAGAATCATAATTTATCTGACTTGTTAAATTTACAATGAAAAAAGGTTTAAACATGTAATGAATAATGATAATTTGTGTGTTTTTAAAAATTAATAAAACTTGTTTAAAAAAAAAAAAAAGATAAATCAGCAAAATGTTGGAAATGCTGCCAAGCACCTGGCACCTTACCACATGTGGTGGACATGTGATGAAGCTAAAAAATATTAGACAAAAATATGCTGATGGTTGGAAGACTTGATATAACAACGTATTGATTTAAAACCAGAAATATTCATGTTGGGGATCTTACCTGAAACTTATAACAAAGAAAATGTATATTTGATTATTCATGTGATAACTGCAGCGAGAATTTTATTTGCTCAAAATTGGAAAAAGGAACAGATTCCTACTTAAGAAAATGTGATTAGGAATATATTAGAATGTGCAGAAATTAATAGAATAACACTTGTAATTAAAGAAAGAGAGAAAACTGAATATTATAAGATATGGGAATTATTCTATCAATGGAGACAAAAATATGAAAGCTAGATATAATTAATGGATTAGTTAAGAAGACAATAGGTATTTTTAATAGAAATAAATAAGCTAAGAAGAAAGATAAAGAGATAGTGATATTAAGTACAATAAGCATAATAAGATAAGACTAGAGAATATTATATATGATTGATTGTATGATTGTAAACATCAACTGTATTGCACAAGATATTTGTAACCAGATGACATGTCATCAAATGGAAGAAGATATGTTTGTAATAAAAATAAAATAAAAAAATATTTTTAAAAAAGTCATGTCTATCCCCACATATATTAAGTTAGCTAAACTTAGATAATACAACATAAAAATACACATATTGGGCATCCATCAATATTTTGATGATTTATGGTCCAACTCCCAAATTTTATGACTTAAGCTTATATTCATATATGAAGCAGCTGCATCAGCACAAAATCCTAAATGATAATATTATTCTGGCTCTTCAGACCTGTCATCATGATAAAATTGTTTGCAGTAGGTTTTATTGCTTCATTTTTGTACAATAATTCTTGCCCAAACCTGATAAACCAAGTTAGAACCTTTTCACATGTGAATATATAACTGTTACAAAGAATAGGAGGGAAATAGTCATCCTAAAGAAAAGTAACAGTTGATCCTTCAGAAAGTAATACAGATTCTCATCTCAGCCTATAAGACGCAGTTTAGCAAAGGAATCTATTAAACATGTTAAGATCACAGTTCTATTTCTGAGATAGTTTTTATTCTACCTCATACCTGTTCAGCTGATAACCCACCAATCCAACTGCTGTCATCATTTATTTATTTAACAAGTTTTCTATTCCTACAATGCAAGCATACTTCAAAACAGGAATATTACAAATCTTTTTAAAAGTAATTCTTCGTGACTGGTGAAAAAGTGGCAACCATACTGAGGATAAGAAGCAATTTTTATAATCCTATTTTCTCTCTATAACTCACTATGCAAATCTGCTCAGAAAGGTCACTGATTTTTCAGAATAAATTTAAATGTTTTTCTACCTGTGGAGGTTTTACCATTGGATAAACTTTAAAATCATTATCAAAAGTTAAAAAAAATATTGCCAAGGAGATAATAATTATGCTGAAAATAAATAACAGTTTAATGTAATATTTAAGCTATTTAACATCTGTTCAGGCAATTCATTCTGTAGAATAAGTATAACATTCTAAAAATAAAGTATATGCAACTTAATTTACCCATAAGCGTATTTCCATTTAAAATCAACAGATTTAATATTTACATTCTGTAGCTATACAATAGGCTTACTTGTTTTCATTGCTGGCATCATACCGAGGCATGGGATCAATATCATTACCATTGACATCAAAACTGGCATCTGGGTCCTGTAACCAACAGTGAAGTAAGAAGGAAAGAGAAGGGACAGCAGAACCTCATTAATTAGCTATTGATTCATCTAAATTCAAAAACCTCAGCAGGTTTTTACAGGCATGTAATTAGGTTAACTACGATTCCTGTCGTTCTGCCTTGGATGCTTGTCCAAAACTAAAAGTTTAATTGTATTTAGGATATAGAATTGTTCTTAAAGCCAAAGTCTCATGAGAGCTAGATGAGAACTAATTCATATTCTGAGGACCGCAAGACTGAAGATATTCCATAAATTAATATAGAATCTATTTTTAATAATTAAAATTTAAGCTATTTTGTGTATAACTTGCTTGTGGTATATTGCACTCCCATCAATTTCAAAAAAATTGGCCAAGGATGATAGATGTTTAGATCATTAGAAGCATTTCTTCTAGAAGCATTAGACATCATTCTAACATAGTTAGAAAGACTGTAGGTTGACCACTACAAACAATATATCTTTCAGAGGGAAGGTCAATAAGAACATATGTATTCCTCTTCCCCACCCACTCATCCTGATCAAACTTCCAAGCGTTTTGCTCCTACAAGCAAAAGTGGAACAATTTTGCACTCATTTCATCCCTACATTTGACGGGTGCCCTACATGAGGTCCTTACAGTTTACATTTGCTTCCTTGGTGCTAATGGCAGCCCCAAAGAGGCTTTTTGTCAGTTTTTGCCTTGCAGGATCAATCTTTCCTACAAAAAGCTGCTAAGCTACATTTGCTATAGAAAGCTGCTAGGCTTTCACCAAGATGACTCTCTAGTCCCTACTTACCATCAATCCACACTGGGGAAAGTCTGTGTGGGATGGTACCTCACATTTCCTTCTCTGATTATGCTTCCCCCCCTCCTTTTGGAATATAGGGACTTTTTCATATCACAGCTTTATTCCCCCAAAGCTCAAGTAAAGGACGGTATAGAAAGAGGGCAAGCTTTGCTCCTCTTCTCAGCTGTTTTTTTTTGTTTTGTTTTGTTTTGCCAGAGAAGAGATGGAAAACAACTCAAAGAAAGGCACCTATCTGAGGAACCCATAACTACCAATCTAGTGATCAGTGATTAGTTTTGGCCGCCTCATTGTAACTTCATCTCCACCCCTTTTGTGGTGAACAAAATGGGCAAGCTGCAGCTATTGTTTCTGCTTTTCTCAACAGCCAAACAGCTGCAACTCCTACAATGTAAGAAAGTAGAATGAAGCAGTGATAGCAATCTCAACTCTCTCTCTCTCTGTTGGCCAGTCCTTCTTTAGCTCTATAATTTGGTGCACAACCAAACCCTTAGATGCTAATGCTGAGCAGTCCAACTTGTCCACCTTCCATCTTGTCCCTAGCGACTTCTGCTAGGTGGGCTGAGAGAAGTAGATTTTCTTAGCCTACCTAGGGTTGAGACTAGAAGGGAAACTCTTCATGTTTGTGATCCATGGCTATCTGCCAATCCCCTCTATAGAAAGGGATCATACATGTTTGGAAGGAAAAGTTATGAATGAGGTGCTGGGGACAAGTGAATGCATGCCAGCTTTTGGCTGCAGCATGGCACGGATGGATAAAGCATATTCAGGCTACAGAGAATAAGATGAAGGAGGGTGAATAATGCCCATGTGTTGCAACTCCTGTATTTAAGCAATTATTTCTGGATTTATGGAAAAATAATTTCCTTAATTAAAATAATTTTCATGTGATTCTAATTATGCCAATTTTCTTCATCTAAATCTTTTTCAACACATATATTTTATTTCCAACCTGGATTACTTTCATTCTTGCTAAAGGACATAGCTATTTAAGTGACTCTAAGAGAACATTACTTGCCTAAAGGAAATATCTCCGTGTGTTGATAAAGGTTTTGCTAACATAACTTCAATCATAAGCCTACTTTGAAAATGATACTAAAGAGGTATCAATTACTCTTTTTCCTATCTTTAAGGGGTTTAATGAGTGTAAATTTTTATTTTATTTTGTTTACTTTTCATATAGAAAACAGCTGTTTTTGATTCCAGTCAAATGATACAGTTGAATGAAAGGGCAATTTGTATGCATGTGCAGTTCAGGCATGATTTGACTCATATTGACGATTTGAAATTCAAGGGAAGCGTGATTTGATTTGAGTTTGTGATTCAATAGTTGAGGGCAAACCAATTCAATTCAAAAGTTTGAAATTCAATTTTTACAAATGTCATCCGTTATAATGAGAAAGCATCAAAATGTCTGTAAGTGAAATCATAACAACTGACCAGATTAAAAATTCTGAGATGAGAAAGTGAATAAAGCACAAGTACTGTCATTTCAAAAGACTTCCAATACATACAGTATAATAAGATGAAGCAATTCAGTGATTAGGAAAGAGAAGAAGAGGACAGCCAGCTGCAAAATTGCTGGAATTCAATTACAGTGGTGATGAATGCACAGTTGTGGGACTTGAATTTTTTTTTTTTAGGAATAGATCATCATGTAGAGTATTTATGTGAGCACTAAGGGATGAAAACAACTTGATGGCATATAATCAATCAATCAATTGCTCATGTCAAATGTCAGAAAGGCTATCACATCATTTGACATGACCAGGTATGGAAATAAAGTTGCAATATTGTATATTGTCTATAACAATTCATGACTAGGAGAAATGCCATTGAATATGTAGCAAATTTTGAAAGTATTCCATAGCCATGATGAATGATGAAAGAATGATGAAAATTAGGTCATGATACACATGAAATCATTTTCCCTAGGGACCCCAAGGAAACCCTTGATGTTGGGTGAAATTGAAATCATTTTTCTGCTCATAGATCACATCCTGTCTGTGGAAGCATTATCTTCTCCCTTTGCTGCCTTCTCCATGCTCTCATATTCTACACTGAAGTGTGAATGGATTGTCTAAAACAGAATTTAGGGGTATGCAGTGGGTGTACCATGAGAAATAATATTTTTCCTAAATATTGTCAGAATATTCAGTTGAGAGTAGGAAGTGCAGACCAGTGCAGAATATTGTTTGATTTATCTTTAAATGCCCCCTTCCATTTTTTTTAAAGATAAGTAGCAGAAAAGAGGGGGAAAATATAACAGCTTTTAAATTAATCAGCAAAAAACTTGAGTTGCACTGAACCAATGCAGCAAATGTCCTGCTCTAAGTTAAAAATAATTTTCACGAACTGCTTACAAAATAAGTTCTTTTTTATCTTGCTTTTTGTAGGATGACAAGCTTCAATGACACTGAAGAATGCTCAGTGATTTGGCTTGGTGAGCGACGGTGTTTGTTATGTATGATCATTGGATCTGTGGATATCTAGAGGGCTGGCATCATTATTTGGCAAACTTGGGCTGCCCTGGAAAAGACCCCTCATCAATGGCAGGTTGTATCTTGCAGGCACAGTTATTAAGCAGAGGCAACAGAAGAAGCTGGCATTATGAGATACATTGCCACGGAGACTGGCAAACTGCAGAGAAAGTAACATTCATAGCTTTGCCTTAAAAAGAGGAAAGCTTGCAATTGCCAGTTTGTTATTTGTTTATTCACTATTGAGAACCTTCTGCTTGTTCAAAACATGTGAACTTTAAAAGTAAAGCTTGAGCTAAGAGAGTATATTCTAGGTGCTAAGAAGTGAATTTAAAATCAGTTATGTCGCTAGTAATTGCATGGACACATGTAATTTCATTAGAAAAAGCAAGAATGAAGCTAAGTCACATTCAACAAACAGAGAGGAAATGAGACCCACAGCAATGCTTGTTTTGCCAGCCAATATTGTTTTGATAGGCAGAGTTAAATGAAGTGATAAAACTGATTAGTCAGTCACTTGGGTAAGTGTTGGAGAGTGTAACATATTACTCACATTTCATTAGTATTCTCTATACATAGAAATGAAGTTACAATACCGTGTATTGACTACAACAAGCATGAATGCTATCCAGTTGCTTTGGACAAACCAGTTATAAAACTTTCTTGGCTTGACTTGGGTCAGGGAGCTGAGTCTACATGCCAGTTCCATGGAGCCCAAGCATGGTGCTTCCTGCTCCTCTTCTATTTTCTGCAAACTGTGCTTCATAACAAGAGGCGACTGCAATTCAGCTTATATTGTATTTTTATTACGTTGCAAGAAGCTTTAATTTATCCCTAGTTGAATGGTGTGTGTAGGGGCGGGTGGGGTACAGAATAAACACTCCTCTTCTGTTCTGTTCTTGGAGGCTGGGGAAAAGAAAGAATGGGAGCAGGGGCTTTTAATATTTATGTTGTGGAAAAGAAATAACTACTCAAGAAATCAAAACTAGTTGCTGCCTTATTTATTTATGTAACAGCCCCAGAATTGAAGCAATGAAAAAAAATCACTGATATGCTTCAAAGCCACACAGTTGAATTTACTGATTTAAAGAAGGTCTTCTGGTTTCTGACTTTGGTTGTTTATTGATTTCGATGTGTGTCTTGACTAATAAGCTCTGTAACAAAAGTCAACCATTCTTGGATAGAACAAATACCAAGAAAGAACTTCTACTTTCTCATAAATATAATTTCTAAAAATATTATATGCTTAAAACAATTCTTTAATATTCAATATTTTAGAATAGAGTTGGGAAATATATATATATATATATATATATATATATATATATATATATATATATATATATATATATGTGTGTGTGTGTGTGTGTGTGTGTGTGTGTGTGTGTGTGTGTGTGTGTGTGTATGTGTATGTGTATGTGTATGTATATGTATATGTATATGTATATGTATATGTATATGTATATATATGTGGTATTCAGCTTTGTTCGGGTATTTTCCCACGTCATTATAGTTGTGCTTTTAAAGTTGTAGCAACGTTTCGGCAGAATCTCATCTGCCATCATCAGGCTTCTGGTTGTGTTCGTCTGTGAGTCAGACTTTTACAGTTGTTTCAGTTTTAAATTTGGGGCTAGCCTACTACTGTGCCAGAATGGTTTTTTCTTCATCCTGATTGGTTGGGAGTCTTGGTCTGTGTTTATTGGTCTTGGAGTTTGCTGTGTTCTGCTTGATTGGTGTTTCTAATATCTTCTGTCTGTTTTGTGGCTTTTTTTGTATCTTGATTGGCTGGCAACATTGTGTTCCTGTATTGGAGGCTTTTTGTGCAGCTTGGCTCTGAGTAAATGGACGGCTATCATTAGTTAGGAAGCTAGGTTTCATCTGGGTGCCTGGTTGGGGTGTGTTTGAGCTGGAGGTATCAGGGGGGATCTGTTTGTGCCCAGGTGTTTGCCTGGCTAGTGGTGTGGATATTTTTTTGTTTGTGAGGGCAGGCTTCCAAATGATTGACAGTCTGGTGGAATCATCTCTTCTGTTCATGCTTTCTGGTCTTTTTTCAATCTCTATGGCTTCTCTGATGATTCTGTGGCTGGGGTTTTCTATAGTGGCTAGGGTTTTGGTGCCATTGAAGTTGATGCTATGACCTGTGGCTTCCATGTGTTGGACTAGTGAGGAAGTGTGTTCCAGCTTTTTGACTGCATTTTTGTGTTCATCCAGGCGGGTACTTATTCTTCTATTGGTCTGTCCAATGTATGTGGCCGGGCATGATGCACAGGGGACTTTGTATATGCCTTGGTTTTCCAGGTCAATTTTATCTTTGGGGTTTCTGAGGATGGCTGCTATTTTTCTGTCTGTTTTGAAGGCAGTCTTGATGTGGTGTCTGTGTAGTATCTTACACAGACAAAATTAGTAACGAAACGTCGCTACAACTTTAAAAGCACAACTACTATGACATGGGAAAATACCCAAACAAAGCTGAATGCCATATATATATATATAAAATCTTTCTAGTAAATATACTTTTCAGCTGTATTCTAAGATGTATTCAGTAGATAGGTAAGAGGAATCTTAGTATTTATAGGCTTCAGAATAAATTGAAGTCAATTAGCTTATAAAACAAGACATAACTGCACAAAATCCAGTATGTGCTAATAAGAGCCTGATATTAATATTTAAGAACTCAGAGTAGATTGAATATAAACAATTGATCCCTTCACTCGGTTGCTCATCCCTGATCTTGCTTATAGGTTGTTTAGAATTTCATAGTAACTGCCTCAGAATACCATATGCATTACACTTTGGTCTATAGATACAGTTTGATTGGATTCTTGGATTTTAATCTCTGCCTTTGAATCCAGCTTCTCCACTTCTTTCTCTAAAGATTTTATATTGTACAAATACACAGGCATGTTTTGTGTTTTATTACTGTCTTTGGATCATAGGTTGTAGGCAGTGTATTATTAATTAGCAACAGGTTCTGCAATCTGAAGCAATATGGACACTCACATAATTCTGCGTCAAGTCTGGATGGTTTCTTTCAATGCCATCATCCAAAATGGTGATCACAATATTCTTTCCAGTGTAGCCTCTCTTCCAGGCACCAACAATATTCATATCTGACTGACAAAGATGTGTATTATCACTGCAATGCTAGAGAAAGGGAAGGGAGCAAAACAAGGACTGTATGTAAGTGATTAGTTCACAAATGCAAGATAAAATAATATTAACCTTTTCATTAGCATAATCAAATAAATTGTCAATATATAACTATACTGATTTATTAAACAGGAGATCAAAAACTAACATCCTAATTAACAAGCAGCAAGGTAACTTTAATGAATGACAAATTAAATGAAAATGACTCAAACTCTTTACTTCTTTTGAGAATCCTTTTTATATGGAGTAATAGTTTTTAGGTAACATTTTGTTATTATACATTCCTAGAAATCATGCCAACAATTATAAAAGGTCTTTTCTGGGTATTCCTTACCCTTCCGGGAATGCATTTGAATTTTTCAGTATCAATAGGGCAAAAATAGATCCCGCGTGTATAAAATAGCATGGAAACACATATGCACATGTACAAAGGCTTATGTGTGGGATGAATGGGAAAGTATGGAGAGAGTTAATGTACTGTATCATCTATGAAATAGTTATCTAGAATTTTATTTAAATTCTCTTATATTTGCAAAAAGAAAAGAAAAGAAAAGAAGAAAGAAAAGCAAGCAGACAACCTTTTGGCATGTTTAGTGTAGCAGCAGCAAGAGATGAATCTGTAACCAAAACAATTTCTGTGTAGAACTTCAGCTTAAATAGCTTGCTGAACTGAAGCTGACCATAATAGCAAAAGTTCTTGAAGACTACTTTAGGTTAAATGGAAATCAGTCCATTTGTATTTTATTTTATTTGTGCTCAGTTACAAAATAATGAACAGGCAACTGTGCACTCATTAGCCCCACCCCATCTCTTAACCCTGCAGACAAGGTGACTCCTTTTAATGAGTATCCTATCGAGACTCTTGGTCATCATGCTTTGCTTCAGCTTCCCTGGACTCAAGGAGAATAAGAAGGAAAAGGAAAAAATGAATTCTTAGAACTAGTATCATAGCAACACATACTAGCTACAAGAGTTCTCAGAGTTTCTTCATTCTTGTTTTCCTATCCCCTTTCATGCTTCCACTCACAGGTCTATATGGTACGGTAGAATATGCTGGTATTTTGGAATGTGTAAAGGTGGCCAATAGGCAATTGGACTCCATTATTCTTTCTTTCCTCTCTACAAATGCACACAATCAATAAGCTCATTTATTTATTTGTTTTTCCAAAATGATTGTTGAAAACGTCTCTGAATAACGTATATGTACTTGTATTGTATTAATTGTTTGTTTGCCAAATTAAAAATGAGTTAACTAAAAATGAATCATCTCTCCGCCTTCTCTTTCCATGAGATGTGCTCACTCCTTAAAAAAAAAACACTACTATACAGAGTGTAAGGAGGCTTTATTAAATTGTTTTCAGTTCTGATTTAGAGAGAAAATAGTTTAAAAGAATACAGTTATCATACATTTTGTGAGACCAATAATTAAGACCATAGTTGTGAGAGTTCTTAAAGCCAAATTAGGCGAGACCATTGCTAAATCCATGGTTACTGAAAGTACTAAACCACAATGTACTGAACACCTTTCTTCCTCCCTCCCTCCAAATAGATGCAAAACTATTGAAGATGTAGTCTGATAGTTAGATAAATTTTTCCTAGTAGTTATATCATAGAGGTAAGCATTAAAATAAATGGATCTCTGTCTTTCTCATAAAGTTAAAACAATCCTTCTATATGTTCTCTTGCACCCTTATTCTTCACAGAAATTGATTCCCAAATTGATCCTACTCCCCAAAGAAAGAAAGCCATGCTCAGTTTCCAATCCATGAAAAGTGTTCCATACTTTATCTTAAAGGAAAATAGGCAGAAAATCCTCCTTTGATTTTTCACCCCCAAATCCATGTGCCTTAGCTTCCAAGTTTTATTTACACTGGAAAAACAAACAAACCCAAAACCTTACCCATAGGATCTCATTGAGAAAAATGACACACTTTTGCTCTTTGCCTGTGCTTTGATTTGTAGGGAAGGCCCTGTGCTTTGATTTGTAGGGAAGGATATGAGATTATAAACCATGTTTCCTTGAAAGGATTTGGAAACCTGCCAGAAGACAGTTCTCTTTTCTTTGTGATGTCAGCAGGCTCAGCAGGCTGTCCTTACCTGAACCTTTTCTTCTTCAGCAATATCTTTACTGCCATTAGCAAGCTTTCCTTAATGTGCTTGCAAACAGGCAAAATACATCCAGGCTAAATCAAATATCCATGAATCTATTCAATTTTTTTTGACACCGGAAACAAGCTTCAGAAAGAAGGCTAAATGGCTGGTCAATACTACTATCTTCAGAAAAGTATGAGCAGGTTGACTAGCTGTATATATCCCAATGAGCAAGGGCACACCCATATATGGTGTTTGGAAGCAAATTGAAATTAGTGCAACTCACGGAACAACAATGCAACATTAGCACCATAGGGAACTCAAGAATTGTCCGCACAGCTGCTTTCTTGTGTCAGCTGTAGTTTCTGGATACGCTTTGAGGATAACCCTATGTATTCCTATATTTCAGATTGGTGGTAGAAGGCTAGTGCATGGAGAATGTGATGTAGCCCTACCTGGGATACAGAGGGGATTATAGCATCATTGGTATAAGAGAGAAAGGAGGATGGCCAAGGGACAAGAGTCAAATTCATCTTGAACAATATCATTGACATACATAAAAATAATAGGCGGAAGGATACACCTCTGTTTGTCTCTCCTAGAAGCTGGCATTGGGTCAGTTAGTTTTCTACTTTTTAATTACTGTACCTGCATTGTAATGCTTTGATGAAACATCATGATTAATTTCAATAGCTGGTAGTCAACAGAAGAAGCTGTTAATTTTTGCTATAGTTCTCTGAATCTACTCTATGAAAGCAGCTTAAAGATCACCTCAGGTGATTTAGCATTTTTTGCAAAGAAAAGATGTAAAGTAATACATGGATCACCAATAGAAAAATCTGATCTGAAGCCAACTGTTCCATTGCGGCAATCTTTTTTGGACCATTTACTTTGTTATATCACCTTCCATTGAGATCTGTTGGCCAAGGTATATGTAGAGGTCTACTACATCTAGTTCTCCAAATATCATTTTTTTCCTTTCTTTAGTGAATTTATTAACATAACCTAGCTCTTTTTCAGGTTTATTTTTAAGCAACTTATACATAATAATCTGGGCAGCAGTTGACTTTTGACATGTTGCCAGGTTGCCAGTATAAAGTGCCTTCTTGAGCTACAACTGACTGAATCACTCAGACCCACTTAGCCCATTGACACACCCACTTCTTCTGTTTCAGGAATTTTGAGGCATCAGCTAAATTTTGAGGCATCAGTGATTTGGGCAACGAGGTTGAGGATACAATATTTTCACACCTTTTTTTGTTAACACTAGAGATTGATGTCAAATTATCCAGAGCAGATTTGAGATGAAAGTAATACAAATTGTTTTAGGATAACCAGTCTTTCCATGATAGTTAATTTTCAATGATCTTTTAATTTATTAAGAGGTATGAAAAAGCATTTCTCTCCTCCAAGGTTTCTTCTGGCTAGTTGGTGTTCTTTAATTGAGACTTGCTTATTCAAACTTCAAGGGTGCCTTTTCAATACTCTGCAGTTGCTATGTTACTATACATCTTGGTTCTGTGCCAGCTAGGAAGTCAAGCTTGACAGACAAGTCAGGAAATATTCATTTTGGATAATTTTGGCATAGAACAAGATGCTTCTTCATTTTAAGTAACATAAGCAAGATAATTAAAATGAGGAATTTAATGTAATTCTGTAGGTGCCCTGAAGGGCAGGAAATCAGTCTATTGCTTTGAGATCCACCTGGCATAAACAAAATTATTGGCTCAAAAAGAAAGTGGCTGATTTGGGTGAAGTTTGTCCACACTTGTTCTTTGTTGCTAACAATAAGAAGAAATTTATTTGTTTGAAGTATATATGAGGATGTAAGACTCATTTTAAGAGGCACAGTAAGATTCTGAGTACTGGTTGATTAAATTATTTCTGGCTTTTCTAGGTGCATCCTAGCTGGCGTTCATAATGCCTTATAGAGGCTGAGACAGAAAATAGATGTAAAACTCTAAGTAGCACATCAGTTATTGATAGAATAATTCTGTTAATAATTCTATCAGTTCTACCAGTGTTTCAGCCTGAAACAATCTGGTTTTCCATAGCTATTTGCATGCCCAAACAGATATTAAACTTTTCCGTGGGGTGGAAGGAGTAACTCATAATCAAATAGTGGGAATCAGGTCCAATTTCTGCAGAGTTTAGGGGATTGAAACAATGACTTAGATAATTGCCTCCATTTATTGAAATTATTGTGAAATTGCTTTTCAAAGGAAGAATTAATTCATTGATATTCAGTTGTTGAATTACCTGAATTTGACTCTGCCAGTCTTTTGTCTATCTGTCCTACATAGTGGTTTTAACAGAATGTTTTAGTCCTTTTTGTCTTAGGCTATTGGGTTATTTGGCTCATTGAAGATGTTTTGGAGGCCTTTAATTGTTTTTTTCCCCACTTCTTAAAAAATCTTCTACAAGAAATTAAATGCGCCTCACTTCCAGTTAAAATGGTATCATCAGTACTTCTCAGTAATTTTGATTCCTTCTAACCCAGCATTTCTCTGGATATTTTCTGCATATGTTAAATGAAGAAGATGACTTTATAGAACTCGGTATACTTCTTTCTTCATTTTGAACAATTTAGTTGCTCCCTATTCTGTTCCAACATTTAGTTATCACTTCAATCATTAACAGATATATCAGGTGTCTTGGTATCCATCTGCTTTGCACATTTATTATGGTCTACATAATCAATGGTCTACATTTATTATGGTCTACATAATCAAAAGACTTTGCATTGTTAGTAAAGCAAAAAACAAAGATGAAAAAATAGATATGTGCTAAATTTTCCTTGCCTTTACCATTAGAGTGCTAAATTTTCCTTGCCTTTACCATTATCCACTGGACATTAGCAATGTGTGCCTGGGGATTCTGCCTTTTCTGAATCTAGCATGTATCTTTGGCAGTTGTCATTCTACTATTGAACTCCTCTATCTATCCCTTTTATTTTAAGAAATAGACATTCAGAATATTTAATCTCCATTTAAAATAGCTGAATTAAAATTCCTTAGCAGTTTTCTTTTCAACAGCTTTGCTAGGGCAGAAATATTTTTATTGTCTGACACCCCAAATTCACTTCTTCCAGGAGGCTGCCAACAGAGCAGCCTGGAAGAATGGTGAAACAATCAGCTTCATACCAGTGAATATATTGACATATCCAAATAGATTGGAAATTATGAAGTCAGGTACAAATATTCCTTTTTTAGTGTAGTACAGGATGCTAAAGATGATTAAAATAAATTCTGCTGTAGATGGATCAGTTAGGTATGGGATGATGCTGTTTAGAGATTATCCTGCACAAAATTATAACGATCTATAGTTGTTAGGTCTTTTGATAGCTATACAATTGGTTTAATTGGTTTTAATTGGTTTTAGGAACAATTGCTTCATGTATTTCAGATTTTGTTTGAAAACATTCCATGCTACATTTTATGATAGGAAGCAGGAATTTATCAATGCTTGAATACTGATAAATAGAAGTTAAATGAATTAAGTATATATTTAACTAGATTTTTTTTTTTAAAAAAGTACAGGAGTTAATTTTAATAACTGATTTTTATTGTTTTATAACTAATAAAATTATGAAATAAATGTATTATAATACTAAGTGGAATAAAAGTTCATCTAAGTTCCAAATTCTGATAAGCATAGGAGGAAGCATATCAAGTCATAGCTATTGATAAAATTAATATATATTTAATAATATATTAATATAATTATATATTTCCTTCCCTACCATAGGAAAAAAACACAGTAAATTATGCATACATATACATAATTTCTTACAGTACCTTTAAAATAGCATTTTTATATAATTTTTACATCTTAATATAGCTCTGTTACATTTGGATTTTTTTTTGTTAAAAAAAGATCCCTTTTAGGTGTCTACATTCTTTTCATGTACAATTAAGATTAACTGACAAAACTAAGATGGGTACTGAGAAAGCATACTTATCATGAACAAACAGGATTAACCCAACAAATAACTCTATGTGCTAGATTTATTCTTTGGAATATGCATTATGAAAATTAAATACAGCAGCTATTTGCTTGAAAAAAAAGCTCCACACTCAGGTTCCATGACAAACAGCTTTTGAAGCAGGTTTATGATAAGATTCTTCTGTGAATACAAGCAAGCTCTTTCAATTTTAGCCCACAGTTTTCATTATGGAACTATATATAGTACTAAAAGAATCACTGGTAATCCATACTGTATTCTGATCCTATGATAAGCTGTAAATCTATCATCCCAGTCAGGTTTTTTTCCACCATACAAAATTTGTTTTGCTTAAGGTATTTCTCAGAGGTCATGAACCTGAATTATCCAGCTTCTGACAGATTGCTGCAATAATTTACCTTACATGAATGTAAAATGCAATAATTCAAATTAAAAGACATGTTCTTTGTTACTAGTGAAGCCTGTGTGTGAAAATGCTTATTTATTACAAACAGATATGCTTTGTGTGCACCACCTTCGTCTATGGCTTAGAAAGATGTAACTCTGAAATACTGGAGGTCCATCATTAATTGTACAGACAAAATTAATTGACGGATCAAATTCCAAGTCTGAAAAAAGGCAATTCTGGGAGCAGACACGGCAAAATCTAAAGTTAGCTAGTACTACTAAGTCAAACCTGAGCCCCAGGTGACTGGATGGATAAATGCTTATAGTTTCAATTTATCCCTGATAAATTGTGATAGCACAGCTTGTGATAGCACATTCCAGTGACATTCTTGATTCTGATCACCTGCTTTATCTATTGTTTTTTTCTTCACTATTCTTTTCCCCTTAATATTGATTAAGTAGTGTTATTTTTTACTTGTTCCATGTGCATCACGTATCCAAATAGAGAGCAATTGTCTTTTTATTTGGTTGCTGATTGATTGGGTCTTCATTGCAATTCATGCTACTGTTAGTAACATTTCGAATTCCATAATTTGAAATTATTTTCTTTTTATTCTAATGTCCAGCTTACACAGCTGGATATGACTATTGGAAAGACTGTAGCTTTGTGTTGTCATGGAAGTAGCCTTATTCTTCATAAACCCGTCTAAATTTGCCACTGTTTTCCTTTCCGGGAATAATTTCCTTTTTATATTTCTACTGCATGGTCTAGTCCAGGAGTGTCAAATTCTCATTGTCATGGTATCATCACATGACGTATCATGACTTTTCCCCCTTCGGGCATGGGTGTGACCAGTGTGTGATGAATCTGGACCGCAGGCCACGAGTTTGACACCCCTGGTCTAGTCAAATGCAATAAAGCTACCTTTCCTTTTCACCATCAATGGTAAATTCACTGGCTGGCATTATTTTTTATCTTCCTAATATTTAATATTAACACAGATGTTTTACTCTATATTTTACTTTTATAATTAACTCTTCTAACTCTTCTTTACTTTCATTAATGAAGTGAAGTTGCCTGTATATCTCAAATTATTAGTATTTCATCTTCCAAGTTTGACTCTATATATCAGGTGTTCCATTGATGCAATTCTTAAATTGCATTTTAACACAGATTAAAAGGATAAAGAAAACAATAAACAGCTCTGTTTTATGCTCTTCCTTATTTTGTTTATCCAAACTTTGTATAATAGTTTCTTGTTCATTATAAATATTCTTCAGAAAAACAATCAGGTATTCTGACATATCCACTTGTCTTAGTATATTCCACATTCAGGCATGAACTATTGTACATAATCCAAAGCCTTGCTGTAGTTGACTAACCTACCACTTGAATTCATTTGCTGTCTGCATTATCCATCTTATGCTCACCAAATTTCATATTTCTGAGTTTTCCGAAACCAGGCTGTTTATTTAGCTATCTTCTGTCTTAAGACTGTTTTTCTTTGTTATTACATCTTAAGTAAAACTTTACTTCTGTGTAGAATTAGTACATAATTCTACATAAGTAAAGTTTTAGGTCACACAGCCTTGTTCCATAGTAAGTAAAATGGAGATTTTATCACTTTATCCCTTCCCTGTACCTTTCAACAGTTCAGTGGGTATATTATCTCTGTCTAGTGCTTTCCTATTTGACAGGGAGTCTGTTGCCTCTTATTTCTCAGTATCTAGAATTTTGTTCCTGAAAGTATTCTCTATCTACAAATGTTTCTATAATATCACTTGTAAAGAGTTTCTGAATTTTTCTGTCTTCTTTTAATTTTATTTGCCTCTTGGATTCCCCCCCTCCCCATAATTACTCTTGAGTAATCACCTTACCTATATTTTTCTCTTATTTTTTCTAGTCATTTTCTTCTATTTGGTGACTTTCCACATTGAGATATCTTTCTTTGACCTTTCTTATCTGTGGTTAGAATCTGCATTCATTTCTCATAAATCTTATTTGTTGACCAAAGCTTTGTCCTCTATCCTTTTCTTGCACAGCTAAATTCAGGCAATCCTTTGAGATAGGCCAGGTCAGGAAACAGACATTGCCAAGACCCCAGGAATGTTTTTTCCTCATGGTAGGGTTTAATAGCAGAATGTTGAAAGTCTGTTCAATTTCTATCTGTCTCATCTCCTACTAAACAATCTTCCCCATCTCTAAATTCCTTTACAATAACCAGACTTCATAGCACCTTTATTTTGGTCTTGTGATCATCTTCAGAATTACTTTGGAAGTTTAAGGATCTGGCATACAAATTTGTCTAAATGTTTTAGTCATCCCAAGAGAGTTGGAGGTAGAATTTGTTTGACATTGTCTTATGCTGGTTTTGACTTTAGAGTTCCATCTTTCAGCTGGTGGCCTTTTGTCATGCCTGAAGAGCCATAAATGCTCTAATCATTATTGTAGACAACAGATTCAACCTCCACCCCCATTTTTAACCTTACTGGAAAAGGTGACACTATCTGAATAAAATAAAACTTGCCTGTCAACTTCCTATACACATCTATTTGCAAGTAAACAGAATTGTCTCTGTGGAAAGCCCAATTACTCCTTAAATAAGTTCCATAATTCAGTTGCTTTTTGTTTGAGAAAATCACTGAAATATTCTGTCTTTTTTTTAAATTTTAATTGAGATTTTAAAGATATTCATTAACAATTCTGGCAAAAGAGATTGCCTGCATATTTTAATAATTATTGTGATAAAAATAAACAAAAGAATAAATTTTATAAATCCATATAACAATAATGGAAGACACATATTAAATTGCCTGCATATTAAAGAATCATTTTATTATCTTCCCCATCTTTAAACATGAGAGAGAAATAAAACCAATGATAAAAGCATTGGCCCAGAAATTGGAAGATAAAATTCTAATCCACAGTCTGCCATGGGATTTCATTGGATGAATTTGGGTCAGTCACTCTCTATTATCCATTTCATAGGATGTAGTGTGGAAAAACAGAAGGAGGGAACTCTACGTATGCCACTAGAGAAGTAGATGATCAACAATAGAACATTAAGAACATTTACATCCCATTCAGATAACACTTTTTTTCAATCTGTAGTAATTGTCTCATTTATAGTGACATTTCACATGACATATGATTTCAAAATGAATGGTTATTTATTGATTTATTTGACTGATAGATTGCCCATCTAAAACAAATAACTCTAGGAAGATAACATGATTAAAAATAAATAAAAATACTACATATCAATCAAATTAGAGAAAAAAAATCACAGCCATTAATTCAGCCAGGAAACAGGTTCATTCCCAGACCTAGGGCCTAAGGCTCAAATACAAACCTAGGCATTTAAGGCCTATTTAAGGCTAGCAAGAGTGGAGTCAATCTAATCTCTAGAGGGAAGAAAAAGTTCTCCCTCTGAGCCCCACCACATATGCTTCTTAGCCAACAGTATTAGCCAATAGCATAGACTGTAATACATAGAATATTGACAGTATATTGGAATGTAATGTAAATTCTCACATTTCTATAGTAGGACAATTGACAGTATCTTAGAAAGTAACATAAATGGTCACATATCTATAATATAACATCAATATTTTTTTTACAAATCTCATTGCATACTAAAGAAAATGATAAAGACAGTTTTGTTGCTGTTTTTAGAAATTTAAGATATTATATATGTATGATTCTTATTTGTTAGGGACACACATAAACCTAAAGGTATTGATGTCTGACATAAGAAATATAAAGATGAAAAAACTTCCTGCAAATTCTGACATTTTGCCTACCATTGCATTATAAACAAGTTATTTTATAAAGTACAAATAAATTATTTTGCTGTAACAAAATCAACAGTAGTAAGTGAACAATATATATATATATTGATATTTTGATGCAACACAGGGAGAAAGGAGTCTTTGGGGAGGTGATATTATCCTTGAGAAGCAAAACAAAATCATATAACTGCTAGATTTCATATCTTAATACTTAGGGTCAATGGAAATCATTTACTTTGCAGTTGTGGGATATTACCAAATGCAACTCCACATGAAAAGACACAAACTGCCTTTACAGTTATTTATAAAAAATTAAGAATTTTCCTTTAATTTTCCATTAAGAATATAATTGAACACTAGCGATGTACAATATACTAATAAGATTTAGAAAGTTAGTAACCCTGAATTGGACCAAATCATACAAGGCATAAAATCAGAAGCGCCATTCTGGAAATTAAAGCTTCATCAATTATCTAGCACCTAAAACTCAAAATTGACTCCTTTCATTGTTCTTTACTTTCTATCAAAAAAAGCTGAATAAAAGCTAAAGCAAAATAGATGCTTCGGAGAAGCTGCCATTCTCAAATAATTATTTTAAACTCAGTAAAGGGGACACATAGATTAATTACAGTGGAACGTTGGGTCACGAATGCTTCGGTTCGTGACCAAATCGCATTCCAACCAAAAAAATCCACCCAATTTTTGAATCAGGTCACAATTCAAAAATTGGGTGGTGAACAAACCCGCCACAGCAAATTCCCTTTCCATGTCAATTTCCCCTTCTGTGCATGCACAGTTCACACAAATTTTTGTCTGTGCATTCGCAGTCGGTCATGCTTTCAGTCATGACCAAATTGGATTGCGACTGTAGTCCTGGAGCGGATTACAGTCGCGACCCGAGGTTCCACTGTATATATATATATATATATATATATATATATATATATATATATATATATATATATATATATATATATATATATATATATATATATATATATATATATATTGGTGAATTAGATAATGCTTGTAATTACTTTATCAAAGAGATCAAGCTCAATTTCTAATAAAGGACATAATACTTTCCCCTTAAAATATCATAATTGAAAATCCCTTGTGATCAAAAAATTTGTTTCATTACCAAAAGAAAAAGAAAAAGAAAACTGAAAGACACTATTGATAGTTCCAATTACCACACTATGGTTTGTTTAATTTTGACTTAATATATGACTCAGTTTACAATGGAACCTTTATCATTTTGTGTGAATCAGATTCCCACGATTGTTTAAATTACCATGGTACAGTAAACTATGGCCCAATATATGAAACTACTCTGTCTACTTTTAGGCACTTCTTAAAAGCACTAAAACATACATGAAAGTGTATGACTATGTGTTTTGGGACATTTTATAGGAGTTATATTTCACCTCATGGAACATAGAATTTGTACAAATTGGGCCACTGAACTAGAATTCAGTCAATTTTAATACAGCTTTATGCTGAAAGCTTGTATTTGCTCATAAATTGACTCGGATAATAATACTGCTTCTTGAATATTAGGATTAAATATTAAATTTTGCATAATGGTGATAGTTAATGATACTGGGTAACATCCTAATTCTTTAATATTTAATATTATGTTTTCTACAAAGAAACCTATAAATCATATGTAAAACAATTTACCCTTTTCTAGTTGGCTAGTTGGATAATTAGTTATATTTACTCTGCACCATCCATAACCAACTGCAGTGACAACCAAATGCCAATGCGTGTGAATTATGTTATCATGCAAATACTGTTCTTGTGCTTATATCCTGATGTCTGGTTAAATATGTCAGTTGTAGCATTTCTGATTATGTTGTGATTTACATTTCATACTACACATATTTGTTTGCGATTCTGTATTTCACCCATTTCATTTTATCTTCAAAAATGAATAACGGTGTATGGCTTTTACTGGTAGCTAATACGATATGTCTAATTTCGCTTAATTATTTCTATACCTGTAACTAATTAGTCTAATTATTTCTATACCTGTAACTAATTAGTCTATTGTGTGACATATTTAAACTAAGTATGTTCAACAATTAATTATTTTTCATTACATATTAATAGTAACTAAATGGTATATAGTAGTAGTATATAAAAGTTTTCATTACTTCCTATTTTTGTTTTGGTGCAATATGACTTGTTGAACATAATGAGATGCACAAGCAAGCAAATTTTGCTTTTAAGAACTTTCATCCAAACTCACGTGATGAGTTTGTAAAGTCAATATATTTTGTACACCCCAATAAAGGCCTGATTTACGCTCTACATTTCAGTGATTCCCCACTTGGGGGGGGGGGACCCTTCCACTGGCAATCAGACTTTTTTCAGGTCTTCCCTTGATTTTTTTACTGCCATAATCAGTAGTTTTGAATTACTGAATAATTGAAGTATTTATTTTTATATTTCATCATTTTAATATTTTTTCATTTATTTATGCAAGTTCTCTAGCTATCCATTTAAACCAATGACTCTGACAACTGAAAAATGTTTTACTGTTTTTATTGTACAGGTAGTCCTCAATTTAAGACCACAACTGAGGTCAAAATTTTCATTGCTGAGCAAGACAGTTATAAAGTAAGTTTTGCTCCAGTTTACAACCTGCAGTTGTTAAGTTAGTCAGATCATTGTTAAGTGAATCTAGCTTCCCCTATTGATGTTGCATGTCAGAAGGATGCAAAGGGTGATTACATGACCCCCACGGGACACGGCAACAATCACATGCCAGTTGCCAGATGTCTGAATTTTGATCACATGATCATAGGGATGCTACAATGGTTGTCAGTGTGAACAACTATTGGAAGTTTTACCTGAACTACTTAAACAATAAAAATGTTTTAGAACAATAAAAAACATCCCAAAATAAATATATACTGCAGCTGAGATACTTGGTCAGTTGACAATAAAGTGAGGAAACGGATCCCTTGACACATTCTACACCCCAGACTTGGGAACACAACCAAGCCTTGTGAATGCGTTGGGGGCCATTCTAATCTCCAATGAGGGATATCCCAGAGACCAGGGGCTATTGTGCTCTTTTCTAGTCCCCCTCGCAGCTGACCCCCTTTGGCTTACAGGATCTGCAGCATGACCAAACTGCTAGATTGAACTTGATGGGAAGAGTTGGGGGAAAGGTAGTAGATAATTAAGTCTCAAACCATGTAAGGCTTTAAAGGTGACAACCAGCACCTTGAATTGCTCCAGAAACATACTGGTAGCCAACATAGCTCATGCAGCAGTGGTGTTATTGCACCATATATCTGGTACCATTTAGTACCCATGAAGCCATGTTCTGCATCAGTTGAAGTTTCTGAATGCTCCTCGGGGTAGCCCCTTGTATAACATGTTGTAGTAGTTTTACTTATTTTGCTGTATCATTCTAAGATACTTCAATGTTTTCAAGTGAAAAGCAATATAAAAAGCTGATTAATGAAATTAATCATTGGTTACAAATCATATCATATTATGTATATCATATTAAAACAAAACCAAGCTAGCATATGATACCCTAATATGATGTATGAACAACTAGTGACTATGTATAGATATCTTTTTTACTGATCCTATACCATGATATATGGAGATTAGGCATAAATTCTATCCTTTACTGTCCCCTTTTCCTTTCCATTAATCTAGGCATATGAGAGATTAAGAAATAATTCCTAATTAGTCTGCTAGATCCAGGATTAGTTTTTGCATGTTAGTACAATCTTTTGCTTTGAGGTATTTTGCTAGTTGTGCAGAGGAAATGGAAAGATTAAAAATGAAGAGACTGAAAAAGTAAAAGGGAGAATGAGAAAACAAAAGCGGGAGAATGCAGGCAGCAGATGGGTTGCAAAGTACATGGTGAAAATAGAGATTATGACAGATCGGGAAGAGAATGAGAATGCGGACAAGGGCATAAGGCTGTAGAGCTCCATGGAATCAATCTGGGATTTAATACAGTTTTCACTGAAATGTCCCTAAAAAGAGCACTGTGTTCTTAAAATGCCAGGAAAATACAGAGGTGGGTGGGGGGTTGCATTGCTGCCGCAAGACATAAGCCAGGAAATCCAATGCAGCTCCTTGGTTTACTAAGCAGTGGAGGGATATGAAGCAATTTAAAAGAAGCAAAGACAGAAAAAGTAGAAACAACTGATGATTGTTAAGAGCTCATGTCGAAAGATCAGGAAAAAGTATATTCTTCTAAAAGCAGATTTTGCATCTGTGCATTCCCATTTAAAAGCACTGTTTAGCAGGACCAAGACCTTTTAAGGGAAAAATGGAAATGATAAAACATTTGTAGCACAACAAATAAATTTGCTGATATTCATTCTGGGTTGGATAACAGAAGCGGCTTCTTATGTTCTAATTTAGATTATTCTGACTTTGTGAAAGCTGAAGAAGACAGGCTGAATTCTTCTATCTACCACAGGGGTGTCAAACTCATAAGGCCAGATCCAGCCCATGGGGTGCTTAGATCTGGCTGTGGGGTCACTCTGGAAACAGCAAAGGATCGACCCTTAGTGCCTCTGCCAGCAACAAGAGAGCTCAGGAGGGTCACCTGCAGCCTCCCGAGCTCCGTTTTAGCTGGCAGAAGGTTGCAGAATGCGATCACAGCCAAAAACAGAGCTCATGAGGGCTGCAGGTGGCCCTATCAAGCTCCATTTTCACTGGCAGAGGGTTGCAGGAAGCTGTCACAACTGAAAATGGAGCTCAGCAGCCTGTTTTTGCTGGTAGAGCACTCAGGCTACCATAGGTGCACCCAACATGAGTGATGTTGAGCTCATCAGCCCACCATGGCCAACACCCACCCTGTCTCCCCCAAAGTCAGACTCAACTCTGATGTAGCCCTCATTGAAATCGAGTTTGACACCCCTGATTTACAACATCAAGCCATGTGCTTCCTGGTTTCTTCAGATGGCTTGGTGTGAGCTTTGAGCAACTGCAACTGAAAATTCTGCAAAGCAGTTTTAAAGGGCCATCTGCTTTGTAAAAGTCTTTTTTACCCCAGCTCTTTTTTGATAAAGTTTACCTTGTTTCCAACTTCCCTTCTTGTCAGTGTATCTGAGATTGTAATGGTAAATTATCCATACCAGAAATAAAGTTTCTGGATCTTTTTCATCTTTTCGTGGTTATGGGACAGAAATGGCATTGATCACTCTGGTCAATGACTTTCATCAGGACCCAGATAAAATGAGTCTATCCAAGGACCTATTGGAAGTGTTCAATCTATGGCATATCTCTGGAGCCATCTGAAGGGATTCGAAGATGGGAACATTTGTCTTATAATAGTTCAACTTTTATTGTAGTAGGTGATTCTAATCAGTGGTTATAGGCTTTCAACACTCAGTCCCCTAGAAAATCCTGTGTAGAATGCCTTGGGAGCTCATTCCCATTTTATATAATTGATACTGGCTAGGATCGTATGCTGATGACATCTGGTTATCTATTACCCCCTCAGGAAAATGTATAGAGATGTTGGCTTTTAACTGTATACTTTAACTATCTGTGTGCAACTTTTGTTTTTGTTTTTGCCTTTTATCCTGACTTGGTTGTCATATTTTGTTCAAACTAAGGCAGGTTATAAATATTAAGGAAGGAAGGAAATACTAGGATTGCAAAATGCCATGTATATTTGAATGCAGGATCTAGATAAGCTTGTATTCAAAACCCTCTTAAAAATGTCTTCATTTGAATGAGGAATTTATGTTTCATCCTAAAATATTCCAAAGAATAAGATTCATTAAAAAAAATAAAGTAGAAGTATGATATAGCTACATGATATTTATTACAGTCATCAGAACAAGAAGCAAGAAAATGATTAACCTCATTGGTTTAATAAAAAATAAAACTCTAATTATCATTTTTCAAAGTTTTTAAGTATTTCAGGATTGGGTGGCAGAAAAAATGTAAAGGTAGCACAAAGGATCCAATTACAAAGAGAAAAGAATTTGAAAATGTGATTTTTTTAAAATCAGTATTCAGCAGTAAATGTAGAGCTCTTCTGGGGTTAAAGGTAATACTGTAGTTTATCATCATTGCCAAGTTATTCATTAATCTTCTAGAGCAAAAAGGATACACTGCCATATTTTTTTACACAAAAACACATACATACACATACATTTTATACACACACACACACACACACACACACACACACATATACACACACATACATATATGTATATGAATGTTAAAAAAAGGAATTTAATTAATTATATTTGTATTTCTACATAGCAATACTGAGATTTTTGAAACCCTTCGCTGAAATATTACACTGAATTTGAAATCTATCAGCCATTCATCAGGCACTAAAGATGATGGAACTTAAAAATATCAAGACATAAGAACAAAAAGAATGCAAGAAAATTTTAAGGTAGAGAAATTAGAAATAAAAAAATTCTTATACAACAAAAAAGGCAAAACTGAACCAGTCATGAATGTAAAGAATATTCTGGAACAACATGCAAAGAAATGATTTGACTATCCCAGTTTCCCACAGAAGCACACAGCTGGAGAACCATATGAAGGCACATCATACCTTCATGAAGAATGCATGTGCAACAGGGGTGGGATTCAAATTTCTTAACAACCGGTTCTGTGGGTGTGGCCAAATTTGTGGGTGTGGCTTGATGGCCATGTGACTAGGTGAGTATGGCTTGTATGTAAATATTACATTAAATATTTTTTTTTTTTAAAAAAAGAGCAACTTTTACCCCAAAGCAGGCAAAGCTGGCAGGCAGATTGAGTTGCTCACAGAATCACTTAGAGATCTATCTATTTGCAATTGGTTATCTGAGTCAGTGGTGGGATTGAATTTTTTTTAGTACCGGTTCTGTGTGTGTGGCTTGGTGGGCGTGGAAGGCAAAGGATACTGTAAGATCTCCAGTCAGAGGTGGTCTTTGCCCGCTTTCCGAACTTCTCAAAATTTCCACTACCGGTTCTCCAGAACTGGTCAGAACCTGCTGAATACCACCTCTGATCTGAGTCTGTCACATAAAATTTGCTAGCAAGCAAACTCACAAAATTAACTCACAACACATCATGTATGTAAATATTGATATATATTTTTTATTAAAAAAAGAGCAACTTTTACCCCAAAGCAGGCAAAGCAGACAGGCAGATTGAGTTGCTCACAGAATCACAAGTTAACTTAGAGATCTATCTATCTGCAATTGACTACCTGAGTCTGCACTGAAAAGCTTCAGTCCTAAGGAAGGTTCGGCTCCAGAGGTGGTATTCAGCAGGTTCTGACCAGTTCTGGAAAACCGCTAGTAGAAATTTTGAGTATTTTGGAGAAGCAGCAAATACCACCTCTGACTGGAGATTTTACAATATCCTTCCCCTGCCACACCCACCAAACCACGCCCACAAAACTGATAGCAAAAATGTTTGAATCCCACCTTTGTTCAGCTTTGCTTTTAGATTTGCTAGAAAGCAAGAAATACAAGGATTTCTGGCTTTCTAGCTCATCTAAATCTCCTGGCAGAGCAGAACAGCTGATAGTTGGGGGGGGAGGAAAAATAGCAACTTACCAAATGAGGCAAGTTGAATGGCTCACATGCCAGGTAAGGAGTGAGTGGGAAGGGAGGGGCAGGACCAGCCAGTGGAGAGATTTGCCGGTTCTCTGAACTGAGGACAATTGTGTGTGCAGCCTTTGCAAGAAATCATCAGCTATGGACAGCTGACAAGAGCTGTGGTCGGGTGTGCAGCGTTTGAAAATCCTCTTGTTTCCTGCTTTTTCAACCTCAGCTGTGCTGCGCAAAGCAGCTGAGAAGGGAAACGCAGGGAATAAAGGACAGTCTAGAGCCCGGGCAGGCAGGTGGGCTAAACACTGAACCGGTTCGGTGTCAGCTGCTCTGTTTTCCAGATTTCTTGGTTTGGTTTTAGATCTTACGTTATTTATATTTACAAAGCCAAATTCTGGCCAACAGAGGTTTTTAGAATGTCTTCACATTTTAGTAACACAATTCACATCAGATTCAGTTCATATTTTTTCCCAAATTACTATTAATATTTTAGCTATAGAAAAATGCTGATTATAAAAAGCACACTAATATTCTTACTCTAATATTGGAAAGAAATTATGAAAGAGCTATATGCTGTATTTAAATAAATAGAACTTTCAAAAATGTATCTTTTCAAAAATAGATTATCTTTACCAATTACCATGATAAAATTTAATATACAGGACTGTAAGAGTACATTTCACTTTGGCAACATCAAATGTTTTGGTTTCAAATATTTATTATTATTACTACACAAATTGTATGAAGACAAGTGTGTTTAATATGACAGATTTATGTGCAAGTATTAGCCTATATGAACTTACCATGTACCACATACTTTGCCATTTAGGATCATTAAAAAACATGGTCTGCATGCTAACAGGTTTGTAATCTCTCTTTCTTCTTATTTTTACAATTTGCTGTTCTATCCATTCTACCTGTTAAAAAAAAAATCACATATTAAAAACAATATCTTGTATATTTGAAAACACAATGAATAGATACTATGAGGTTGAACATAGCATCTGAAGACAGGTTTTGGTGGTTTATTTGATATATTTTTAAAAATATTTCTGGATAATTACATAGCAACTTAAAAACATTCTGCAAAAATGCTTTCATGCTTATTGTTTATGCAAGGTAAAACATAAAGGAGATGAAATAAAATAAAAAAGAAAGAATACCTAAATAACAATGATCTACTATTAAAAGATCAAACAATTTTTTATGAATTTCCTTGATGCCACTTGGATTTCATATATTTAAAAAGGTTTGGTTTCTCAATGCCATTATTCTATATTCAAAAATGCTAAGCCTGAAACACTCTAGAAAAAGACAGTGAGAATTATTAGGAGAATGATCAGTCAATGAGTCAATCTTTATTTAAGCCAGAGCCAATATTAAATATATAGAATGAAAACTATTCCAAGAATAAGAATTTATGGGATGACCAAATTAAAAAAAAAAGATTGAGGAAAGAGATCAAGTCCTCTTTTTATTGCCAAAATCATCATATAGCTAGGGACCTAATAAAAAATCATCAAATAGCTAGGGACCACCCCCTGGAGTGATGTTAAAAATGCAGGGTTAAGGGAGAGTAGATACTGTTGTAAAATTAGTTTTATAAGGTTTGGAAATTATGCTAGTTACAACCAGAAAAATGGACTGAGAAACTGAAATGTTCAGGATGGGGTTGCATTTCCCCTCAACAGTGTATTTAAAGCTGGAAGTGTTCCTAGAATTTGGTTGACACAAGGTTTGAAAAATGTAACTATGATGTCTTTGTACCATTAAGGGTTCAGCATAGGTTGTGACTCTTCCTAAACTGGTGAGTATTATTCATGCCTTAATTACTAAAAGAAATAACAATGGGAAAAGTGTCCTGAAATTATATACAATAGAAATATCAACATCCAAGATACTTCCGAAGATTTTCTCTACTGAGGAATCTTTAGTATTAGAAGATGAAGCCTTCTAATTCTGGTCATTACCAGTTTGGAAAGTTACAGTATTTAATAGAATTATCCATAGAAATATGGCAAGCAACAGAAAATGAAATAGTAAAAGTTCCAACCAAACTATGTGAGTAAATCTGAAGAATAACACAATGTCCAACAGATTGGAAGATATCAAGGTACATACCAATACCAAAGAAAAAAGAAGATATAATAGAGTATGAAAACAATTGTACAATATTCTTAATTTCACATTCTACCAAAATAATGCTTAGGATCATTCAGTGCTGTTGGTATATGCTTCGTTCAACAAAGAGCAAATTCCAGAAAAATCTTATTCTGCTCTTGCGAAACCTTTCTTTCTTTCTTTCTTTCTTTCTTTCTTTCTTTCTTTCTTTCTTTCTTTCTTTCTTTCTTTCTTTCTTTCTTTCTTTCTTTCTTTCTTTCTTTCTTTCTTTCCTTTTTCTTTCTTTCTTCTCCCCCTCTCTCTTTCTCATTTACGGGGCGGAATGGGATTTGTTGTTACTTGATCAACCACCTCCACAGTGTGGTACCCCTTATTGGGACCCCAGAGCCAGGTCATTAGGCCCTTATGAAAGGATAGGATGGTTAGGGTCAACCTAACATTGGGAGGCAAGATATTCCAGAAGGCAGGAGCAACAGTAGAGACGACCTCACTAGCTAGAATAATTGGGCTGACGGGACCGACAGCATGCCTCCTCTGGCAGCACGAGTGATATGGTTGAAACCAGGATGCTACAATATAGCCAAAATGTAGTGAACAGATTGGGTCCAGGTTGGCAAAGAGGTGAGACAAGACTTTATACTGTCACTTTATTTAAACTATATGTGGAATATATATGGAAAAAAGCTATGTGGGGTTTTAAAACTAGAGGAAGAAATATCAATAATTTGTGCTGTACTGATACAATGTAATGATCTTCAAGCTCTAGTAATGAAAGTCAAGGAGTCCAATGTAAGATTAAATGTAAAGAAGACTAAAGTAATGACAACAGATACAGCAGCCAGCCTTAGGAAATGACAATCAAGATATTGAAGTAGTAGATAACTTCTGCCTTTTAGAGTCAACTATCCACAATTAAGGAACCAGCCATCAAGAAATACACCAAACAGCAGCAATGAAGGCCTCACAACAGATCACGGGTGTCAAACTTGATCACATAATATGCGGTGATGTGGTGATGTACCATAATGGTTTTTGCCTTTGCGGAGCCAGGGTGGGCTGAGTGTGATGCATCTGGCCCACGGGGGCTGCCAGTATGAAACTCCTGCAATAGATATTTAAATGCTGGCATGTGACACTCTATGGAAATGAAATTGGACTTAGAAGAAGCAGCATAGAAAGAATATTGATGCTTTTGAGCTTCTCTGAGAAAATCTATCTACCGTATTTGCGGCATAAGATCGACTTTTTGCCCCGAAAAACATGCCTCCAAGTGGGGGTCGTCTTATGCGCAGTATCCACCTGCCGGAAGCTTTAGGAGGCTTGTTGGACGCAGCGAAGGCGCCTCTGGCTTCCCTGGATCCCCTGCGTCGCTCCGCTTCATCCGCTCGCCTTCGCTCCGCCCGAGGCTGCAGCCTCTGCTCTTCCCACGGCCCCTGGCACTCTGCCCTGCCGCTGCAGCCCCGGGGATTTCTGGAGGCGTTTCCAGTGGTGGTGGGGTCGTCTTATACGCCGGGTCGTCTTATACGCCGGCAAATACGGTAAATGGTCAGTCAGAATTGAACATCAACCTGATGGCACATAGTAATTTAATTTAGAGATCTCAAACTGAACTACTCAAATGCTTCTTGAAGACAAGGTCATTAGGCTCAAGAGCACAATACTTACTATTTTATACATTGATACAAAAGTGTTTAGAAAGTAAAAAAAATGAAGAAAATGAAAAGGATAATGGTATGCCATTAAACATAAGTGTATTAAGTTAAAAACAACAATGGTAAAACACTGCAAATCAGAGTTACAAAAAAGCAATTTTATTTTGGTTATTTACAGCAGACAAACTTAATTAGAACAGCAATGTTTGGTTTATTAATTATATACCTATTTTATAATTATAAATCTATTTATTGTAAAATGTTTCTAACCCATCCAAGGTCTGATAGATTTAGGGTAAGTTACAACAAAATAACGAAGAATAATGAACAAAACAATTACAATCCCATTATCAATATCAGATAAACACGGTAAGCATCCAAGCACCTATTAAACTAATTTAAACTAAGGGCAAATAAGAGCAAAGCTACAGTGCCTCTTTGGGACCAAAAGACTCCCAGATTACAGCATAAATCACTGAATCATTCATCATTGCAGACTCTGCTTCAAGTGGCATCCAAGCTTCCTTCCTGCTTCCAGCATATCTTCCCTGGCCCATTCTCGACTTCCCACTATCTCTGTCAAAGTGCTGCATCAGAAACAGTAGCTGCCAAGGAATGTGAGAGTGGGTGGAGGTTCCCAAAATGAGGACTCATCAGCATGAGAAACCTCAAGATCACACCTATGGAAGACCTATCGGATTCATTGATGAGTTGCCAGGCTGCACTCCAAGTCCTGGCTTACTGGGCGTAATGCATGCAGGCAAAATACTGTTGCTTGCCACAGAAAGTGATGTGGAATCTGCATATGGGCCATAACTTTGAAAACTTTGATCTAAGGCATTACAAAGCTGTTCAGATGTTCTTATTCGCCAGAGAAGCTTTTAGAATATGTCCCTAAGTCCGATGCCTGACTTTCTGTCACATCAAAGAGAGCCTGTTTTGCTCCCAGCTAATAGAACGCCCTGCTCTGTGAGTTGGATTTAGCTTTAACTCCCTCCGTATTTAGGAAATCTGTCAAGACGCCTTCCTTTCACCAGACTTTAATTATTAAAATATGTTAGTACCTATTATAGCGTTAATTTTGATCTATGTTTTTAACTTTTTGGTTTCTATACTTTATTAGCTGACTTGAGTACGCACTTACCGGAAGGTGAAATATACTTTTTTTTAATTAAACCAATACAATAAGTATTTTGATTAGAGTGGTCCTGTTTTAATGTTATAGTAGGGCTGAGCAGTTCTTTGGTTTATATGAAGAATGTATAGACTTAAGCATGTTTTGGAATAGTCTAAATCTATATGAAAAAGATCCAGGTCTAAATACAAGTACTTCTCTTTCAAACTATATATACTTCCTACTACTTATTCCCTGAAGGATGTTTTACAGTAAGTGAATAAAATGAATTTGAAAAGAGTTGGAAGTTTGGATGCTTCACCACAATGTTGATCTGAAAGATACTTCCAAATCAAACCATCAAACATTTAGCAAAAGATAAAGATGTTGGAACAGCCTTCTCATTCCCCAGACTTGAACATTATCTCTGAGATTTCAAACAGCAATGCATGCAAGGAGAACTAGGAATATCTCTGAGCCAGAAGATGTCTGCAAGGAAGAGTAGGGAAAAATATAAAAATAAAAATACAAAGTGTCCTAATTGGATATTTGAAACATTTGAAGATTCTCAAAATAATTACTTTAGATGTCAGCCCCCAAACCATCTTGATTAAGATTAGGGCTGCCACAGGGAGGATGGGGAGCTGTGGGAACGAAAGAATAGTGAGGAGGGAGGATAGTCACAATGGCATTCTTTCGAAAGAGCTCAAGGTCGAGTCGCTGGAGTTTGGAGGGGAGTGACAGGACTTGGCGGGAATTCAGAATTAAGGTGGATTGGAGAATGTAACTAAAGAATCATCAATAGGGGCTGGGTGTGAGTTTCAGCGTAGAAGGGGAACTGCAGGAATTCAGATTCAGGTTTTCCCCAGATGTGGTAATATGACTTCTCTAATAAATTCTCACTTGGATGGACTTTGTCTCTGAATTTGGGATGGAGAGTTTCGTTGGAACACTGACATTAGCAACACTCCAAGTCCATTAATTATCTAGTAACTGCTCTTTGCAGTTCTTTTGCTATGATTTTTCATAAAGACAATGGGTTCTGTTTCCAATAATCCCAATATAAAAATATTTTTGCTTTATTGGGGAAAGATATAATAGCATATCATATTTTACTTTACTGTTGGAATAAATTATTATGTCTTAAATTCTGGAATCCACAGGTTTATTTCTTGATAGTTATTCCAACAATAAGAGTGATTAAAAACTATTACATACTATTATGGATTCAAGTAGGGTACAAAATTTGTTCAAATAATAGTAGGTAGGAGTAAATCACACAGGTCCTTTACATTTTTTAAAGACTCTATGATTATCTGGAGAAATACTGGACAGAAGTATGGTTTAGTCTACGTAGAATTTAAAAATGTTCAAGAAAGAAAAAGGTATGAATTACATAGTACTTAGCTATAAATAAACTTGGAAGTCCTGTTTAGGTTGCATTCTAAATTACATAAAATAAATTCTTGCTTTGTCTTCTGTGCAGGAAACTTTGGTTTATGTGTCCCCATTTTCCACTGATCATAATTTTGACGTGTAAACTTGCAGTTTTATCATGAAGTAAAGGAAAATGTAACCTTTTCAGAAATGTAATTTTTATTTTCTATTTAAACTGCGAGAACAGCTCCCTCTAGAATAGTTTATAGTAAGGAGTTACATTTTAACAATTGTAAGTCAAACACCAAACATTCTAAGCAAATGCATGAGCTTAGAAACTCATTTTAAATTAAAGATGATCAAAGAAATTATAAACAGATGTATAGACTATTTTTTTAAATTTCATATGCAGTTTATCAGTACATATATGAAATTTATACTGCAACAATTTCTAGTTCATTGATTAATGATATAGAAATATATTTTCTACTTTAAATAAAAAACAAAACAGTTGGCTCATATCTAACACATTTAGGCTTACAGATACAAATAATCAGAGTTGGAAGGGACCTTGTAGGTCATCTAGTCCAACCCCCTGCCCAAGCGGGAGACCCTACACCATTTCTGACAAATGGCAGTCCAGTCTCTTCTTGAAAGTCTCAAGTGATGAAGCTCCCACAACTTCTGAGGGCAAGCTGTTCCATTGGTTGATTGTTCTCACTGTCAGAAAGTTTCTCCTTATTTCCAGGTTAAATCTCTCCTTGTTCAGTTTCCATCCATTATTCCGTGTCTGGCCTACAGGAGCTTTAGAAAATAACTTGACCCCTTCCTCCCTGTGGCAGCCCCTCAAATATTGGAAGACTGCTATCATGTCTCCTCTGGTCCTTCTCTTTACTAGACTAGCCAAGCCTAGTTCCTGTAACCGTTCGTTGTATGTTTTAGCCTCCAGTGCCCTAATCATCCTGGTTGCTCTTCTCTGGTTGCTTTTTTCAACAACCCTGGATGAATCATGTTAAAAAGTTAGTCTTTGAAATAATAATGTTTTGTTTAATCTGAATCAGTACTTCAGTGGATCAAACATATGCATGGCCAAATCATGCAGAATAAAGACACTGAATTCATACAACAGATAAGCAGGAAAAAAATAGCTCTTGTTATATTTTGGATTATGAATTCTCTTGTCCTTACTTTTTACTTTATCTTTCATTTTCCATGGCTCAAAACCACTTTTTATTTTAAAATTTCTTTCAAAGTATTTTCTTCCTCTGAATATTAACCTTGCATATTATCAGTAATAAACAGGCAGTTTTTGTTGTTTCCAATTTCCTGTTGCTTAGCAGGTGAGCTACAAAATTGCTATCACATCTAATTAAAGCTCTTTAACAAGGAAAACAATCCCCAGTTTTATTCGGCCACAGCAGAACTTTATCCTCATTTGATTTTCTTGACCTCAGGTCCAGTTACACATTATTTTCTTTTGAACTCCGGACTCCCTGATGTGAATAAGGTCCCTGCTATCAAAACAGAACTAAAAAGCTTTCATCCTACCTTCCACGAGAGAGGCATAGGAAAAGGGTCAACCCCCAGGAACAAACTACAGGGTGACTTTAAAAACTTTTTTTTCTGAACAGAACTACGCAGATGTACCTAGAAAATAATTAACAATTGGATTGCAATCCTTCTGTAAATAAAAGATGTAGCAACATTACATTAATTAGATTACAGCATTATGGGTTTTTTAAGGGCTGAAATGGGCCTTTTTCTAGATGATATGAGCTGCCAGGGATGAACAATTCGCTGATTTATCCTCTTGTTAGAAAAAGAACTCTGGAATCAAATGGATCCTATGAAGATTTTACACTGCAAAAAATTGTGAATAGCAACGCATGCTAATTTTTAAACTCTTTACTGTTAAAGTAATTCTACTGACTCTTAACTACTTTGGGGTGGTATGAAGTGTGTTTAGCATATGTGGAAAATCCTTGACCTATGACCATGAATGAATAGTTGTTGACCAATCCCTGGAGTTCTGGCAGTGCCAGCATTCCTGCAGTTGTATGACTGCAACCTGGAAACTTGACAACTGGCCTGAACTTCTAATTGGTTGCAGCACCTCACAATCACATGCATTTGCAAACTTACTTGCCAGCATCCCCAAAAAGTCACTGTGGAAGCTGATAGGGAAGGTCAGAAGTAGCTGGTATAAGTTCTGCTTCCCCAACCCATACTGCATCTCTCCCATATGCTTTTGCACCATCTCACAGGCAATTAAGGTGCCCGGACCTCTCAACATGCCTTCTCCCAACCACCACCAGCAACTTATCTGCCTGCTGCCTCCTTTTTCTTTTTTTCTTTTTTTTTGAGCTACCTGGGACTTGCACTTTCCTGCTGGCCTCCCCACTTATTCACTGTAGGAAGTTGGCAAGGAAGTTGCCATGTCTAATGACCATGGAATTTGGTTAATAATGGTAACTGATGTTGTGAAGCAATCCAGAATACATCACTTATCAATAGAAATTGAGACTGGCTCCATTAAAAATGGCATTTTTAGAAGTTGTTACAATTATTATAACTTTTAAGTTATCACAAAAGGAAAATCAAGACAATACTATGCATAGAGTACAATTTTTAAAGGAGAAATAATATAAAAGCAATAATTAAAATAATTTCAATGTTTCTAAATGTGTTGATGTAATCATCACTTGGGAAGAAACTAAAACTATTTAGTTTTCCAATTTTGCATTTACTGATTTTTCTCTTCTTTTTTCCGCTCTTGCTTCATTTTTCCCCCTTTTCCCTTGTTGTTTTCCATTTACACAATTATGTACTATTTTTGAAACAATAACAAAGACTGCTGACATCAATATTAATATATTTGGAGTTTTATTGAGATTTCTAGTTATTTCTTAAGATTACAATTAATGTGGTTCCACACATTGAATTAATTATATAATAATTTTATGAATTTTATTATAATTGTAAACTCTTTGTTTATTTTCTCATATTTTATTTTTTATTCACTATGTGTCTTTCTGTCTTCTTTTTCATATGGATATTTATCCTGTTCCTTTATTTTTTATAATTTATAACTAAGGAGAAAAAACATAATGCCAACGTGAACTTTATAGATAAATATAGTTTACACGAAAAGCAGCACTGCAATAAATATGGCTGATGTTAAGTACATTAAGTAAATGGAATTTAGCATGCAATATTTTATTTAAATAAAAATGGAAGTGCAGTCTTTCATAAACTATCCTACAAAATAAATGGAATACTTTTAATTAATGTGGTTTAAATTTTTAATATTAATTACTCTGTAGAGCATATGTATACATTTTTTATGAAATAAAAATGTTAAGCACAATTATCTACATTTATTCTTCAGTCATAAAATGTTAAATAGAGTTTTGCATAATAATTTATACATACATGAATATGCACCCATCGTATATCCACATACATGCATATCATCCAACACCATTCTTTCTTATGGTTAACTATATAATTCAAATGGTGGAAAGAAAGTAGGCCAGTAAGTAATAGTAATTAAAGCACATGTTTTGTAAACTGATCCTCATTCATGTATTCTCTAAGACCAAGCCACTCAAAGCTTTCTTACTTGTCACTTTTGTATTCAATCCACACTCATTCAGTAGCCACTTGCTCTACTCTCATATTACAAGAAGTCTCCAGTTTGCAAACGAGTTCCATCCCCAAGGTGGAATCTCCCCAAGCACAGGAGAGATCACCTATAGGAGCAATTTGTCCTTAAGTCAAATATGTATGTAAGATGGGACGGTATTATGTAATACTGTATAAGTATTGTATAAAGAACTTGAACCCTAACCCTAACCCTAACTCAAATGTTCTATTCTTAACTGTGGATCATCCTTTACCTGGAGACTTGCTATATTTGTTTTGAGGTTTTATCTTCATTCATTCTCTCCATTTGACCAAAACAACTTAAAGTATTTCTTATTTAGAGTAATTTCTCATTAGATTCTAATATTTAATTCAGAACTCATTCATTCAGAACTCATTCATTCTTGATCCTGCAGCTTTTTGTTTTAGTAGGCACATTTCTTATTACCTATTCCAATTGCATACAACTTACTTCTAGGTTTCTCCTGACATACTCAAGTCTCATGTCCACATAATAATATGGTTGAAATGAGCTTACATGAAGCAGTATTTTCTTCGACTGGCAAATGTTTATTCCTCACAATATGCCATCCACTACCTGGTATTTGATATTTTTAAAACTTTTTTTTAGTTAGCATTCTTCAATGATACACTATCTCCTTGCTTTGTTTTTTTCCACCTTTTAGATATAACTTGAAATTGTCCATCCAATTTCTCCTGTCAAACACAATTCTGGATTTTGCTGCATTAATTTTCAGACTAATTTTCATTGTATCATATACACTTATCAATAACTTGCTGCAAAATTACAATATACTCAAGAATTGAAATTAGTAACAATCAACATGGCAAACAAACATACATGATCAGGGCATACAAATTTGTACTTTGTAGGTCAGGAGAAGCTCATTTAACCTCTTGGCCCCATTGCTCTTCATTGGAAAGGAAGGAATTATAGGAAAGTAAGCAGGCACACAGTGGGGAATACACACTGAAACAATGCACTGGCATTGGCAGATGTGAGGACACTCAGCAAACAAACTAGTGTATTCTCCTTTGTGTGCTTACTGTTGTAATCTCTTCCTCTCCAATCTTTCTGTTCTGGACAGTGGGGTTGAGGGGTGAATGGTCAAGCATAGGAGAGATTGGGGAGAGGGAGAGAGAGTTGGATGTTCCCCTCTTGCTTTTCAGACGTGGGCAGGAGTAGACTTGGATGATTGATGAGGTGATAAGAGGCAACTTCCAGTCATGCATACAGCCAATGTGATAAACAATTGGCTCTTCCTTGTTTTCTGCCATATCTTTCTTTGCCTGTCATTATCCCAGTAGGACTGCACATTCCACACCACCACCCCAATCCCTCCCCCACCTAGGTTGCTCCACACCCAGGCCTCAGACTCAGCATCTCTTAGATCAAGTATCAGCTACTTCATTTCCCTTTCTTAAACAACACATCACCAACCAACCACTCTCTGCAATCTACTCTACCCTCACCCACTCTAATCTCACCAAAGTGAGAAGGGGAGCAACATCAAAATGGCAGGAATGACTCTAGGTCCCTGCCAAATTCGCTTCTTGTCCAGCGAGAAAACAGTAACCATACCTCAAAAAGACACCCCCACAACCCTGACCAAAAAAACATCAATCCAAATGACAATACTTACAGTATACTTACAGTATACAAACATGCATACAAACAGTGAAGAAAGGAAACCTTGGAGTTAGTTTTAATTAAAGTTCAGTAAGCTCCCTGTAACAGCAGTCTACCAACGTGAATGAAACTGGCAAAGAATGTGAATGTGAAAAAATGTGTGGCATAGGTCCAGGTTACCTGAGTAACCATCTCATCCCAATGGGATTGGTTTGCCCCTTTCACGTCGGCAGAAGGGGCACGCTGAGGAGCCGACTGGCCAAGAAATTCTGGCTGCCAGTCAAGGACAAGAGCCTTTTCTGCCATGTCTCCCACCTTCAGGAATACTGAACCCCTTGAAATGAAGTCCAGTCCCACCCAAGCCATAAGGGCCTTAAAAACTGGCTCTGCTGATTCGCCTGGAGTCCAGATAAAGATGTGTCATCCTAGAGGTGAATTAAATTGAAGTTTCCCAGTCCACACCGTTGTATTCCCTCCTCCACCATCTAAACTATTTCTCTGCCAATTTTAATATTATGTTTGTTGTACTACTATTTTAATCTTTCATATATTGTTTTATCAGATTGTAAGCCATCTGGAGTCACACGAAGTGAGATGGGTGGCATATAAACATATAAACAAATAAATAAATGGATAGGTTGCTAATCCATATTGCCAATCCAATGGTAGTCACAGAACACTGGTTGTTATGAAGCCTCCTGCAAGTTTCTGTGCCCTCTGCCATTCCATGCCCTGAATCAGGAGACTGAATCTGGTACAGTTTCATCTAGCTGCTAATATGATCCTCCTGCTGCTGCCTAAAAGCCCAGTCGCAGCCCCATAATCGCCACCTGCTGTTGTCTGGGAAAGCCACACCAGAACTGATATTGTTGCCGCTGCCCCATCATAAAATACATTATGACGCAGGTTTTATTGTTTTGATGTCCTTGTGGTTAGGAATGTATTCCTATATCTTGTTCAAACCCAGTGACTAATTGGTTCAAGAAGCAGTTGCAATGCGATAATAACATAAACACTTCCCATTACTAAGCTTCCACGAATAAGTTTTGGCAAGCAGTGATTATTATTCATCTGTTTGGCTTAGGCACTATATTACCAAGAGTGGGAAGCCTATGTGTTATGCTAGATTGGATTGGATTGAAGAACATCTCAAGGAACGCTGCAATGCTATGCTCCCTTGAGGAACATCTTTTCCTCATCTATTAATTCTAAAAAGCAATGGTAAGTTACTATAATATACACATTATCTTCTACAAATTGTCATTAAAACCCAATTCAGGTTGTCTTTTAGTCTTCTCTACTTGAAATAATCTGCAATCCTTGCCAGTATGATCTCTTCTTTGGTTATCTTTGAAGTCCAATTTAAGAACATTCTGGCCATATGAAAGCTATCAAAATGTAGTTATGCATCTTATACTGTGAAGACTTTCTGCTTATATTTTTGCCTGTATACAGGGCCCAAACGAAACAGCTACTGTTATGCTACATTGATATGGAGTAAAGAGCCTTTCAAAAGTTACATTGCATATATGGCTTAGGAATTCTTTTACAAATATCCATATGGTAGCTATAATACTTGATACAACATTGACGATTTAATTTATTAGTTTTATTAAGTTGGGCTATTGCCTTTAATGCATAATTTTATTAACTCAGTAGATGGATTACATAGTAATGAGTGTCCTGTAAATTGAACTTGACTTCTGGTGACTTCAGGAATCTAAGTAGTTATCTTGGTGATAATATGGAAGTGGTTTGTCATTGCTTTCTCCTAAGATATTTTTCAACATCTCTACTGAGAATTCTTTCTCTCTGTCTCTCTCCCTGGAACATCATATCTGCATTACATTCAGATACTGCCTATTTTGTCCTACTACAAGACCAGGCAGTATCTCTCCATGTTTCTCTGTCTCCTCTCAGACTCTTCTTTTGAATATGTTATCTCACTTTCATTAACCAATGACAATGAAATTATTACAACAAAGCTTTAATTAAAAACCAAATGTAACCCACGCTAATAAAAATATTAACCTACAGAACATAAAGCTCGATTAAAAAATTATCTGGGGAATATAAGCTTTGAATCAAAGCCTCTGCTTATTTCTTCGACAAAAAATATTCAACTATAGTAGGCTTTGCTAACTGTCATTATTGTAACTGTAACTGTTTTAGTTATCGTAGTTTTGCTATCCACACTCCTACAGTCAACTGTACTACCAATGCCATTTGCGCACTTCTCACTTGTACAAATATAGAAAGTCCATTTCAAATGTTTGTATCTAATGTGCAGATGATAGGGAAAAATGCAAATAGAGCAAGGCTATCCCTTGAGTAAGCATTGTAAGCAATTAATCTTTCTTTGTATATTGAAGGTCCCAGTTCTTTCTATTAGGGATTGTATGTTTAGTTAGGAAGTATAGAAAATGATAACAATAGTCTGTCTTATTATGAGAAAAAAATCCAGTATTCTTGTATACATTGTTGCAGCTTTAAAAGAAACTAAGTATTATTTTTAGGAAATAAAGTTTATTTTAAATGTACTAAATGTACTCTCAGCACACACTGTAGGAACCTCTAGAGAATAGGCACTCTTTCTAGAAAAGGTCAGGTTATGCAATTAGTCTTAAGCAGTTTTCAGCAACAATGCACATGTTTTCATAAGACAGTGCACTATAGCCACAGCTTCTGAGTATACATGGAAGAAAGCTAGCTGCTGTTTCAATGCTTACTTCCCAACACACTTTGCTTGACTATCTCTGCACTCCATTCCCTTGCAAGACTCTAAGGCAGGGCTGTCAAACTCGCAGCCCGCGGGCCAGGTGCGTCATGGGCTGGTTCCGCCCCTGCCTGGTTTAGCAAAGGGGAAAAAAGTCCCGCCCCATCACATGACGCCATGATGACACAAGTTTGATGCCCCTGCTCTAAGGGGACTTTCGTTCTCAAATATCAACAGATACTTTCTGCCAACAAAAGCTTTTCCAAAGGCTGCTCCATGTAGAATATGTTGCAGCAGTCCAACCAAGTTGCCACACAAAGGTTGTACAAATTCAACTTCTTCAGAGGAAGTACAATACCATCTTCAGTAATCCCAGACTGATGTTACTAGATGGCCCTAGCAATGTTATATTTGTAGGATTTAATTTGGAATTGTTTCACCTGATTCCAGTGCCTAATAGCTCTCAGACATTGGTTCAGACATTCCATGGCATCATGTCTGCCTAGGCTAGTTATGTATAATTGGGGTAATCATCATACCAATGACTCCTCATTCTGAACTGACAAATCATGTCTCCCAGCAGCTTCAACTACCAAACTTTTTTTAAAAAAAACTTTCCAAGTAGTTTCTGAAATCTCTGAATCTCCCTGAATTCATTCATCATCAGGGTTCCACTAGAGATGCACCTACAATGTATAATTTGGCAAGTGATCTGACCACACCAAAAAACAAATTCCAGTGTCCTTGTATGTTCCAAAATAAATACTGTTTCAACCATGTGCTAGGTTTGATTATTTGTAATAAGTCAGTGGTCACCATGGAGGCTCTGAACTCTGAAGAGCCAGATCACTAAAGTACCTTTAGGAACTTTGTAGAAATCATGAGACAATATACTCATGAGACAATATACATATAAAAGGCAGCTGCTAAATGGTCAGGTAGTCAGTGCCAACAGCAGTGCAGCTTATTTTCAAGCCCAATTCAAATACAAAGGCATTGACACCAGCCACCTCAAGGGCAATATGTTAGCTCTTCAAGGTAGGACAGAAGAGAAACAAATCAGTTACAATACAGAATCTTCCTGCTTTCTTCTACTCACCAGAAAACTAGGGAAAATCTGATTTGAAATGCTTCCCATCTGCCCTGAAATACCCTTTGAATGACAGTTGTCTAATCTGTCTCCCACATACCGTTACATAATGCTCCTTGTGAGTCTTTCACATAAATGTATGCTGTGCTGCTGCAGGACCCGAAACCTGGATACAAAATATGAGAGCTACATCTTCATTGCTCCCAGTCAGGAATGTAGACCCAACAAGTCTACATGCTCATCAACAGCCATGTTGTAGATGGATATAATCTAAATGCCACAGACCTGACATATACCAGCATCTTAGAGACCAGGTCACCTGATAATGTTTCAATCTGGACTAGGATTGGGGAAACTGATTTAGAAGAAGAGACATGCATGAATATGTGGATCTCCTATAACAGCTTACTTAATGCCCTCCCACTATTTGTGCCCCTGCCTATCACAGTCCCAATTTGGGAACCATTGCAGCATTTCAACCAATAATTATTTCTGCATTTTCATCCTCACATTTTTCCAAACTCAGCACATACTCCACTGGTCTCAGCCATCATGTGGCCTTTCCACATCCAGAGCCAGATTATCTCAGATCAGAAGCAGAAGTCTAGTCTCCAACTGTTCTTCATTCCCCTGCTCAGCCTCTAAGGATGGTGATAACAGCTCTACTTCAAAGTTCCATAATTGTTGCTATCACTGCTTTTCATGGTATTCCTCACAGTAGTAGTAGCATTCTTCATAGCAATACACAACTAGAGACAAGAGCAAAGCAAGAAACAGATCTTTCTAAATCCTTCCCCTTGAACCTTCTCAGGTCCACCATCAACAGTTCCAATTTCTTTCTCCCTTCTTATGTGACCTCCAAAACAGAATGCAGTATTCCAGAAATGTGATACAGTCCATAGTGCTTGTTCACATCTACTTTATCTTCTGTCAAATAGTAAGCTAAATCCATATGCTCATTAAAAACAAGTAGCTGTGGTAATGTGCGCCACTTAAAAACAACAATTTTTATATTTATTTTAATTTTTAACTAAAAAGCAATTTTTGGATGTTGAGGAGAATAGTAGTGATAAAGTGCTTTATTTTTTTTCTCATTACCCTTTCTTTGGTATAAACTGTCTTTCAAAATTTTGTTTTCAGATACATTTTAGCATTTCCTCACTGAATATCTTTTATCCACTACTTCTATGCTCAAAACTCACTCTACCAAGTATTATGGTCATCAGGAAACAAAAACAATTCAGACTCTATTATGTGTGGTTTGTGGTTAATAAGTTATAATAATGGGATTTTCCTAAAGTATAGTATTAGACAAGTCCATGCAAAGATTAAAGGATTTTGCATCTGGAGAAAGATATCCAACAGTTAGCTAAGAAGCCAATCTTTAACGTTTGAATATATAACATTTTCAATCTTGAGTGCCCAATATTTGGCTGTTTTCCTTCTTCAATGAGATATTTTCCCTTTTTCTAAATTAAGAGCTTTGAAATACATGATGTTTGTCTTATACTGTATTTTCATTCTGGCTGGATTCACATATTGTGCTAAATCATAATATAGTCTGTTTGGTTTTAGCTCAATGTGATATGTGAAAATAGTCACTGCATATTGTAAATCATGATTTAAATTTTAAAGCTATGTATGAATAATGATAATGATTTATAATATTGGTAAATTGGTAAAATTAGTAATATCCCTACATCATATATAAACATACATCATATATCAGGGGTGGGATTCTACCGGTTCGGGCCAGTTCAGGCGAACTGGTAGCTCCAAAGATCAGCTGTTGGGCCCGACCGCCTGTCCTGGCTCTAGTCTGTGCTTTATTTTCGGGTTTTCCAGCTCAACTGATTCGCAAGGCACAGCAGATTGCCACGCATCAGCTGTTTTACACGCAGGACTTGCAGCAGAAGGTGAGTTGCAAATGCTGCGGAGGCGCACACATAAAGTGCACGCGCACCGAACCGGTTGTTACACTGGTTGAATCCCACCCGTGGATACTATTATATTTGTTCAAGCCAGTGGAAGAATAAATAGCTTTCCTACAGCTGAATTCAAATACCTTAACATGCTGTTAGTACTGCTGCTCAATACTGTAATGTGTGATAATGTGATACCTGCTTATTTCCTAGAGCTTAGGTTTCTAAGATGGTCTGATAATAAGGATAAAGTGGACAAGTAGGTATCATTACTACTTTTTCGACAACAAGAAGCAGCTGTATGAATTTTGTCAATCTCAAAATGATATCCAGGCCAATGAACAGCAGAAGGGAAGGAGAAGGAGAAGGGAAAGGGAAAGGAAAAAGAAAGTTTCCAGCTCCACTTGGCATTTTATATGCCTATATTGTTGTTATTCTAATATGGACAGAATAAGTATAAGTTTCTTGCTCAGTAATATAGAACGTCATTTTTAGCATGATAAATCATTGCAAAGGAGTTAGTAAGAAAGATGGTTGGATTTTCTAACATACCATTTAAGTAAATTAATGTGCAATTGATTTGCATCTTTTGATTATTGTAAACCATCCAGAGTTATTAAAATGTAGTGGGGATGTAAATGATACATTAATTCAAAGTATGATAGCTTCAACCTTTAAAAATATGTTGATCAGAAAATTATAAAGACAGTGAGGTATAAATATGAGGAGCCACATATTATTTTTTAATATAAAGCAACTTTTATTTTTCTAAAGGTTTGTCTGATTTATTCCTATCACATTCCTATCTTGCCAATAACATTTCTCATAAGAAATTACAGACAGTATTTCTAGCTTACAGCAATTTGTTTATAATCAAAACGAAAACATCAAAGTGAAATTTAAACATGTACAAGGTGTCAGTTATCCATATCTTACTTAAAATTAATTTTAAAATTTATTTCTGTGGGAAGCTTTTAAGATATTCTATGAAATGTAGCCTGACCAAGATTACCTGATTATTAATTAATGTTCCTATCACATCATATACAACATATAGAAAAATTATCAAAAAGCAATATCCATAAAACAAATGATGAACAACTTAGATATTGCCAAAAAATGTGAAGCTATTCCTCTCACATTTATAACATTCAATAACATAAAAGTGTCTTAACATTTGTTTGTGAACAAGAAATAATACACAGTGAACTTTATACCCAGTTAATATTTGCAGTGTACCAATATATCTTCTTCAATCACGACCGTCAGTATATGATTATCATAAGCAGATACATCATACTGGCATACCAATAGAATTAAGATGCAAATTAACATTTTTAAGTTGATATATTTTAAATAATCAAATATTATAATATAATTGTTGCCATGAGAAGAATTCCAGTGATGATAAATCCTTGTTATACTCACATCTATTTGTTTCACTATGGTAAAAAGAAGCATGATTCTTTATATACAAAAGGCAGTATTTTTAAAAAGCTTTATTGTGGGGAAAGTTATAAATGAAAAATAAAAATTATAAAGAATTAACATGAGGTATGCAGTAATTTAATAAAGCAGTTTAATAATAATAATTAATAATAGCAATTAAGCTAAATAATGTGATAATTTTGTTAAAAAAACCTTGTTCAACAACATAAATCAATACTGAACTTTTGAGATAGAAACTACAGTCAAACTACCATCTTCATTCTAAGAAAGGGTCACTGCTTAGAAGTAATGTAATTATAAACTGCTATATTATATATATAGCATTGACACGAAAATCACATTTGCTTGGGCAGGGGGTTAGACTAGATGACCTACAAGGTCCTTTACAATTCTGTTAATCTGTAATCTGTAATATAATATTCTATAAATAATGGTGACACACTATTCTTAAAACATTAGAATACTACTTTCTTTTCTCATATGAAATGGAATCTTAATGAGCAAATGACAATCAATTCTTGTAATTGTAGATGTTATCCAGGTAAACATCCCCTGGCGTAAAGTTTCAAATTAAAAATGCAAAAGCTTGAATCAAACATGGTTGACTAATTAGATTAGCTTACCTTTGGCTCCATGGAAATGAAGTTGTGAGTACCTCTACTTGAGAGAACTGACCTTTTAATTGTTTTACTATGGTAAAAATGGTAATAATCCTTCAGTGCTCCAATCTGTAAGAGACAAAAAGATTCTGGGGTGAGGAGAAAAGAGACAGAAAATTTAAGAAAAGCAGTTTACCTCTTTTTCAAAAGGTCTATAAATTATGCAATTACTACCTGGCTGAAATGTTACTTGAACCCAAGTACTCATCTTTCAAAAAGAAAGATACAATATGGAATGGTTGAATGTCCTTGAGGTTGTAACTGTATAACTGGAGATAACAACTGAACTGGCTGTTTTGTCTGTATCCACCTTTTTAATGTTTAATTTATATGCAACATTTTATGTAGCAATCAAGATCTACATTAGTTTTCTAAACCCACTAATTATGGTACTAAAATCATTCAGCTTAAGGATATTTATTGTAAAACTATAAATATTTAATTCATGAGAAATATTCATCTCAACTTTGGTAAGAAAAGCTTATTGGAACATTTGATCTTCGAAAACAGATTAAATTATTTAAAGACTTATTGTTTCCTAAAAAGAATTAGGAAATGGAGACATAATTTCTGAATTGTACATCTAGGTTTTTTGCATTGAAAAAAGCATTTGGTTTGCAGTCCATTACATTCATAGGGATCAGCTGGGCAAGGGAGAACAGGCAAAAGATGCATCATGTCCCAAACCTACAACTTGCGTCAGCAAGACAATATGAAAGAGTAGTTTCTTTCTTTTTCTTTTTTTGTAAATTTTATTTGAGTTTTCACAAAGAGAAAAAAAATACAAATAAAACATCTTTTTTGAAAATAGCGTAATCCCGGGTTACATTTCTTCGTACAGACACAAATTCAGGTTCATGCTCATTTTTATATTCTATTCCATATCTTATTACTATTTTACATTTTCTGCATAGCTTCTCCCCTCTTTTAATTTTCTCAATTTTATTTTAATTATCTCATCTCAATTCAAATCATTGTATTTATATTTTTTGTCTGTCCTGTTTCAATTATCTATTATCTTTTCTCATTAAACAAAATTTCTCCTGTAGTTACTGATTGGAGTATGACGCCTTTATATCTTTTCCTTAAAGTTGTAACATTCAATATAATACATAACTTCCATTCGGATTCTGCTTGGTACATTCTTAAAATACATACTGTATTCTTAAAAAAAGAAAAAAATATATAAATGTATATAATTAAAACAACATTCCATTCCAATTCAATTCTATCATTAATATTAATATTCATTAAAGTCTTAACATCTTTAACATTACTTTTCAATTAAATATCATACTTCTATGGGAACAATTATAAGCTTTCCATAGTTAATTCCCCCCCCCTTCACTTATATTTTATAAAACATTAACTAATTAAAATGTTCCTGTTCCTTCCTAATTCAATTTTCTCATTTATTTTATTTCACTTATTTTATTCACAAACATTTCACTAAATTACACTAACTATTTTATCCCTCATTTTAATCATACGTTGTTTCCAATTTTCTAAAGTTATTTCTATTACTAATATAACAATACAATCTTATGTACCTTTACAGAATCCCCTTTTCAGTTAGATTTTCACCCATTATCTCTAAATAGGTCCTGTTTCTCTATATCTTGCTCCGGTCCTTTGTAACTTCTTTTCCTTTCCTTCTTCCCTCTTCTTCTCTCTCTCCCCTTTTTACCCCCTTGTCTCTCTACCTCTATTTCTCTCTTCTGTATTCCCCTTTTCTGTTGCTTTCCAGTATTATACTTATTTTTTGAATTATTTTTCTTTTCTTTGGTTGTTTTTTTAAGTCTTAAATTCTCCATTCTCTTTCCCCCCTTTCCTTTTTCTTCCCCACATAAAATTGCTTGTTCATTAAAGATGGCTTCTTCTTTGTCCCAGTCTTCTTGTTTTGCAGTCTTTTCTTGTTGTTTCTCATAGTTCCAAATCTCCATTTGAAAAACGAAGCCAAAAGAACCCTTCCCTTCTTGTGCATCTTCTTTGTACTTTTTAAGTTCCATTTTCAATTCATCCAGAAGTGGTGCCGTTGTATAAATTTTTAAACAACCACCTGATTTATTTTAGTCATTCAAATATAATAACCAAGAATCCAAAGATCACCAAATAATCCAAATACACGCAAGCTGTTTCTTTTTTGCTCTTTTTTTTTTCACTTTCTCTTCCTGGGGTTACTATTTAGTTGCAAAGTTTCAGTTAAAATGTATCTTTTAGAAGTCTTGTTGAAGTTTTACTGTAGATTCTTTTTAATTCCAGGCAGTCTCCTCCCTCTTCCAGATCCTGCCCTTATTCTTTTTCTCTCCCTTCCTGCTTATGAAAAAGAAAAATTTTAATGTCCAGAAATTTTTATTATCCCTTTGGCATTTTGTTTTATTTTCAGCTTAATTGCCTATTGATGTCAAAGCAGATTTTTCTGATTTCTTATTTAAGTCTCTTAGTTGTCAGTATAGGGAAGGAGAGAGAAGGAAAAAAAAGCCAAACCTTTCCCTTTTCACTTTCCTTCATTGCTTCCGACTCTTCTTTGGGAGTGATATTATTTTTTGTAAGTTTAAATTCCAGGGTACCTTAGTTGTTGCTTTTACAATTTAACCTGGTCAGCCAAAACTTTCACTTCTTATCTTCCTCCTGCACATTCTTTTCCGGTCGCGTTCTCCTTTGTGGTGGCCATTTCTGACCACCGCTGCAACCGCCTTCGGGAAAGGGAGTAATGGCCAGCTGGGGAGGAGAGATGCGGCTCTCCTCAACCCTGCTGGCAGTCTCCCCCCTCTTCACCACCCCTACGGGGTGGCTTAGCCCCGAAACCAGCCGGCTCGGGGCGCTCCAGCGGCGAGCCCAGACAGAAACCGCACACAATCGCAGATTTCTGTCTGTCGCTGAAGCCCTTCAAACCGGAAGTCAGTAGTTTGTTTCTTGATCTCACCATGTATAGGTATTCCTCAATTTACAATAGTTCATTTAGTGACCGTTAGAAGTTACACCAGCACAGAAAAAAATGATTTATGAGAGTTTGCCCCATGGTCCCGTAATTTACATTCAGATGCTTAACAACTGACTCACATTTATGTTGGTTGCAGTGTCCCAGACTTATGTGATCCCCTTGTGTGACCTTCTGACAAGCAAAGTCAATGGAGAAGCAAGATTCCCTCAACAACTGTTACTAATTTAAGTACTGCAGTGATTCACTTAACAAATGTGGCGAGAAAAATCATCAAATGGAACAAAACTCACTTAACAAATTTCTCACTTAGCAGCATGCATTTTGGGCTCAATTGTGGTTGTAACTGAGGACTACCAGTACTACAAAAATCACTGCCTGATATTCTACCAACAGGATGTATTTTTAATAAAAGGATTGTTGCATTAAGTAAAAGGAGACACAGGAAATTGGGCAGCAGATTCCCCACCCCCCCGGATTTTAATTATTCCATGTCACTGTGGTATTTTTTCCCAGATGAATCATGGAGGTTACTGATCTTAAGTCCTAACCAGACTACTTGATATTTCTAAACATTACAGTAAAAAAGAAAACTTCTTTAATCCTGAATTATTCAATTCAATATTATCCTTATGACAGTTGCAGTACCTCAGGGTTATGTGACTACCTTTTGTGACCTTCTGATAAGCAAAGTGAATGTGGAAGCCATATTTACTTTACAAATGTGCCACTAACTGAACAACTGTGGTGATTAACAACTGTAGCAAGAAAGAATGTAAAATAGGGCAAATTCACTTAACAAATGTCTTACTTAGCAACAGGAATTTTGGCCTCAGTTGGGGTCATAACCTCATTGAGGACTACCTGTAATTGCATGTCAAACAAGCTTATAGCATTCATTGTAATTGACACAGTAGGCTACAAAAATAATCCTTTTACGATGGAGCATTTTATAATAATATCAATAGAGTATCAATAAACATTTTATTTAATGTCTTTATCTTGCCTTTATTATTTTTATAGATAACTCAAGACAGGGAACATACTAACACTCCTATTTTCCCCATAACAGCAACCTTGTGATGCCTGGGCTGAGGGAGTGTGATGGCCCAAAGTCACCTAGACAGTTTTTGTGACTAAGGAGGGACTAGAATTCACAGTCTCCTAGGTCCTAACCTGGTATCTTAATCACTAGACCAAACTCGCTTCCTATCACTCCAAATGCCTAGTCAGAATAAATGCAACATTTTCCTTTTATTAACTTCAGAAGAAAATTTAAGTAAACAATTTACCTAGATAATCACCCATACAATGAGTGAAAAGCATTTATTTATTAAAGTTGTACACTGCCACAATGTCTACATGCAATAGCCACAAATCCAGAAAGACTGCTAATAGTGGACCTACTTCCTTGGGACAGTGTCATCCCTTCAAGAGTTCAAGGTTGGGACAACTGCAATAAACAAAATGTAACTATGTCTTGCTTGGATTTGAATTTAGATGGCATCATCTCATCCATACCATGATACCCTCCAGTCACTGGGACAGAATTTTGACACAATATCCTAGTAGGCCTTGTGAGGGGAAAAGGTTGCAATGCAAAGCTGAGTATAATCAGCATATGATGGTATCACAGTCTGAACATTTGGATGATTTCTCAAAGCAATTTTATGCTGAATAACAAGGGAGAAGGAAATATCCCCCATGGCACATTATTATAGGGGAAGAACAGGCAGAAACTGGGGGCAAAGTCAATTAACCCAGAGTTGTTACATTTCCGCAAACGGTCTAAGTCTAACACTTCTTGCATTTGTTGATTTTATCTAACACTAATTTAGAGTTGACCATTAGTTGTCTAGATTCTTGTGAATAGGCGTGATTAATAAATCATCTTAACTGGAAGCTGAGGTGTAGTCCTGAGGTGTGGTCCTGATTCTTTATTTATCTATTTTATTTATTTATTTTATTTTGTCAAGCGATTATTAGATAACAGTTATAAGTATAAACATGGTTATGAATACATGAAATGGATACGAATAAGAAAAAAAGGAACAATAAGACAGGGACGGTAGGCACATTGGTGCGCTTATGCACGCCCCCTACAGACCTCTTAGGAAAGGGGTGAGGTCAATAATAGACAGTCTAAGGTTAAAGTTTTGGGGGTTTGGGGAAGAAACCACAGAGTCAGGTAGAGTATTCCAGACATTGACCACTCTGTTACTGAAGTCGTATTTCCTTCAATCAAGTTTGGTGCGGTTTACCTTGAGTTTGTATCTATTGTGTGCTCTTGTATTGTTATGGTTGAAGCTGAAGTATTCATTGACAGGTAGGACATTGCAATGTATGATTTTATACACTATATTTAGATCGGACCGAAGGCGGCGTAGTTCTAGGTTGTCTGATAACTAAGGTTGACTCAGTCTTCCATCCTTCCGAGATGGGTAAAATGAGGATCCAGATTGTTGGGGGCAAAATGCTGACTCTGTAAACTGCTTAGAGAGGGCTGTAAAGCACTGTAAAGCAGTATATGAGTGCTATTGAACTACAAGGAAGTGACCTGACTGCTTCTGACTGGAACTGCCTATTGAGGTAGGAACAGAATGACCATAAAATACTGCCACCCATCCCTAACCCCCACAGACAGTCCCTAGGAATGCCATAGTTAATGGTCTAATAAGCAACAGGAGATTTAAAGATCTCCATAAAGATCACAACAAAGTTCATTGATTATAGCAAATAAAGTCATAACCATTCTGTACTCAGGCCTTGAAAGAGGCCAGGTAATCTATTTTCTTCAGGATGCTTTACAGCTGCATCAATCACTACATATTTAACTACTTTTACCCCAAAATGAAGATTGAGATAAATAGTCTTCCTTTAAGGAGAGGATACCCAGAGCTTCTTTCAAAGATGCTGGAATCATTTCTTCCCACAGAAAGCATTAACCACCTCTTGGATCAATCAAGTCACCTTTCCATCTCCATATAAGAGCTAGGAAGGACATGGTTCAATACTGTAAGTAGTAAGAGTCATATCAGAAAGACCCAATGTAAACCTCAGATTATGCAAGCCATAATGAGTTCTTACAATAGAGTTAAGATGCCCCAAACACCACATTAAACTTTGCCTACCTTTGGCAAATCTAAGTGACTTTGTTAGCAAAATGCATCCAAAGTGAGTGAGCATCCTGCCCATTCTTCTCTAAAGTAAGGCTATTGACCCACCTTACTAACTCAATCAGATAAGAAAAATAATGATGCTGAACTTCCGGTTTGTCGGCTTCGCCAGCGGCAGGGATTCGCAATCCTGCGCGATCCCTGCGGCGCTAGCCGTCTTGGTGCCTCCGATCCTGAGGGATCTGGAGGCTAAGGCTGCCCCGCAGAGGCAGCCGAAGATAGGGGGATCCGGAGAGGGGTTTGGGGGTGTTGCAGACCCCCTCCCCAGCCGGCTAAACCCCCTTTTCTCAAGGCGGTCGAGCAGCGGTCTGTAATGGCCGCCACAAAGAAGCCAGCAGCTGGGTAAGACTGAGCAGGAGGAAGAGGGGAGAAAGATTCTAAGAGAAAGTTTTTTGGCTGACCCAGGACTTTAAGAGACGCCTAATCCTGAAAACTATGACTTCTTGAACGATACTTTGTTTCCAGAGGAGAATTTCAAGCGGCAAAACTGAGGTGCTGAAAGGGAAAGTTTACTCTCCTTCCCTATGGAATCAACAAATGGCCATTGAGAAACCTGTCTTTTTTTTTTATAAAAGGTAAAAACTTGGCTTCTTGTTATAAGTGGGAAGGGAGAGGACAAAAAAATATTAAGATCTTGCTGGAGGAGATGCCTTGAAGATTTTGAGACTGGAAATTAATTGCAACAAGGCTCTAAAATACAGATTGGGCTTTTTTTATTTTCCTTTTTATTGATACCATCCCAGGAAGAGAAAGTGAGAACTTTGTGCTTTGTTTGGACTGATGTCTCTGGGACTTTGGGGAATTGTTCTAACTTTTGAAACATTTTACAATGGCTTTACCTGTTGATGAACTTAAGGAATATGGAAAAATAAAGAAAGAAAGCAAGGACGCTGTGAAGGAAGCCTTTCTTTTTTTAGAAATGGCGCTTGCTATTTATCAGCAAACACAACAACAGATGGAGGAAATAGAAGAAGAAGAAGAACAAGAAGAAGAAGACGCCATCTTCAATGAATCTAAAAATTTAATTAAGAGAGAAAGGAGAAAGAGAGGAAGGAAAATGAAGGACTTAAGACTTAAAAAAACACTCAAGAAAGAGAAAAATAAGATGCAAAATCAACACAATGTTACTAAGCAAAAGAAAAAAAGAATACAACAGAGAGGGGAAGCTAAAAAGGCGGAGGTTATTAGAGGGGGAGGTAAAAAGGCCAGGTGGGATAAGAAAGGAAGGGAAAGGGGGGGGAAAGCCACAAAGGTATGAAACAAGATGGGAAAAAAGGAATTTTTTTCAGGGATAAAGGGTGATGTATAATTTCTTTAAAAAAAAAAAGATTTTGCAAGGTACATAAGATGGTATTGTAGTATTTGTATTAGAAATAGAAAATTATAATGTTATAAGAATTAATAAAAGATTAAAATATTGAAATGTTTAGTAATGATAGACTTTAAAATTTAACAAAATATTAAAAGGAATGTTTAAAATATTAAGTTTAATTAAAGAGTTTAATTGACTATCGTGTTGATTTTACTATAAACTTATTATTCTAGCATTTGTTTTTGAAATAGATAATTGGAATGTTATAAGATTTAACATTTAGATTTATTATCTAATTATATTAATTATTTTGGACTTATTATTTTTTTCTCTTTTTAAAAGTTAGCAGGTAGAATGTACTAAGCAGAATCAGATTGGGTACTAGGCGTTATTTTAAATATTAATTTAGGGGGAGGATAGAAAGGCATCATACTCTGATCAGTGATTTCAGGAAAAATCCTTTTTTTTTTTTTTTATTGTAGGGAATGAGATAAATGGATAATTTGGAAAGAATGGACAAAAAATACAAATACAATGATTTAAATTAAAATGAATTAAATAAAATAGAATTAAGAAGAATGAAAAGCGGGGAGAAGTTATATAGAAGATATAGAATGGTAAATAAGATAGGTAATGGTATATAAGATGAGCACGAATTTAATTGAGTCCATACAAAGAGAGGTAATCTGAGGCCAAACTACTTTCTTAAAAGAAGTTTTATATTTTTGTGTTTTGTGTGTTCATGTTTGTTTGAGAATTAATAAAACCTCGGAGGAATGTTGGATGAGAATAATGGTAATCAAGTCAGAGAGAAATGTAGATGATGATTATAAATTGGATAAATATAGAAAATAACAATAATAATAATGAAATTGAATACGAAAAGAGAAATAATGAGAAATTTGCTAAGAGATATTTATATGTCCATATGGAAATGGTGTAAAACAGAATTATGTTGTATAAAATAATATTTTACTTGACTTGTAAAATTAATAATGGAAAGAGGTTTTATGTATTCAATGGTTAATGATGGTTTGTTTGTCTTTAAAATTAATAAAATTTGTTCCAAAAAAAAATAAAAAATAAAAAATAATGATGCTATAGGCTAGGATTTGAATTTGTACTTGTGGTTGGTAACATTTATTTTTGATCTTTTTTCACCAGTGCTTTATATATTATTTCTGGTGGTTCAGCTCCCATAACTGTTCAGGAAACCAAGGTGTGCCTCAGGATCAGGATACCAAAGGGAATCACCTCAGAGAACATTCCTCGAGAGCCTGAGCTACAGGAAAACAAAGCCATTGGTAAACTCACCTCTGACACAACTGGGAAATCCCTCAAGTGTGTCCAAGAAACCATCTGAATTAATGCATTTAAGACACATCATAACCTAACTGATCCTACTCTGAGATCTTCATAGCAGTTAATTGTAATTGGATCAGAAAAAGATCCAATTTGATAATGGAGCAGATCTAATCTTGTCACGTTCTATGCCATTGTTCTGAGCACGTGTCAGGCTTGAGGAGACAAGTCCATGATTGCCAAAATATAACTGACCCAGACCTCTGGCATGGAGCCTGAAGTCAATCAACACTCTAAAGTGTGTTTCTCAATCTCAGAACTTTAAGATGTGTGAACAATTACAAGAATTCCACAGGCAACATGCTAGCAGTTCAGAAAAATACCCACTTCCTGTCTAAAGCCCAACTCAACACAAAATTCCTCACACTCCACTACTTCAAGAAGACTGTCCTTTGTCACATATCATCCAGTAAGATCAATAGCTCCATCCCAACTCTTAGCTCAAGATTGCTGCAGGACTCAAAACATAGAGGGCAAATGTTCAAAAAGTATCCTCACTTTCAATCAGATCTTAACAATAAATGTCTGGTCTATCATCTTATCCAGAACCAAATCATAGATTAAGCATGGCCTAATTTACCAGCAACTTAAATCTAAACTTATGAATGATTCAACCAACAGGACTCAACTGGGGCTGCCAAGCTGGAAATGGATGTTCTCAATAAATTCTGATCTTTCTTCCCTGAAATTACCAAGTGTCCCTTATCACAGGGATCCCCAACCTTTTTGACGCCGCGGCCCGGTACCGGCATCAGCTGACCTCACCGGAAGCACTTTTTCGTCAAAAAAAGATGGCGGCGCCAGCGCTTCCGGTGAGCTTTTCGGTAGAAATGGCTTTCTACCCGAAAAGCTCACCGAGCGCTGGCGCGCCATCTTTTTGATGAAAAGTGATTCCAGTGAGCTTTCTACCCGAAAAGCTCACTGGAAGCACTTTTTATCAAAAAGATGGCGGCGCCCAGCAACCAGCGGCCCGGTAAGAGTTGTTCCGCGGACCGGTATCGGTCCGCGGACCGGCGGTTGGGGACCCCTGCCTTATCATATCTTCCAGGTACCTGGGATACCTGACCATATCTAGGATCGTGCTATCTATGCCCTTCAAATTGTGTACCCATATGAAATCTAACCTTCCGATCAAAATAAAAGAACCACATTAAGAATCACAACACTAAATCACACAATAACTCAATCACAACTATATACACTTAATATAACCTCACTTAACCCACAGCACCCAAAACAAACTTCCATAAATGACTTACCCCCAACTGTTACTTACTACTCACGTTCAAAAGTGCCAGCCATTTTAGCAGAACTCTGCCAGACTGGCATCAACAACAAATCCTCATCTATCCAACATTAATAAATGCTACTGTGTTCAATACTTTCCCTCAATTTACCATATCTGATCAATCAATACATTATTCATTAGGAAACCACCTCTGATCAGTGTCCTTGAAAGAAGACCACAAACTGCTTTCTTATTTGACAGAGGGTTGCCTAACTCCCTTTGAGTATGATTTGATATACAGTTTTTTTTCTTTTCTCTTTTTTATCCTGCACTCCCTCTTTTTCTTTCTAATCTTTATTTAAATTAAATTTTATGTTACAATAAATATCAGTAAAAGTATTTTAAAAATTCTGGGTCTTTGTGCCTTAGGATGTTGATCAAGAGTGGACTATCCTGTAAAAAAATCACTTGCAATTCAGTGCTTGGCCTCCTCATAATATCAATATTCTGCAGATTTCTTCATTGTCTAGATCTATTCTTTACAGTCCATGTCTATATTATTATCATTTTACTGGAACTGGTGTGAAGCATTGGAAACAGTATCTAATGGAAAAGAGACTACAGATAGTCTTCAACTTATGATAGTTCATTTGGTGACTGTTTGAGGATACAATGGCATTGAGTGACTTACCACCATTTTTCACACTTACATTGCAGCGCCCCCATGGTCACATGATCAAAATTCAGATGCTTGACAATTGACTCATATTTATTGCAGTTGCAATGTCCCAGAGTCATGTGATCACTTTTTGCGACCTTCCTACAGGCAAAATCAATGGAGAAGCTAAATTCACTTAGCAACTGTATTACCTACCAACTTAACAATTGCTCTGATTCTCTTAACAACTGTGGCAGGAAAGGTTGTAAAATGGGGGCAATACTCACTTCATAATTGTCTTACTCAGAAACAGAAATTTTGGGCTCAATCGTGGTCATACGTAGAGGACTACCTGTAAGGCCTAGGCATTACAAAACACACACTAATAATTTAGTGCTTTATCTCTATGTCTTTTTTTTCCTAAGAGGAGATTCTGGTGCAAAGCCTCTAAGTTTTCACCAAAATTCAAACCCTAAGCAAATTTCACATATAAATAATGTATATGCCCACTGCTATTAATCCACTCAACTTCATCTCCCAAACATCCTCAGTGATGATTCACTATCTGATTAAAAGTAGGGGCTTCTGTTGCTTTTTGTGAAGGCTCTTTGATCTTACAACACCTGAGCCTAATAACAGGAAATGTCTGCAAAAAGTTCAGGAGGACTCAGCTGCTTCTGTGCTTGTACTAGGCAATGGTATCTTCCTGGAACCAATCAGAACCTTGGAAATTCTTTTTATTATATCAATAACCTGGGCGTTTATTCTCACCATTCCTTGACTGCCTTGGATTTTAACTTCTTGTGCAGAATAGCTGATCTTAGTTTGGGAGAAAACAGGAGAGCAGTTAATGATTATGGATAGGTGGATGCTGTCAGCAGCAGCTGCCACTAATAGAACCCTCTCTCTATATTGTGTGATTTCTTTATTAAGCCAAATATCTTGAGAAAAATATAGCTGAGTTGTGGTATCAGTGCAAAGACTTGGACAATGCATTCAATGTGTCCAGAACAGTGAATAAAAGAGAACAAGGCTCTAGGAACTAAAAGCCAACAACATACAATATTTCTATTGTATGTATATGTTTTACATGTGATAATGTGTGTACAAGAAATGAATGGAAACAAATTTTTAACATGGATCATGTCTGTTTTATATCAAAACATATAAGCTGAAATTTTTTACAAAAGATAATTTTGTTGGCTTTAAACAAAAATAAATGAACAATATTGCTTAAATTAGGGGAAATGACACTGTATTAAATTTGAAGAAAAGTAATTTGTTTTACTTTGCCCTTTGCCTGACAATAGATTATTGCTGCAGAGTAGAAAAAAATGTGAGCTTAAAGGATTACAGCTGATCTTTTCTATGCTCTGGATTCCTGCTGTGGTGCAGACAAATTCAGGTTCAAGGCACTGTTATTGTTTTGTAGCTCAGATTCCATAAATATCCCTTTGCTTTGCATTCACAAGGGTCCTTAACTTGCCTCAGTAGAGTCTTCTTTCTGTTTTCTAGCCTCATGCTGGGAGACAGACAAATGTGTGTGCAAAGCAACATTTTAGGAGTGAGACATCACTCTCTACCAAAAAACAAGACAAAACAAAACAAAATCCCACCTCAAAACAAAGTAAAATCTTACTGTTGCTTTTTACTTTTTTTTAAAAAAAAAATCACTTTGCCTGTTTAAAAACAATTACCATTAAATCATGTAGCAGTTAGTTGGACAGGAAAATGTGTATTCCATCAATTTACATGGCATTCATAATGTGTCTGAAGTTATCCATCAGAACTCTCAGCAATATGTTGTATCACTCTTTAAGAAATAAGAAACAGTAGACATGAGACCTATTTCCTGATAAAGGTATATAGAACTTCACTAAGTATCAAGGATTTTTGCTAATTACGCTGATATGAAGTGAAAAATCATAGGATATTTTAGCAACAAAATATTTGAAAACAGTATTAAAGCATTCCTGATTTCTGAGCTTTCTGCTCATTGGTACTGTAGCACAAGGTACTACCGATACTATAGTCAAAATACCTCTCATGAAACCTTAATCCAAGCTTTCTGCTGCATATCTTCCAGGCAGGCATACACATTCACATGCTCATATACAACAGTTTTAGCAATGAAAGTTCTGTGCCTTAAAAGCTCGATTGCCAGCACAGAATATTCTTCAAAGCTCAGTAGAAAATTTAGTCACACGACTGAAGCAGCTTACAAGCTCTCAAACAACCAATACACACATGTAGATGGTCCTCATTTTCTATGACATTCACAGAGTTGAAAGGGAGAGAAAGAACTCTTTGCCTTTATGTTTCATGTCATATGAACATGGGAAGTGAAACAGAACTTAATTTTAGTTGGACAACCAGGATATGAGACTGATAAATGACAACATGCAATACTCACATTGGCAACAGCAGAGTTTAGCCCATTTGGCTCAATGAGTACCTGCTTAATGGCATCTATTAAGATGTGTTGCTTGACATTCTCCCAAGTAATGTAGCCATGGATGTTTGTGGTGGTAGGTGCATGATGATGTCATTACACAAACAATGTAACTTATGGGCTTGTATCAGAAGATAGGACAAGTTATATAATTGCAACATTTATGTGATACCTGTTGGAAAATTAATGTGAGTAATTTCCAATTTAGTGTGTGCCCAGCAGACTCCCAATCAATCCCTATACCAAGATCAGAGCAAACCCTCACTCTACTCAGTACAGCTAGCAAGAAATAGCTTGAAATGCATGCATTAAATATCAGCAAACACTAAAAAATGTAACTGTCAAAGTGGAACAAATGCAAGGCAAAAGCAGGAAGAGAAGGAAACATAGGCAAAAATTTACACTATATATATATCATCTATACATATAGATAACATATTTATCTATTATCTATACATATCCAAAGTCACAGACCTTTCCAGAGCTACCATACCGTGGGTAAATAGCACGGAGGGTGCCAATGGAATGGTCTTTTCTAACTTTAACCCTTTTATGTACATAAGAGCAGCAGAATTGAGATTATTCTTTCTCTATTCTTCCTCTATCCTGCACCATGAGGGAAACAATTTAGCAGGTTGGGAGGAAGCATTTGACAATAAGACTTCTTGGCTGTCATATACTTGACATCCTTGCAGTTTGTTGTAGATGCCACTGGGGGCAGCAAGCATTGCTTTACAATAGGGGAGAACCAGATAGACTTTCAGAGTGTTGAATGCAAGACTAGAGCTGGTCTTAGATTACGTTACAGTATTCTTTACAACTATCAGTAGAAGCAAGCCAGGAAGACTACTAGTGTGGATAAATGCATGCCTAAAACAAGGACTTAATTCTCTTTCTTCATTTTAATATATCAGTCTCCAAAATAATGTAACTTTTTAAAAGCAAAGATATTGAATCTTAGCTAATTACATCCCTTCCTGATTTGTGGAATATTATAGTGGTATTAATGTAATGTTCCTCAATTAAATTGTTCTGTAATGTGCTATGTATCAAGAAAGCTTTAGTTTAAAGACCCAAATGTATTTCTGGCACAAAACAGTGTTTACAGGAAATGGGGGAAGCCACAGGACTTAAAGATACATCAATATACTGTAATTTTCATGGCTGCATTCCAATACTTCTACTGTTGCAATACTTCTGTGAATTTAAATTTAGGTGGCAAGACAGTTGGGATGACAAACTTTAGTGAATCTCTTCAAAAGGTTGCAGTTGTAAGATATATATTCCTACAACAGATTTTTCATTGTGGCAAGTAAGATCCAGGTGGTCCAATGCTTCAAATGCCAAACTGAATACAGAAAGCCATATTGAGTAATACCAGTACTTACAGAAGATAAGCCGCACTTTTTAGAAATCCTAAATATTAAATCCAAGCAGTATTAATACCAATGCAGTCCTTTATAAATATATATATATATATCTTACCCTGCCTTTTTTCCCAAACAAGAGTTAGAATTTCATGCTTTATTCTTCACTGGCGTGTGTTTGTATTTGTGTGTGTTGTGTGTATCACTACCCAGAGATGCTCTATGAGGGAAATGAGAGTTTTCTAAATATTTTGAATAGAATAGCAGAGTTGGAAGGGACCTTAGAGGTCTTCAAGTCCAACACCCTGCTTAGACAGGAAACCCTACACCACTTCAGACAAACGGTTATCCAATCTCTTCTTAAAAACATCCAGTGTTGGAGCATTCACAACTTCTGGAGGCAAGTTGTTCCACTGATTAATTGTTCTAACTGTCAGGAAATTTCTCCTTAGTCCTGTTGCTTCTCTCCTTGATTAGTTTCCACCCATTGCTTCTCGTACTACCCTCAGGTGCTTTAGACTAGAGAATAGCGTGACTCCTTCTTGTTTGTGGCAGCCCCTGAAATAGCAATAGCACTTATATACCACTTTGTAGAGCTTTACTATAGATTTAGATGGGATCAAGCCATGGTTTTTTAAGCTTTGAACCAGGGTCTCCTTAAAAGGTCCTTAAAAGATGATAAGAGTAGGGAAGGGAAGGGAAGAGAAGAAAACAAAAAGAAGAGGAGGAGGAGGGGAAGAAGAGACAATGTGGAAGAGGAAGGAGAGAGTACAATTCCCATCATAGCTGGAGAATTCTGAGTATTGTAGTTTCAATGTATCTGGAGAGTGCCAGATTGGAAAATTGCTCTGTAATTTTCCATACCAAGGTTATACAATCTGTCTTATGGTAGATATTCCTGAGCTATACCTACCAGAAATATGCTAGAAATTTTGATTCAGCAGCATTTGGGAACCATAGGTTGGTTACTCCAGATCTATAATGACTAGCAGCAGTTCTGGACAGTTTCAAGCAAGGTATTTTTATTAGGCTTTCTTTAAACTGTCAGACATTAAATTGAATCACAGTTCAATGGTAGTTAACATTTTAAAATATAAAATGAACTTTTTTTTTTCTTTGAGAGAAGTCTAAGAAAAGAATATTTTAAGTTAATGTAACTCTGGGTTATACTCCAGTGAATACTTTTGATATCAATTGCGCATAAATTAATCTGTTAACTCTCATTTAAAGTTGTCTCATGTAACTTTATTTCAGCTCTATTCCATAAAATAAAACAGACCAATTGCTAGGAACATAAACAGGTTAATAAGTAAATGAAAAAGTCACCAACCAATCACTGACTGATTTGGAGTGTATGGTGATCCCCAATTAAATTCTTTTTGTAGGATATAACCTCATAAATATAGTCTCAAGCAATCACAGGTAAGATTACATCAGAGGTGTCAAATCTGATTGCATCACAGGCTGTATCATGATGTATCAGGGTGTTTTTTTGCCTTTGTGAAGCCTGCGTGGGCTGTATCTGCCCACAGGCCGCCAGTTTAACAGGCCTGGATTACATGTATGCACTTGATACAGGAATATAAACATAGACGTACACAGAGAAACTAGTCTATTTTGGCTACCAAAAATGCAAGATCCTTTCCTAGCTTTTGCTACTTTTGCATTCAGTGAACAAGTATCAAGTTCAACACATGAAGATACATCTTAGGAAGTTATTTCAGATCATGCTGGCCAATAGGTATGCCGTGTTAAATCAGTTTCATATTAAATGAATGAGCTTTAGACTGTTCATTTTTACTTTCTCCTCTCATTTTCTATCTTGGTCACAGGGGGAAGACATAGGAAATTTCCACCACTTTAAAAATTATTAGAGTTCTACATTACATTCATAATATTATGGTTAAAGAGGTAAAAGCAAGAAGACGTTTGGGAAAAACTAAAGATAATAAGGTCATTTTTAAAGCTAATCCATTTGCATTTGGACCTTACAGGGAATTCTTATCCATTTAAAAATAGAAGCGGAAGCTTCAATTAAGTCAGAAAAAGGGTATATTCAAGTTCATAGCAAATGTTTATCACTCTACAGGTAGTCTTCAACTTACAACTATTCATTTGGTGACTATTCAAAGTTACAATGACACTGAAAAAAGTGACTTGCCACCAGTCCTCATATTTACAACCATTGCAGCATTCACCAGGGTCATATGATCAAAATTTGGGTGCTTGGCAACTGGCATGTATTTGCAACAGTCACAGCATCCTGGAGTCATGTGATCACCATTTGTGATCTTCCCAGTTGGCTTCCAACAGGCAAGTCATGGGGAAGCTGGATTTACTTAATGACCATGTGATTCACTTAACTGCAATGATTTTCTTAACCATGGCAAAAAAGGTTGTAAAAATCAGGCCCCACTCACATAAGAATTGCCTTGCTTAGCAACAGAAATTCTGGCCCCAATTGTGGGTGTAAATTGAGGACTATCTGTAGGCCTTAAAAAGTCCATTCTGGAGGATTTCTTTTGGACTCTCTAAACATTGTTTTTGAAATATCTATTTATAATCATAATACTTTCATTTATACATGTATCAGAAAATATATAGGATATAACATTCAGTCTAATGGAAACAGACTCTCCCTCTCTCTCTTCTTTTTTTCTTGAAAGGGATTCAATGTATATATAACATTGGTAGGAAATATTGTAGTGTTATTCCAATTTCTTGCTTGTTGGCTTAGAAACTTAAAAGAGGGAAAATCTTAATATTAGAAGAATGTAACAGAGGTTGTGGGAAAAAAAGCTTTCAAAATATAGAAAGATGGCAGTCTTCCATTTGTTATGGATTTTTTGTGCTCTCTTGGTTCCATAGAATAAAAATAACAAATTAATTACAATGCTATTTTGTTTAACAATATGCTTTGTATAACAGTATGAAAATTTTCAATTTATAAGGCAACCTTAATTTGCCAAAAGTAAATAACTCTGACAAGAGAAAAATGGCTACATGTTTTGTTGTAAATGATTGCACTATATCAATGTATTCAATTAGGTATAAAAAAGTCGCCGCATTTCATGTACTAAATGGACATAATGCTTATTTATATGGAATTTCTGAGTACAGCTCTACAGAAAAATGATTATTAAGAAGAACTTGTATCTATGAAGGAGAAATCTAACAATGTAATTGCTCTCTTTCTGGTCTCTCATTTTGTACTAAAAGTAAATGTCATTTACTTTTGTTATTTTGTCCTAAAAATAAGTGAGTCAAAATATATCCTTGGAGTATCTACTGTTCTGTGGAATACAAAGAACAGATATCTTGGGTCAATAGGCTGTGGAACAATTCTATAATCTTCTATCCATCACACAATATTTTATGTTCTAGACTAGAGCATTCATTATAATTTAGGATTTCAATCCATATTATTTATTATAAAACTGAATCTTTTTTACATGACCATTATTTCTAATTTTAAAAATTCTTAACGGAAGTAGTGCAAATTATTTTATCTTTAGAAAAGACAGAGATGAGGTATATATACAAATCACAATAAAACAAAACTATCAGGCAGTACAGATGCCCAAAACAATATTCTCTAGAAATATTTGATTAATATTAGAAATGTTATAAAATATGTAGTACTGGTATACATAGGAACTCTAATTAAATTTATTGAATTGCTTGAGCAAGTAATTCAAGATACCTGTGAATATAGAATAACTTTTTTATTTAATCGTTTTGGGTCTAGCAAATCCAGGTGTTTGTTAACATCTGTGGATTCTACAAATTCAGGTGTTTCTTAACTAGCTAGTATGACTCAGACCAGATCAGTGTCAACTTATTTAACTCATCTGAACCAAAGCCAAATTTAAATCTCCCAAATACACCTGCATTAGACAGACTTAATCCACTCCTTTATATAGAATTAAAATAGTGCAATATCACTAAGTGCTTCTTCCAAAACACTTATGCCTGTACAGCATTCACTAATAAATATTGTACAAAACATTTCCTACCAACTCAGAACATGTTCTTTTCCATTCCTTTCACCTCAATAATTTTTTATGATTTCAACATGTTATTTTGCAGAACATATTTCCCCATTTCATTGGACTTCTGTTCATGAGAAGTTAATAAGTTAACATTAACAATTGGCATGAGTAAATATGTTACAACAAAAATAAGTAACTAAAAGCTATCAATAACCATTAGTCATTATCAGTATTGTCACCAAGATTTTTAAAAAACATTTCTAAACATTGGAGGTCTGTGCCACTGATATGATGTTGTTTGATTATTTCTTGGATGTTTCTAATTGGACACAACAGGACACAAAATATTGGATTGATCAGGAGTTTTATTTGATCCAGTAAGAACTATTTTTGTTCTCACGAATTTACCATTTCTCCTTTTTCTACTGCTTACCTTTCTGTCAGATAAAGTTCCTATTTGGCAATTTATGAAAGGAAAGAATGATAGATTAAACCTGTCAGCTGCCCAAAGGTTCTGCACCAACTCTACAGCAAGAGAGCAAAGTTAGGTCTCTATGGAGATTTTCAATCATCCAGGATGTGGTTGTCCCAAAGGTGGTTTTCCAAAAAGCAATTGGACTTCCTTGGTTTTTTTTTCTTTAAAAACATTTTGCTTCTCATCCAAGAAACAACCTGAACTGAAGAAGCTTCTTGGATGAAAAAGGAAACAGTTTCAAAGAAAAAACCCAAGAAAGTCCAATTACTTTTTGGAAAACCACCTTTGGAAGAGCAATGTTGGAGTTCCCACGTCTCCTCTAGGGGGGAAAAACCTGAATCAGTCTTCGCATGCTTTCCTTTCTACTTCATGTTTTCTGTTTACCTGAAATGAAGTTTAGTTCCTTAATCTCACCTCTCCCATATATCAGTCTTAAAATGGGAAAGTATATGAAAGCATTAACTCTTTTAGGGGTGTCCTCTTAAATTCAAAGGTTGTCTTCCTTTTGGAAAGGGCCAATCTCAGCAGTAAAATGTTCTGTCTTGCCCCTGATGAGCTATGTTACAAATTAATCCCTGTCTCCTCCCTTTCCCTGTTATGCTGGCAAAGACTCAGGCAAAATCTTGGCCCTTGCCCGAGGAGGGACACACTCCATCTGCTTGTTGAATACTTGGTTTCCATTTGCTGGGCTCAAAGTTCACTGTGGAAAGAGTTAGGGAAGAGTTCAAGACATGGGGAGCAGCCAAGTCAATATGGCTGAGGATGATGGCCATTTTATTCCAATGCATGATGAGGATTTGAGATTGGGGGAAATCCGGGACAGACAGTAAAGCTTTAACTTGCTGTTTATTAAATTCTGTTACTTTCCCAAATCTTTTGTCTTCCTGATGGCTATGCCACAATTATAATAGGGGGAGAACAAATACCAGAATAAGTGCAGTAGACTAAACTCCTCCAACAAGGAGGGGGCCAAGGTTTCCAAACCCCACAAGGAAATCCCTCTGGTCACCTTTTGCAATTTTGCAACCCAGGAAGCCCCACAAAATATGTCTTGTTTCCCATTTGTACATCTCCAGCCCACACAGTATCTGCAAATCCCAGTGCTACCTTGATCAAGTGGCATGAGGTGAAAAATAAGAAAAAAAAGTTCACAGCATACAATAGGAAAAAAAGGGGGGGAGAGGGTTTTTGTAGGATTCCTAGAAATCCTCAAATGGAGACTGAGCTCAAGGAGACTTCTCAAAACCTGGCAATTAGGGAGTAATGAGTGCTTTTGAACACGCACAAAGGAGGTCCGCCGCCACAGCCACGGGGCTTCCAAGTCAACCAACAGGTAGTTTGCTTGCTGACAGAAACCCAAAGTAGCAGATTTGTGCGCCTTTTCGGCTTTTTTTTTTTTTAACGCGAGAAGTTTCCCTTTCACTCTCCTGCAAGCCCCCGCTTGCTCAAAAATATGCCCTCCCCTCCCCCGAATTCGGGTCTCGTCAGCAACCCCCAACAGGTTTCTTGGTCGGCTGCCTGAAAGCTCCCCAAGCGGCGGCCGAGCAATTCCCCCCTCTTCTTTCCCCGTCGGGCTCGGAAGCATCAAAACTATGTCGTCGCCCCAGGACTCGCGCTGCCTTCCACTCTCTCGTTGCAAACCGGCTGCTTTTCGCTGCTGCTCTCCCTCTTCCCAATTCCTTAGCCGCCGAGCTCAATTCTCCAAGGAAGTCGGGGAGGACGTGACCCGGCTAGTTTACTACCTGCCCTTCGCGCCGCCTGCTTCCATAAACTCCGCGGCTGCCCGCGGGAGATGACAGGGAAGGGAGGGTGGGGAGAGAGAGAAAGAGGGAAGGGCGCCCACCGCTTCCCTTTCCCGCGCCTGCCGCAGCACCAGCACTTGCAGCCGCTCGCCCCTCACCCGCGCAGGCTGCAGGGCGAAAGCGCGTGGCCTTCCGCCCGAGGAGGTTACCTGTCCTATATTGATGTAGCCGTACTTGCTCGCTATCCGGTTGGCTTCTTGGAGCCCGCCACTTATCCTCACAGCCCAGTGGTTGGTGTACAAGCGAGTCCTGCAGGCGGGCAAGAGGAAACCCATCAAGAGAAGGAGCAGGCATAGAAAATCTCCTCCGCTTCGGACACCTCCGCAGCAGCAGCTGCCCTTCCAGGTCATCTTCTCGGCGCTTTATTTGCGCCCCCCGGCCTCCTCAAAAACAAGCCGCTGAGGACCGGGGTGGGGAGAGAAAAAATCGCCGCCGGGTTTTCAGCCGAAACTTTCTCCCTCTTTTCTTCTCCTTCAGGACTTCTTCCAAGGCTTCCCACCCCCACCCCACCCTCTCCACGCTCTTCTCCCGGCACTTCTACCAACGGCGGCGGCTACAAGACTTCCCAAAAGTTACCTCGGAAAGGAAAGCCAGAAAGAGTCCGGAATTAGCGCCTTGAATCTTCCGAAGCGCTGAAGTGACCGGGGCATGGAAGAAAGCGGTTTTTTTTTCCTCCCGGCTTCTCAAACGTCTTCGAGGCGTCGGAAAGTTACGAACCGGTCTCCCTCCTCCCCGAGCCTCACACTTTCCTCGGCTTCAGCCTCTTTCCTTGCGCCATGGAGACTCTGGAAGAAGAGCGGCTCCTTTCCTTCTTTCTCGGGGCTTCCTTCTCTCCTTCAAGCTTGAGTTCCCCCTCTGCCTTTCTCCTCCTCCTCCTCCTCCCCCCGCCCCTCCTCGCTCTGCTTTCCACACTTGTCCAGAGCAGGAACAGCAGCAGCAGCAGCAGCAAAAGCAGAAGCAGCAGGCAGTGGGAGTCCTTGGCAATCCAGCGCTTGAGTCCAGTCAGCGTCAGTAACCTCCCTCTCCCCTCCTTTCTCCTCTCCAAGCGGGGAACGCGAGAAGAAATGGCAGCGGCGGCGGCGGCGGCAGCAGCAGCAGCAACCACTCTGCACAGAAGAGATTCCAGCGGTCTCTTCGAGCCCGCTTGGTCCTAGCGCTTCCCGATTCCCCTTCTTTTGGGAAGATGTCAGCAAGTCGAAGGGAGAGAAAGACCGGGAGGGGGTTGGAGGGGCAGCCAATCACTTAATCCAGGAGGTGGGGCTGCCTCGTCCAGAACAAGGACCTAGAGCCGAACCTTGCTGAAGACCAATTGGCTCGGGATTCCGAGGGGGAAGCCTCGCCACCATCAGCCCATCAACTCTAACATTTATTTATTTATTTCATTTATTTTTATGCACTAGATTTTTGCCCTGCCTTTATTACTTTATGAATAATGCAAGAAGACAAGCATTCACCATATGCCTTCCACATTTTTTTTTGTCTCCCACAACTCTCTGAGGGAGATTGGCCCCAAAGTCACTCAGCTAGCTTTCATGCCTATGGCTGGACTAGAACTCAGAGTCTCCCAATTTTTGCACCAGCATGTTAACCACTACACCAAACTGGCTCTTAATTACTTTTAGTGGGACTAACTAAGAATCAGTCTCTTTTAGATGACTTAAATATTGTCATATTCTCCATCAATCTATCTAATAATCTAAGATTAGATCGATCGATCAATAGATGCTCAATAGTGTCCAGATAGTGGTTCATGCAGTGAACCAACATTTAACTGATTGCCTCCTGTTTGTTTATTGTGCTTTTTTAAACTTCCAGTTATTAGAATACCAACAAAGAAATATCTTAGGAAAAAGCAATATAACAAAATTAACAAAAGCCACTTGCCTCCTTACATTGTTTCAACTAGAATATATCAAATTAGCTAGATGTTGGGATATCAGAATCAAAGTATGAATCAAAGAAGTTACCAATTAATGTGATGCTTAGATCCGCATCTTGTTTTTAAAAAAATGTTTGAAATTATCTACTCATGTAATCATCTGACATGCCAGTATTTTCATAATTGGCTTATTCATGTTTCCCCTTATTTAGATGGTAGCTTAAAATGCCATGGTAAACAGTATGGTATGGTATTGAGCCACTGAGCCCTAGTGGCTCAGTCATTCAAATGCAATAGTGCAGGTTGACTCTGTCCACAGTCTGGGGCTTGATCCTGACAGGGCTCTAGATTGACTTAGCCTTCTGTCTTTTCAAGATTGGTAAAATGAAGACCCAGATTGTTGGGGACAGTATGCCGACAATGTAAACCATTCAGAGAGGGCTGTAAAGCACTGTGAAGTATATACAATGTATGTAACTCTAAATGCTATTTCCCTTATTTTCCTTCTGAAAGTGTAATATAATGGGTATAGTGGTAAACTTTATTCAATTAGGAGACTCAACAGATTTATTCTGCTTTGATCTCCCAGCACCTGAAGGACTCTTTCTTTAATGAAGAGCCAGAGAAGATTCTTTCCTAATTTGCCTCATTAATATAGAAAAAGCAGGGTGTGTCCCTACTTCTCTTAGCCAGGATGTGGATGGTATTTTAAATTTGATGCAGCCATTTTTCTACCTTCCACATGCTATTCCCTGCCTCTAAAATAGCCAATGAGTCCTGGGCAGCAGCATGTGGTTGGAAAGAGGACAGGGACATAACCACAACAGGGCAAGATTTTTAAAAACTTTCTGCAATCTGTACAGATTTCATCTATTGTTATTTGAGTAGCAAAAACAAAACACACCCTGATCCCTTACCAATCCTTTCCCCCAAAAAAACAGGGGTGCGCTTTACTCCAGCAAAGCATTTATATCATGATGTGGTTTCTAACATCTTTTTTTTTATCAGAAAGGGTCCAGCAGAGAATAATAATTCACAGGCTTAGTTAAGAATCTTCCTTCTCTGTTCCCACGTTTCACCTTGTATTTTTAAAAAACTCTGTAACTTTTCCACAAACTGTTGGGGTCCCTATTTCCCAAGCAACTTATCACAGTACATGCCCAGCCATCATAATATTTCAGTTCCATAGAAGTAGCTCCATAAAACCTTTCACCAAAACCCTTGCTCCTACTTTTCTGTTGTTTTTAATCATTTTCCAGTTCTTGCTCAACTGTGCGAGAGTGCCTCTCTCTTCAGGGAATTATTTTACTGTAAAAACATATTTCACATCTATGCTCCCCTACCAATTTTTAAGAGCAACAACATTCACTCAACTACCCATAATTGTTCAGAACTATATGGGGGTGTGTGTGTATTAATTTTTTGCATCCCGCTAGCTACCACAGCCAGTAGGGGAAAAAGAGGTAGGTGACCCCAGTGGAGCCTTTTATAGATTTATATAGCCTCTGTGGTAAGACAAAGACCAGTGCTGATTTACCGTAAAGAATCTTCAAATAGGCTTTTTTCAGCATTTATGGAATGTTTTTCCATCCACCCCTTCCACCGTCAAGGAGGTTCTAAGAAATGATTCCTTTTCTTCAAGAGAATCCAATAAGAAAACATATTCCACCTCCAGAGGTCAATGTTAATAGCATGAACAGTAGCATGCAAGTAGATTATAACTTCAAACATCTTTTAAAAAATTGAATTCGATTGGGATGAATTCTCCAGTTTTTGCTGGGGGGAAACTCTTACACAATCAACTGAACAACCTCCCCTAAAAACACAGTACATTTCTGTAGGAAATAAATTCCCCTCCACTCTTGCAAATACTCTCTGTACAAGTAATCCTCAATTTACCACAATTTGTTTAGTGACCACTTGAAGTTACAATGCTGCTGAAAAAACTGACTTATGACATGTCCTTGTACTTATGATCATTGCAACATCGTCTTAGACACTATCTGAGCTCTTGGTAACTAGCATGTATTTACAATGATTGCAGTGTCCCAAGGTCATGTGACTGCCATTTGTGAACTTCCCAGCCACCTTCTGACAAGCAAAGTCACTGGGGGAACCTGGATTCACTTAAAAACCATGTGGTCATCTTTGTGGGGGGTAAAATATAAAATCATAGACAGTTACAGGATGACTCACTTAATAAGCACCTTGCTTAGTGATGGAGGTTCCAGTCCAATTGTGATTCTTGGTTGAGCATTACCTGTGATTTGTATAATGTCAAGTCCCGCTTGACAGGTTTTCTTTCAGGCTCCCTCCTGAATTAAATCTCCAATCTAGTCCTGGTAGCCCTCCAAACCACCACAGCTAAATCTACTGACCAATTCCATAATAGGTGGAACTTCCAGCTCCTCATGCTCTTCATTTGCCAAGTAGCCAACTCACAATCCAGAACTTTTTTTTGCACAAAGCCTCTTGCCTTGTCTCCTTTACTTCTTGCTCATGAGTAGCCTTTGCCAACAGGGAAGAAGGGGTGTTCCAGCTCTGTTAGCTCTAAGCACTCATACTATGTCCTTTTCCTCTCCTGTCTCACCTACCTCACCCTAACCAAAGCTTGCACATACCATATATATTTCAAAGTGTGTGTGTGTGTATTTCTGAGCAAAAGCTTTGTCTTGCCCCTAACCAAATCAGCTTATTTTCTCTCCATTTTATCCCTTTTCACTACCTGACCTATTTATGGCTAGTTAAACAATAACCTGAAGCCAACAGGTCTCACAGGAAAGACAATCCAGTTCTTATTTTCTACATTAGGTATTTTATCCTTTTCTCTTTGCTTATTTTATTTTTTTTTTTATTTATTTTTATTTATTTTTTTCCTTTGGGCCTGTACCATCTATACTTCACATGTATGTAAATATATACATTAAATGTATATTCAAAATGATGAAAAGTTTAATAGAACACAGAGATCATCACATTCTAGAGATTATTGCCTACAACGGGAAGCAGGTAGTCTTTAGGCGACAGGATTATATGATACTATTGTCATTGTTGTATCTACAAATGTGCTTACAAAATAGAAAATAAAATGCAATTCATAATTAAAAAAATAGTGTTCGACTGCCAGCAATGTCAAAAAGATCAAGATGGCAGTTACAGAAATGTGATTAAAGCCCAGCTTGATTTTACATATTATACAGAAATACATCAAGGAACTGATAGCGGCATAATGACAGGCAGCCATACTCTGGGAAAACTTTATTTAAGGGCAGTTATGTGGAGATGTATTAAAAAACAAAGATGCTCCTATGTCAAGCCTGAATGCTATCCTGGTGATTATGTGACCTTGTGTATGCAGTTTCGTGGATAATGATATAGAAATGGTTTTTGAGATACCCCCCCACACCCAGCAACTTTTAATTTTTCTTATGGGCCGGAATTCCCATTCCAGTTTTAATAAGACATGATCCTCATTTATTTCAGAGCCTTGGTAGCAATTGAAAAGAGGGTTCTATTAGCATACCTTATAATCTAGCCTGTAAAGCTGATCTTTTCAGAAAAGTGTGTTCTTGAAAATGCAATGTAATCTAACAACAATTGAATTCCATATTCATATGTCTTCAGGGTTATATGGGGCCAAACTCTAGTCCTGCTTGGCTGCTTCTCTCCCTCCATTATGGCGTTGTGGTGCATTTTCCTTTAGGACTGATGTCTGGAACAGAACCTCTAAGTATAAATAGTTCTTTCAGATGCTCAGGTGAACGCCTCTGATTTAAATATGTGGAAAAGGGCCACTATTATATTTTTAATTGATAATATAAGAATTAAGATGTATCTAGATACCCTTCAATTAAGTCTGATACACCTTTTAAATTTACAGTGATTTGAAAGGGGAGATAATTTGGACTGAAATATATGTTGAGGTCTGTGTTTTCATGTTAGGTTTTCCTGGAAAATATTCAGTATTCTTGAGGTAAACTTATTGATTATTCTCTATAGGTTAAAAGAGCACTCCATTTTATTAAAAAATGTATCTGCAGGTTTTCATTTATAGGAAAAATAGTAGCTGCCTGGCAGATTTTCAAAGGGAAACTGTTGAGCATACGTAATTGTCCCACACTTCAACCCCATGGCTTACACTAATGTGAGATCACACATTATGTCAAGTCTTATGGACAGCTTGATCTTCATTTAACCTTGTTCCAACCATTACTGACTTTGGATTTTAGGGGTCTGGTGTAACTTTGATATAATGGGAAAACTAAGTGACTATAATCAACATATAGATAGCAACATGCAGCAAATGATTGACTAGTCTCATCCAGCAGATTAAAAGAAAAGCAATAAACAAGCAGGGGTGGGGGGAGAACCCTCTTAGAAGTCTCCACTGTTTTTCTGAGTCATGCTATCTGTGCAAATGTCTACACAGAAACATCTACAGTGAGATTACAGAGCCTCACATATAATCAAAACAAAGTTCAGTACAGCAAACAGATAAACTGGAATACCACAGGATTTACGGCTACTTCTAAGTACTCACAAATGTTTTTAATTAATATGGGTTGTTAATGATTAAATAGTTGTTTCTTTCAGTCCCTTATATGCCAGTCCTATTACATTTAAGGCTCTATCAGTAGAGTTTCTGTCTAGAAGCAATACAAATTGGCTTAGGTTAAACATAACAACAAACCATTTCTCAGCCTAAGCAGCAACAACAACAAAAACCCTGCCACATTTGTGCACATTCCCTCCTCTTTACTTAAAAGGGAAGGAAATTTAAAGCTTCTCAACATGTGTTAAACTACAGTGTTTATACTTTTGCCTGGTACAAGTGTGGTTTTTACAAATATTTGAATCCTTATCTGCAATTTATAAACCACACTTTTCTAAAGTAAATCAAATACGATATTAGAGATGAGAATATTCAAGGAATGGAAATATAAATTTCTATGTAACTACATCAATCTAAATTTTTATTTCTGTTCTTCAAATGATGCTTATTAATCAAGCTATGGTTCATTGTCCCATCTAATTGCACTAAACAGAACGGTTAGACTTATCAGCTATGTTTCCCTGGATAGTTTATATAGCTTTTTGTACATATGATTGATTTTGGACTTTCATAGATTCAGATGAAATAATTGTTTATTGACAATTACTTTGTCATGGATTATTGTCCAATAATACTGTATGCACTACTGATTGTATAGTGGAATTCCTTATGCTGACCATCTCTATCCATTAGAGAAATAAGACAATTAATTGAGCAACTGAAGCCCAATAACACCCCCGTTGGTGATCTTATTCCCAGTGAGAATTTCAAAAATAACATTGATTATTGGGGTCCAGTTTTTTCAGTACTTTGTATATTTTTTGGCAATAACACTCATATCCCAGAAGACTGGAATCATAATCAGCAATCATAATCTCAATCCCTCAAAAAGGACAAAAGTAAAATCCAGCCAGCTACCATCTAATCAGTCTGGTGAACATAATCAGCAAAAATCTATGCTAAATGTCTACTTGAGAAATTATATGGATTGAAGATAATGTTATCCTAAGGACAGACATGATTTAAACTAGGGAGACCTACTATAGCAGGGGTGTTAAACTCATGTCATCATGGCAGCATGCTGAACTAGGCGTGGGCGTGGCCAGCACATGAAGCATCTGGTCCATGGGCCAGGAGTTTGACAGGCCTGTACTACAGACTAAAAGATTATAGAACAACACCTCGGAGAAGAATATTTTTATTGATCCAAAGGCTTTCTTGATGCAGCTTTTGTAAATCTTAGATCTGTTTGTGATTCCATATTGAGAGAGCTATTATGGAAGAAGTTGCTGCATACCAAGACAACAATTACTTTTAGTGATATATAAATTCTATAGTAATACTCAGAGTTAGACATGGTCCAAAAGGCAGTTAACTAACTCAATCATTACAGCATGAAGAAAGCAAGGATATATCTTTGCTCCATTACTTTTTAAAACTTTTTACATAAACTCAGTTACAGAACAGCTCAGCAAAGCAACTTTTACCCTCCAATGCTAGCCATTACTTTCAATTCTCCTGTATTCTAACATTGTCATTATTCTGTCACTTTCTGTGGTAAGGATGCTAGGAGTTCTTAGAGGCTTTGTTCAATACTGTGAAAAAGAAAAATAGATGATAAAATAGAAGGTTTCATTCAAGTTTTTAAAATTGACCATGGAGATCCTCAGAAGCATCTCAAATGCAGCTTTAAGATTAGAACTAGGAATTACAAAGATAGAAGCCAAGATTTAGATTGTTATATTTAGCTGTGAGGTGAAACTATTGATTTACTGAATCCGCTTGACATTTCTGGTTAATAGGACTAATTTCCAATATCCCTGGAAAATGTAAGTCATAGAAAAACTGGAGATCTATGGCTTATCTAATGAGGCAATACAAGGACAGGATACATTTAGGCAAAAAAGATCACTAAAGGAGAGGATCTTTTTACACAGGTTGTCAACAACACATTAACTTAGCACCAAGGCAACATAAGTCTTGGAGATAGTTTTTTTTACCACAAGGCAACTGATTATTGTCAAACCCTAATAAACCACAGATATCATGGAACATTTATTCTGGCTAAAATATTCCTTTCAGCAGTCATTAATGGTAAATATAAAGAAATCTTTTCTACAAACACATTTGCCCCAGTGACTCCAGTGCCATTGTGGATGTACAGCATGCTCTGTTGCATTGTGATTTCTACGCAAACTTGCATGATGTACTAATTCAGCTCTCATAAAGGGACTTTCAGGAAGAGGTGATCGTTGATATGTCTCTGTTATTTATAATGTAGCCACATTTTTCCTCATTGACATGAGGTTGAGGCAGCAAACATTATCTAATAAAATTGCATTTCTTTGATACTTTCAGAATTTCATTCCTCTCTTAATTCCTTTTTAATCATTATTTCTATGAACAATCTATTATTTTAAGTATATATACATATATGTGGATATGCTGGTCAAAGATAGCAATACATTTACCCATCCACCCATCCATCTGTATGCTGATTAACAGAAGTGAAGTTTAGCAATTATGAGTTTAAACTTTAAACTATAGAGTTAATAGAATTAGACAGAACCATGTAATACAGTGTCTAACGCTATGCATGTTGGAGGAATTGCAGAGTTACTGTGGGGGAAATAGGAAGAGGAAGGAATATTAGGTATCTTCACCATCTTGAGTTATTTATAAAAATAATGAAGAGAAATAAATAAACATCCGGCCCTCTACTTCAATACAGTTATAAATGAAGCTCATGCCACACTAAGTAATTGAAACATGTCAATTTTTCCATAGTTTTATCTCAGAGGACTATTTTCCAGTCCCTTGATCCTTGTTCCTCATCTCAAAACTCATTTCAGTTTGTCTGAATGCTTCAAGTATAGTCTCTAAATCTTAGCATATTTCTCCGACTATACAAAGCTTCAAATAACGATTCATTTTGAAGAAAATTAGTCAATCCCTTTGAATCCTTGATTATGTCTTCAAACCAAGAGATTGAATCAAATATGATGATGTCAAAATGATACTAATCAAGTCACGAAGTCTCAAATGCTATTTTAGCTTTCTTTCCTTATAAAGATAAAACAAACAGTTGAGGGTTGAATGGTATGATGGGCTCTTTGATACTTATTTAGTCATTGGCTAATAAGTTTTATGTCCTCTGAAATCCTTCCCATAAAAGTGTGCTGTTCATCTCTTAGTGTGTCTGACATTTTTTTGTTATACTTTATTCAGTCAACTTTATTATGAGTATAAAATAGACCATGTAAATATTGTGGTTGGTGTGAGCTATTTACATCATTGTCTTTGATGTACATAGTGTGTAATGGTGGTAATACACTTCCCAATTTTTTAAAAATAAAGTTGCATAAGCAGTTTAAAATGCTTTAATTCCAAGAGTATTTTAAATCTCAAATTGCATTGTATTTCAATGTCAGACTTAAACTGAATCATGCCAGACTTAAACTGAATCATGCTAAATCTTGGATGGTTATAATACAGATCAGGTTCTTCTGAAATATTTTTCTGAAAAGGGAAATAGGATTCATATTATCTACTAAGGGAGCAACCCAGAGATGGTATTCAGCAGGTTCTGACCAGTTCTGGAGAACTGGTAGTGGAAATTTTGAGTAGTTCGGAGAACCAGCAAATACCACCTCTGACTGGCCCTGCCCCCATCTATTCTCTGCCTCCTGAGTCGCAGCTGATCATCTGGGTCTTCTTTTGTTGCCCTGCACAGGAGAACGGAGCTGGTTAGTGGGGTGGGGAGGGAATGGGGAGTTTGCAGTATTCGTCCCCCAGGAGTAGGGAGGGAATGGAAATTTTACAGTATATCCTTCCCCTGCCATGCCCACCAAGCCACGCCCACATAACCAGTAGTAAAAAGTTTTGAATCCCACCACAGGAGCAACCCAAACACAATAACCTAAATTAATTTTGTTAACAAATCTATCCCAGTTTCTAATGAACGCATTATTTCTAATTCCACAGATACTTCTTTTTCCTGTTTTTGATAACATTTGTTCTCCTTCAGTCATCATTATCTGCATTCCAAGATCCAATAACGGATAGATACTAGGACTAATTATCTTTTTCCCCCCCTGCCGCAAGATATAGTTCAGTTGAGTAAAGACATTTGAATTCATTCATGTAGCAGACTTCAACTATATCTCTATTCAACTTTCATTGCAATTCTGATGCCACTTTTCACATTTATCATGTGAAACCCTTCTCTTATTGGAAAAGACTGGTCCAAAATAAGAATGAAGTTCTGTTTTTTTTTAAATTAGTGACCTCATTTAGCAGCTGGTATACTGCTCCATTTATATTTATGGCACAGAAATATTGCTACATGCCATGCTTTTATCAACAATTGTCTCTATTAGGACTGTAAGATCACATTCCAATTGACTGTAAGATCTTAACGAACCTGAAAAAATCATGATATACCTGCAGATAACATGCATATGATTACTAGCATAAGTTCACTGAACATATAATGGGAACTTTCTGGTGTTTTTCTGTTCTTGTTGAGTCTTCTGGACCAGTTGGGTGATATAGCCGTCTTCCTCAGGAACCTCTGTTGTGTTTAAAGCTTTGAGTGTAACTATACAAATTTATAATCCATTTAAATTAATAAACTGTGCAATTCTGTTGTTTTCTTAACTGCAGTTGAATTATTTATATAAAAAGGGGAAAAAATTGCCAAGCATTTTTAAATCTTATCTTTTAAAATGCTTTTATTTTACAAGTCTGTCCTTGTTTGCAAGGGAAGAATTCTGCTTATAAATGAAAATTACTTTAATGATTATTATAATGATAATCAATGTAGATATTTCTAACATGCAACTTCTCACACTTTGTTGGTATGTTCTAATCATAATCACAATTTGCAATTTGGTGTCCTGTGGTTAATTTCTGTTTTTTAAGTTGTTGCATTTGAAATTGCATTAACAAATCCACTGCATTTTCTGGGAAATCATTAAGAGTGCAGGTAAATGGGAAGCTTTCTTTTTTAGTACAGTACCTCCTTTTTAGAATATATCTTAACATACAAAGACAATTCTAGACTGGCTTTTTCGTTAATGTGCTGTTTCATGAGGGAACTTTCAGATGTTCTTTATTGCCACCCATTCTTTCGGAATAAGAAAAAACTAGTTTGGTGGACTTGATTTACCTTTTTAATGGTACAGTCTGATCCATGATGATTTAAAAGTAAATCTGACTATATTTAAGACAGTTTATTCCAAAAAAATTAAGACTAGCTTGTGAAACATTCACCAGATTGCATATCATTAAGATAACTGTATGAAAGGGAACTACAGGGCTAAGAGAAGCCTTCACAGAAAGGCCGCAAAGAACACAGGTGATGTAAATCATTTTATGTGCAAAATTAGGATTCAGGCTCAAATCATTTTATACCAAATACAGTATTATGTAAAACATTGAATACTATTATATAAATATAGTCCAGTATTGAAAAAAATATATAAGGAATCACAGTATTTTTGTGCTAATAAAATAAGTTAACTGGATAAATTAAGTCTGCAGAAAATGAGTATGAGGTTACAAAGAACTCCAATATTTTTGGAAAGATGATTGTATTAGATACATACTATGAAAGGTTACCTTAAGAGAGACTATAGAATGAAAGTTGACCTTGGGCCAGTAAGTTTCTCTCAGCCCAAGCCACATCACAGGGTTGTTGTTGTGGGGGGAAAAGGAGAAGAAAGATGTGTTGGATATGTTTGCTGTCTTGAGTTATTTGTAAAAAAATAAAGGAAACAAACAAACAGATTAAAAAAATAAATGTAGGCAAAGAATCATGGGAGAAAAATAAGCAAATATATTAGTTTTCCAAAAGCTATTCAGTCTATTCTTGATTCTGTTTTGGATACAAAAATTTTGTCAAGAAATATGGGCATTAATAAAGAGCTAATTTGCATGTCCATAATTTGAATTCTGCATGCAAACATGTAATTCTTCCAGGAAGCACTAAATATTTAGTTTTTATTTGTAATCTTCGCAACAAAAATCCTGACTGTAGTTTTCCCCTATAGTTTGAAGAAGGAAATTGTAGGTTGTCCAGACTGAGGTGGCATGAGCAATTGTTTTGGGTAAAGCTCAGTACACCTTTGTTTTATGAGCTGCACTAGTTTCCAATAGGCTTCTTTTGTAAAATTCAGGGTGAACCTATAAATCCCATCATAGCATAGGGCCAGGATGTCTGAGAGACTACATTTTTCAATTGTGTCTACCTATCCCATCAGGTCTGGTAGGAGGGGCATGCTTTGTTCCATCTCTTAAGGAGTGTTATCTTTTGGTAACGGGGGGCTATATTAATCTGATTAATACCTGAATGAATAAGCAAATAAAATCTGGTGACAATTTAAGTTGCTGTCTGGCCTTTGGAAGGCCCTTAAGATCTGACAGTTCTTCCAGGCATGGTGGTTAGGAGATTAGCTGAGTTTATGACTTGTTATGAGTATTGGTTAATGGTCTTGACTATCATTTTTGTTTCATCCTGCGATCTTTGGATTATGTTGATGCCTTTATCTCTGTTCACCATCCAGATTCCAGAGTCAATTGTGTGAGATGAATCTAAATTGAATAAATACATAGTTTGTTTCAGATGGGTATAAACTGAATAAATAAAAAAGGAGAGCTGGTGTTATGCTTACAAAATATATTATTTTAAAATGGTTGTAATAATTTCTCTTGTTTTTTTAAAAATGCACTTGGCTTATTTCATATAATTCAGTTTCCCAAATATAACTGTTTATTTGATGTCACTTCATCTAAATCAGGAGGTTCTAACACTGCATAAGTTTTTGATAGTTCTTGTTAGATTTTTTTGAGAGGACAAGACTTTTTTTTAAATCGTGCTTATTGGGTTCTTACAGCAAAACGAGCAAGGCATGATGCAACTGGTGGGAAAGGGCTGTTTATTAGCCCTGTTGTCACAGAGTTGGCACAAGTCAGTTAAGTATAATGGCTTCTGCAAAAAAAATACTTCTATTTTTCGTTTGCGTTGCTACCATAAGAAGAGACATATATGAAAATTCATCTGAATGCATTTGTAAATGCTGATTTTGATATAGTTTGATATATAGAATTGAAAAATAGAAAGTCTATTATAACTCAGTGCTATTATGAAATTTCCCACTGACAGGACTGTAACTTCTAAGTCTGTGTCAGCTATTTTCATTTCTCATGTGGCTATGTGAATTATCAATTCATATACATATTTCTTATCTTTTTACTTCTAATTCAGCTTCAGCTGGAAGCAGAAATACATCTGAATACAATTGAATAAGCTTTGCTATGGAGTATATAGCAAGATACCAATATATGAAGTAGAAATTGAAAACAAATTACCAATATTAAATAGATAGCACAATAAATATGAAATATGATTCTTTATTGACCTGTCCCTATATTTATCTTTTTATATTATTTTTCTACTTTTGGAATTTGTAGCTATCCATTGCTTAATACAGATATATATATATTTTCATGCTATCATTATTTACTAATCAAAGTACAGTTAATTAACCATGAGTTATCAAATTGTGTTCTGTGATAGTTAATAATGGTGTTCTCCCTCTAGTTTTAAATATTCCTTTTGGTTAAAGTATAACCACCTTCACCTATATTATATTCCTGGGAAGGCCACCTGACCAATGAATAAGTTCAATACACGATATCCAAAACCAAGTATTTTTCTTAATTGCCTAATTTCTACAATGAAACTCATGACATAAATCGTGTCTCTTATTCAGATGCTGATCATATTCAGTTCTATTTAGGTTCAAGTCACTTTAAATTGGGGATTTATGGGTTTTATGCTGTGTATTTTTACTGGTGCAAACAGTCTTGACTCAGTGTGTGAGTTGAACAGCCATTAAAAAGTATTTAATAAAGAAACCTTGGATTACTGGACTGATTCTATATTTTTGGATTTTGTGGTTAGATTATGCAATCTGCATGGATTACTTTCTCTTTTACATTCCATGATGATTAATTCCTTTTATTTGGTTTAGTTTGAAACACTATGTGAAAAACTTCAGTTTGAAAATATCACTATAACAAAATAGTTTTCTTGTAAAAAGAGAACTGATTTTCAACTCCATTCAGCAACATAACAAGATTCATCTTTATATCATTTTGCCTGAGGCTGTAGTGACTTGTTTTCTTCTAAAATAAAAAGGACTTTTTATTTTTCTGGAATAGAATTGTAATATTTGGGCTTTGTTAATTGTAAGGTAGCAATGCTCTGCACAACTTTGTGAGAGTAAGGAAAACTGAAAAACAGTAATTTTCCCCCAAATAATGCGCACACAATTTTTCTCCAGTTTGGACAGACAAAGGGTCTTTTATTAAATTTACTTATTGGATGCCATATGTGGTTTCTGTGGTGCCAATGTGCCCAGTATTGTCTCTCTTGTTGTTCACTCAGTTCTTCTTTTAATTATAAAATAATTGTTATTTAACTAACACACAGCAGAGCAAAGCACAGGGTCCACTATTTGCAGTCAAAGGTTTGTATTCCAAGTAGATTCGGGTGCATTCTTAGAAAATAAAATAACAGATGACTTTGGCAATATGCCTAGAATTTTCCCAGGAAAAAAAATACAAAGGTAAACTAGTTGATAGAGAAATTCCTGGAAAGCTACAGCAGGCTGCAGAGAGCAATCTCACAGTTCAGATAAATGGATATTGTGTTATTGAAACCTAAAACCATAGCATAAATTTTATTGGCCTGTCTGTAGCATGTCTCCAAAACCCCAATTCTCTTCACCAGCTCCCCCCAAACATGGAGACATCTGACTTGGTAATCCCAAAGGTACTTTTTCATGAGGCAATTGGATTTCTGTTTTTTTCTTTGAAGACATTTGACATCCCATCCAAGAAGCTTCTTCAGCTCTAACTGGATGGTGGGGAATGGAAGGATTTATAGTCCTTGTAGACAGTTGGCCGTTTGCATTCTTTTAGAAAGTTGTTAAAGCCACCTGGAGGTTTACCTTTGTCATCAGGGTCACCTGAGTGGTGCAAATGGGTGTGGAGCCTTTTTGGATCTGTTGAAAGGATTGTGTTGTAGACTAGAGATAGGTGGCATATCCCTCACCCTCTGTTGAGAGAGGGCTGTTCAATTTTGACCTAGATGGCCTCTTTGACCCCTCTTTCAAACCAGCAGTCCTCTCTGTCCAAAATGTGGACCAAAACACAGTCCTTTCAACAGTTCCAAAAAGAGTCCACACCCATTTGCAACACTCAAGTGACCCTGATATTATAGATAAACCTCTAGGTGGCTTTAATGACTTGCTAAAAGAATGCAAATGACTAGCTGTTTGCAAGGAGTGTAAATACTTCCATTCCCCATCATCCAGTCAAAGCTGAAGAAGCTTCTAGGTCTTCAAAGAAAAAAACAGAAAGTCCATTTGTATCTTGAAAAAGCACCTTTGGGACAACCATGACCTGGATGACTGAGAAACTTCATAGATATCTGACCTGGTACTATTTTTGATAGATTTTTAAGAAGAGTGACTATTCAAGTGAGAATACTCATTATTCTTACCTCGTTTAAGAAAACTTTCTATCATTCCAGAAATTTTATAGAATATCACAGTTACCTTGAAAAATGAAGTCATTGAATCCTATCCTGCATCAATTTTGTAATGTAAAATGGGATTACATTAGGTTACGTGGGAAGATTTCACAAAGCAAAACATTTGCACTGAACATATTGTTGATTCCTGGGACAATATAGCAAAGATCAGGTTTTTTTACAACATGCCAAACCATATTTCTGAAATATAAAAACCCAACTAACATGGCTTCTATGGCAGTGACTCTCCTTTCCACCAGATGGCCTACCAAATCCTTCAACATTCACTACCAATTAGTGGCTTTGAGAAAATGGATCAATGGATAGAAACGGATTTACTGAGGTGTACAAGTGTTAGCACTTCAAGATAGATCAGGCTAGTTATGAATGCTAAGACTATTTTCATTGTAAGGTACATTTGAATGTATTTCTTCCTTCCCTCCCTTCTTCCCTGTATCTTCAAGAGAACAAGTGAGGCTCAAGTCTCAGATACGTTCTCAAATTATATTTCTACCCTGGGCTCAAATTTCTTTTGTCTGACAGTTGTTTTGGTTGCGTCCAGTGGTGGTATTCAAATTCAGGTGAAGGAGACTGTAAAATCTCCAGTCAGAGGTGGTATTTGCCGGTTCTCTGAACCAGGGGTTGCCAAACTTTTGGACCTCAGGGACCACCAAACTCATAATTTTAGATCCCAGGGACCACTAACTGGTTCTGTGGGTGTGGCCTAATTTGTGGGTGTGGCTTGGTGATCATGTGAATATTATAAATATTTATATAAATATTGATTTTTTTAATAAAAAAGATCAACTTTTACCCAAAATCAGGCAAAGCAGGCAGGCAGATTGAGTTGCTCACAGAATCATTCAGAAATTTATCTATCTGCTATTGGCTAGCTCAGTCTGTCACATAAAATTTTCTTGCAAGCAAACTCATAAAATTTACTAGCAAGCAAACTCACAAAATTGACTCACAACACACCATGCATGTAAATATTGAATTTTTTATTTAGAAAGACCAACTTTTACCCAAAATCAGGGAAAGCAGGCAGACAGATTGAGTTGCTCACAGAATCATTCAGTGATCTATCTATTTGCCATCGACTAGCTCAGTCTCTCAAATTTGCTTGCCGTGAGTCTGCACTGAATTTGCTTGCAAGCAAACCTTCAGTCCTAAGGGACGTTCGGCTGTGTTTAAAAGCAGAGCAGAAGATCTAAAGACTAGCTAGAAAGCAAGAAATCCAACCATTTCCTGCTTCCTAGCTAATCTAAATCTCCCGGCACAGCAGAACAGATGATGGTCGGAAAAAGGAAAAGTAGAAATTTAGCAGGCAAGTTTACTGGGTAAGGAGTGAGTGGGTGGGGAGGGTTCCCATGGGCCATGTGGGCAGTGCAGCCTTGTGTTTCTGCGCAGCCTGGATTAATTGCTTTGTGGGGGTGCTCTGGGGATGAGATTTCTCTGAAGTCCACCAAAATTTTCTCATGGCCCACCGGTTGGTGACCACTGAACTACTCAAAATTTCTGCTACCAGTTCTTCAAAACTGGTCAGAACCTGCTGAATACTACCTCTGGTTGTGTCTCTCCCTCCTATTCCTCCAATCATTCCTTCTGCCCATTTAAACAAGTGATAATATATGCCCATTTCATGATCTAGAGTACTGACAATAATGAACAAATTGGCTTGTCTGTTGTAATGCTGAGTCCTATATAGATATAAGAGAATGCCTAAACAGCATTGTCCCAGTGAGTTTTATTATTTCAAACTACATGTGGATATTCTATGAGAAATCTTACATGCATTGACAAAGAAGTGAAGCCTCCAAATATTACCTTACTTATAAGAAATAAGCAAATACTAATATCTAATCACTGAATGAATAAATATTATTTTCCTAAGAGAAAGGAAAAAAGATAAGCGGTTTATATTTACTGGAAAAACTTTTCTTCCCTGTTTTCTGTCTTCTATCATAGTGCAAAGCCATTAATTTGACTTAATTAATCAATAGGCTACCAGGACAATTCCATATATCAAATGTAACCTTCTGAACTTGCATATTTTAAAGAGAAGAGCTATTTGTAGTTTGATGAGATTAAAGCTTTGTTGAATCCTTTTTTATTACTCTCTGGCAATATTTCTACCACTTGGATGCATTATTTTTATTACTCTCTGCAGTATTCCTAGCAACTGGATGTATTTTCTCCTCACAAATAATGGGACTGTTACGATTTGATGACAGTCTGTTGTTTGTTTCACATTCTGAAGTAGGAAAGAAAGAATTAGTCCTTTACTGTATCATTGCACCTGTGGCAATAGTATCAGACTAAAATATATTTACAGTGAGATTGCTTTTATAATAGAATAGCTGTCTTTGCTGGATAAGGTAATGTTAGTTTTATTTACCCATTAAACAGAAATCTTCCCGAGTTCTGTAGCAGAATGAAGAAGGAAAAATATTTTTGTCAGAGAGATATTATCAGTTCTTAAGCCTCTGCCTTTTTAAAAAATGACGTAATCATTACTCTTCACCCTAATCAAACAATGTCATATTTTAAGAGTTTTATTTTGTTTAAATGAGTATGCTTTTCAGGATAGAATTGATGCACTAGGAAATAAATATAAGGCATGTAAGACCAAAACCATTTTTTTTACAAACCAAGAATTTATTGTAAACAATTTGCCCATTGCAGTCTACTTTGTTCTAAGTTTAATAGCCATATAGAAGATATAAATAGAGTAGAACAGAAGTACCAAGGGGGATTTTAACAAATTTTAGTAGGAAAAAGTCTTGCTTCAGGATATAGTCAAGTTGTGTCGATATGTTATGAGGGAGCTTTTTCCATCATCTCAAATCTAGCAGAGGAAATAAGAAACACTAATCATTAAGCGGATCAGTTATTGTAGAAATGTGAGAGCAATTTGTCATGATGTTGAGCTATGAGATAACAGGATGCTGGAGGGATAGAATTGAAACTAAGAAGCAAAAGTTAGCCAGGGAAAAGAGACTAAAGGAAGGGGGGGGGAGCAGCAAGAATATGTTGTGTACTTTCTTTTGTGCATAATGATCTCTACGTAAGTCTTTTATGGATTGCAGGGAAAGAGAAAACTAGCCAGAACAACAAATCAATTCCAGGAAATGGAAAAGGAGAAAGGTCAGGGCTACTTTGGGTGGAAAATCGTTGCCATAAAAACATGGTCCATTGACAAGGTTGGAAGGGGTCTAATTAATTATGTTGTCCATTCCTTACCCAAGGCAGGTATCTTCTCTCCAGCCTCCTGACAGACAGCCTGATTCTATTTAAATATCTGCAGCAAAGGAGAATCCACTACTGTCAAAGGCATTTTGTTGCACTGTTGAAGCAAACAACGCTCTTTGTTAAAAAAAAACTTTCCTGGAAACCAAGCTAAATCTTTTTTCCTATCATTTAAACCTGTTGTTTTGTCCCGTGTCTCTGCCCCATCTTCTACAAACAGACCTTGAAATACTTCATGTTAGCTATGAAGTCTCCCTGAAATCTTGTTTTTTCATGCTAACCTAACCCAATGTTTTCAAGTGTTCCTTATAAGTTTTTCTTTCTCAGATCTTGATCAATTTCCTCTAGACTTGTCCCATTTTGTTATGGCCCGTAGTGAGCAGTATGCACACAATGTTTTATTTTTCATTTTCAAAAACAAAAATTAATAATAAAAAACCCACTCTCATTCTGGGACAGTTGGAAGCAATTTCTCCCAATGTTTATGGGTTGAAATTCCTCTCAGCAGGTACCAATTCTACAAAGGAATAAGTCAACTCTTCGTCTTTCTCTCTGCTTTTATTTTGGGTTTCACCTCACAGGAGGGTTAATAGAAGCTCTGGTGAAGGGGCAATTTTGATTGTGTCACATTTATTTCGGCTCTAACCTACTGTGTAGTATGTTTGTTTTAAGTCTGTTTGGTTGATATAAGATGAGTATGTGGTCTAGGGAAGAACCTTAACTAGTTTTAGAACTGAAGATGCATTTTCCTGTATATTTCTTTATATTGAGGCCATCACCTATTCTGCAGCTGAAAAATTAAATTGCTACAGTTAAGTTAGAAATCAAATTAATCATAGAAATGTTTCTGTTATTCTGGGTATAAACCAAAGAAGCAACCCTATAATTCAGCAATCCTTATTTAACTTATTGAGCATACAAGTAGGCAAGGAGGGAGACACAAATAAATACACACATGGACATAAATACACAGAAATTAATGTAAGATCACATAATCATGCTTTGCTTCTTGCATTGTTTAAATTTGTTATGTTTCCTATTCTTAGCAATTTGTTGTAGTAAAGAACAAGCACAATTTAGGTAAATTGTCAATGTATTATTAGTCAAAAGCACCATCCTTCCTCTCATCTGGTCTCCTCTGTTCTGCTCTCCTCTGCTGTCCTCTGCTCTGCTCTGTTCTCTTTTCTCCTCTCCTCCCCTTTCCCATCTTCATAAGGCTACCATTTTATGTTTTTCCTTTAAAAGATACATTTTGCAACGAATCTTTCATGGTACCAAATAAAAAGTCATATTTTTCTGTCACAACATAATCCATGCATATCTATGATGTAATTTTTCTTTACTCTTTAATACCATTGCACACAATTTTGCAGGGTTGGTCCTAAGATTTTGCAGCCTTTTTGCAGATTTAGAAAGGCAGGAAGCAAGCAGAAGCACTTGTGAGATATTCATTTGGAGTTTTTAAGTACCCTAATTTAAGGCTGGCCCTGCAAATTAAAGAGTCTGCAGAGAAGCTGATACCAAGGTTAAACCATCAGCTGAGTGAAATTATGACACGGGAAGAATGGCAGTAAATGAAATGTTCAGAGTGCCATATCTGGAGCTCAGTTTGATTTTTTTTGCTATGTTATGTTACAGCAGAATGGCTCTATATATTTCCTAGAGCTTGACTTTCTCAGGAAAGCTAAACTTTTATAGCATTGGGAGATTAAAAAACTGTGCTTTTCTTGTTTTCTTTAAGACTTTGTTTTTGCTGCTCAGGAACAATGTTTGATGACGAAAGGGCAGAGTGCCTGAGAGATCCTATGAAGGATGAAACCACAGATATGGAATTCCAAAAGCCGAAGCTGTTGGAAACAACATGTCTAACAAGTTGCATGCAGTCAGGCTCAAGTAGAGACAAAGAAGTAACTCTCAGAAAAACCAAGGACAAAGTTCAATAAAAGACATGGAAGAATGTAAATTAGTGACCCAGCAGGGGGCAACACTTGGCCAGCAAGGCAAGGAACCCCAGGGCATTTCAAGTTGGATGGGTGAATGAAGCAGGATATCCTTAGAGCTTATAAAGACACACAACTAACTTCATTATTTCACAAAGGGCTTTACTTCATCTGAGACTGGGCTTTATTTCCAAAGCATTTTATTTATTGTTGTGTAACTCTATGACCTTTTTGTGTTTTATATTCTTAATAACAATCATGTCAGCCAGGAAAATAGGGACAAAATTTTGACATCCATCTTATCCAGGCTGGGATATTATGCTGACATTACTAGCAGGTGATTCATCAAAAGAAAAAAAAAAGCAAAGAAAGCAAGCCAGGATACTAAACTTTATAACGATCCTACAATATGGATTTGGATTCTCAAATCATGTTTTGAAGGCATAATATAGAATAAATTTAGTAAAATACATGTATAATACATTAATTTTAGTTAAATGGGCCATAGCCTCAATCACAAAATTTGCTATGCCCAATATTTCTAGAGGTTTCTCTTAGGGTTAGAATTAAATATTCTAAATAGTTTTATCTGTGTTTGAAGTCAGTGAGATCATCAGATTTATTTATGTTCAACTAGCTTAAAAAAGACTTTTGTGATCCCTTAGCTACTTCAGATGCATGGTAGCATATTACAACTTAAAAACAATTCAATGGGATTATAAAAAGTTACTTCTGAGTAATTACACTTAGGAATTGTGCTAGAATTAGAACTAGAAGAATCTATAGAGTGACTCATTGGGTGTGTTTCCATTAATCATTCAAGTTTAGTCCAAAGAAATGACCTTTTCCATCAAATTATGACCTGTTCAGAATACTTGGTTTTATAAAGTACTCAGTCTAACCCCAGGATCATTATTTTATAGGAAATTATATTTGACTGGAAGACTTCTCTGTCTACCAAAGACAGCATAGGCTGCACTGAAAGTCAATTGCGATGCTTTCTTCCTCTTCTATAGAATAGAAGTAGCCAGTGTATATGTTTTAAAAATGTTTAATGTACTATTTGATTTGGCCTCAGTCCTGAAGCAGTGCCCTTTTCTAAACAATAAAAAGTTGAATTGTTACGGTAGTTCTACATGGCTGCTAATATAATACATCTAACATTTTAATGGGCAGAAATAATTTCAATTGGCTTCAGGCCTGGTTATGGAGTGCTACTTTGGTAACCTTGACAGTGTTCTAAGCCAAACAACCTAAAAGCAAGCCGTGTGGTACTATATGACAAAATATGCTCTCATGAGGTAACAGTAACATGTTATGGGCATGTTTACATGGAGAAATGTGCCTGCAATTTCCAATAGTTCAAGATGATGTCAAAGCCAACTCTTTGTTAGACATCACACAAGAATTGATAAAAAGTTGACTGAAAGCACTAAGATATAATGTGGTTTGTTCATTTTTGGTTTAGTTTTATGTCTGAGTTTGGTAATTTCTTTACTCCTTACAAAGTAATACAGTTTATTTATTTCAGAGTAATACGGAATCATGGAAATGATCCCATATTAAAGTAAGACATATAATAAAGGCTTAGTAATTTAATACTGTCAGCTAACTCTGAACTTTCCAGAGAGTAATGAATATAAGCTGATCTGGAAATATCTAGCATTATGTAATTTTTATATTTGCCACCACAAATTAATACAATTCAATTAGTATTCTAGGCATGCAGCTAAAATCCATTGATGTGATGAGGAAATTTGATATAAAAAGCAGGCTGCAAACTATTTTTTGCTATACAATACCATGAATCAACTCATTTGTTTCTAGCTTTGTGTTTCAAAGTTTTCAGTTTTGTAGAGGTTACAAGAAGGATTGAAAAACTATTTATGTCTAGAATAATTAACAGCATCTCAGGTGAGCAGAGAAAAGACACACAAAGACATTGATGTATTAATCACAGAAGCTATGAATTAAAAGTCTGTGTTCATGCTTAAAAAGGACTAGGAAGAAGCAACAGTTTCACCTTGCAGGAAGAAAAAATGTTGCTGCTTTAGGGAATCTATTCATTAAAGTGAATATTATTCTAAAAGTAGCACCTTTTTCAATCTCATGTGGAAACCTGAAAGGGTGCTTCTTTAATGAACAACAGAAAAACAAAGGACACTGTGCTTAACTGAGGTTCAAAGCACTATTTTTGAAAGTTAATAATAATAATTAATAATTTACAAGTTAATTATGGTTAATGTCACTTATTTTTATTCATAATTTGATATAAGCTCTTTGTCAGTGGAGACTCTACTAGAAGGGACTTTAGTCAGCTTGACCTTCAGTTGACTTCAATAACTAGCCTCATATAACCAAAGTAAACAAGAGGCCAAGTGGGATTTAACTTACTTCTGACATAATTTTTGTGCTCTTATCCCCCTGATCTACTATCTTGCATTTCCAGTATGTGAAATCCTCAGATACAATAGAAGCAATGTCACTGTCCAGCTGAAAATAATTTGCTTTGCTTACTAACTGATCCTTTCCATATGCAGAGATATTTTCTTCATATCATAACATACACACATTTTTTAATGGATGAATGGTGATACCATAAGTCAATCTGGAAAGGACACATGGTGGAATGTAGTCTGGAGTCTTGAGGGGAGGGTTTCTAGATGACAAAGAGACAGCAGAGCTTGGAATATCTGGTAGGCAGGAAGAGGGTGAAGGTGGATCTCCCTAGCAATTCAGAGAGTATATCTATAGTTAATACAGATAATTTCCCATATAATAAAGAACTACTCAGAAGTAACTCCACATGTCATTCTTGAGTCTTTGGGCATGACAGAATGTGTTCCAGGAATATGTCAAGCAAGTGAAGATGATAGTTGTTGCCATATGATCAGAACTTTTTCCTTTGCACTGATTGCTGATGTCACACTCAAGTATAAGGTGAAACATTGACCAGGGAGATACAACTGCCTTTTTGACTTTTTGGACACTGTTCCTCTCTCACGCCACCAATATCATTGTTATTATCAGTAACAACAGACATGCCATCTAACCAAGAAAAATCATAGTCAGGATTCATTTGAAGATGTATGATGGAATCTAAATAATGAATTAAATAGGATATCCTTGCTAGAAATTAGTGTTAATAATATCAGAAGAGTAAAATCTTGTTATCAAAGTTTAAATGAATTAATATTCTGAAGCCAACAATGCCCACATTTAGTAAATTCAAATATTGTTAAACAATGGTGATGCTATTAAAGTATTTGTTTTTATTAAGAACAAGAGGAAATGAAATTCCTTTATTAACCCAAGTAGCAGTTCCATAAAATCGCTTGCTTGAAAAGAGTTGTGCTTAAGAGTTGTGATTTGGGATTTTGTCATTAGATATTTTTTCTTCACTGATTTAATATGATTCTAGCTGCAGACTGATGGGAACTCATATGCTGTCAGATATAAAAACTTGAAACAAAGTATCTAATGACTGATGTCATGAGATAAATATCAATGTTGTTAAAAGGGAAATCTTTTTCTATATTATGACATTTATTTTCCTTTGGTGTAATAGATGAAAAAAATTACAGGTGGAAATATGATATGTAGCACTTGTAGGGCGCATCAAATTTTTCCACTTTTAATTTCCAAACATTAGAGGTGCTCAAAAGTTGTGACAGGCCTTGGGGATTGTAAAGATATTTTGGTTACTTTAATATAATTTACATGTGCCTGGTAAGTAACTACATAAATATCATAATTTACAGTATTTGGAATCACACATTTTGTTTGTTTGATTTGTAATGAAACAAACAAAATAACATACACAGCCCCAAAGAATATTAACATTATATTAGGAAAACGCCTTACAGTATTTGGAATCACACTTTTTGCCAATCTGGCTCAATACTATCTAAGTATTGAGGATAGGAACAGTTTTCAGATTGGAAATACTGAGAATTAAATTTGGGGCCACTGGCACACAAAATCTGCACTCTGCCACTTAGCTATGATCCTTCTCCATCTTCTGTTCTGGGTAGGAACTAACCAGGATGTGGTTGGTCCATTTGTTTATTACAATGAAAACCCTGTAGGCTGTGGTCAGGTTTTTTTTTTTGGAATGCATTTTTCAAATTCTTTCTTATCTACCAAGATAAATAGAAAGCACCCAAGAAAAAGCATCCAGCATGAATATATCAAGCAGGATGCATGATCTGCAAAAGCATTTCACTTACAGGCAATCCTACTGGGATTAGATCATTGAAATGGGGAAAAAAATAACTCATTGTCTTTTTTGTGAAATAAACTAATGAAAACTATTATGATCACATCCATTTTTCTTTTGTACTGTTTAAAAGATGTTTTACAATTGAGCATGGAATCATGTCATCCTAGATAATGTTTATAAAACATCTTAGGAGCATAAAAGAAATAAATGAAAAAAAAAACTTCAATTATATATCTATGCTCTAGAAAGGTATCAACTGGATCACATTTATACACAGCATTAGTAGAGGTTTAATTCTCCTTAAAGGTCACTAGCATCTTAAAAACTGTATCAGAAATACCAGCCATAGAAATAATCCTACTTTTATTCAAACTGATTCATATTCTGGACTAATGTCAGACTGCATTCGCTACAAAAATTAGAGTTACAACCAAAAAGTATACTGTACTTGATTATAGAGAAAATTGGCAAATATATCCAACAGGGCCTGTACTATATCTGGCATCCAATTCCATCTCCATATTCTCAGTTTTACATGATGAAGTTATAAAAATAATAATTTAAAATTTTCACAATGCTCCATAAAGGCCAGTGTATATATCAGTTATAATGTTGTGCAAAGTTTAGATGGATAAGTATAGGGAGATATATTAACAGTAGAGTTACCCTTAGCAGAAAATGCCAGTTACACACAGCCCACAAGTATTTAATATCAGATCTGAGAAACACAAAGACATGGGAAAGAAATGGTGCATTTGAACTGCAGTGAACATAAGTGGACCTAGGAAAATGAACTGCTTAAAGCAGTGATTCTCAATCTCAGCTGCTTGAAGAAATGCAGACTTCAACTCCCAGAATTCTCCAGCCAGCATGTTGAAATCCACACATTTTCAAATGGCTGAAGTTGACCCACACTGACTGTTTGACTGCAAAATTCGCAAAAGAACTAGAATTCAGCTCAAACATATCTTAGTCACCTCAAAACCCTCTACTAGTTCTTCATTTTCTTGCCTCCAGATACTTTTGGCTTGCTAATTCAATTATTCATGACCATTGATTATACTTATATAATTAAATGTCAGATAAAATAAGGTGAAGAAGCATCAAGCTTTCTGATTTATTCCTAATTTGTAAATAAGGGAAAGATTATAAAATATAAATTCACTTTACACTGAATTCAGTCCTAAATTCAAATTTATGTACAAAAACTTTGATAACAACAGAACAACAGAATAACAGAGTTGGAAGGGACCTTTAAGGTCATCTAGTCCAGCAGTTGCCAATCAGTGGGCCATGGCCCACTGGTAGTCTGCAAGAAAATTTTGGTGGGCCACAGAGAAATCTCACCCCCAGAGCACCTCCCCAAAGCAATTAATCCAGGCTGCGCAGAAACACAAGGCTGCGCCGCCCACATGGCCCACGAGAACCCTCCTGCCCACTCACTCCTTACCTGGCAAGCTTGCCGGCTAAATTGCTATTTTTCCTTTTTCTGACCATCAGCTGTTCTGCTGTGTCGGGAGATTTAAATTAGCTAGGAAGCAGGAAATGGTTGGATTTCTTGCTTTCTAGCTACTCTTTAGATCTTCAGCTCTGCTTTTAAGCACAGCCAAACCTCCCTTAGGACTGAAGGTTCTATTATTCAGTGCAGACTCATGGCAAGCAAATTTTATGAGACAGACTCAGGTAGCTGATGGCAGATAGATAGAACCAGAGGTGGTATTCAACCAGTTCGCACCGGTAGCAGTTATTTGGCATGGGTCACCAAACTGGTGGCGACCCCTGGCTGGCCACGCCCCCAACCCAGTTTCCTGGTCGCTCATTTGCAATCGCTCTCCTAGCTTTCCATTCCCCACGTCCTCTTTCTCCCTGGGTAAAAGGAAGAAAGGCATGGTCGCTGCAAGTATCGCTTTCCCCATGTGAGTTAAAGTGTATGGAGTGAGAAAGAGTGCAGTCTGACAGATGGGGTGGGGGAATCCACTTCAGCCTTGGAGAAATTTAAAGGAGCTGCTTCCAAAATGCTTGTCTGTTAAGTGCTCTCTCTCTCTCTCTCTCTCTCTCTCTGTGTGTGTGTGTGTGTGTGTGTATGAGAGAGAGAGAGAGAGAGAGAGAGAGAGAGAGAAGAAGGGAGACAAAGAAAGAAAAAAATAGGGAGAGAGAGATAAAACTTTGTGCTATTATTTTTAATTGTTTCATTATTTCTCATGTGTTAATATTTTACACTGTCCCTATACCTAGAGTGATTTTTCTGCTTTTCTTTTGCCCAGAGCTACCACATATTTTTCAGGGTTTACATGCATTCAATGTCAATAGTCCAGAGCATAAAATACACATGTGTAAAATACACAAGAGTTGAAAGGGACCTTAGAGGTCTTCTAGTCTAACCCCCCAGCTCAGGCAAGAAAACTGAGGATGCCAAACTCTGAGTAGAGATCCTGGGAAAGGTGTCAGAATAACAGAATAACACTTAGAAGGGACCTTGGGGTGAACCCTGTACCATTTCAGAGAAATGGCTGTCCAGTCTTTTCTTAAAAACTCCCAGTGATTGAGCACCCAGAACTTCTGGAGACAGGCAGTTCCACTGGTTAATTGTTCTCACTCACAGGAAGTTTCTCCTTAGTTTTAGGTTGCTTCTCTCTGTTCAGTTTCCATCCATTGCTTCTTGTTTGCATTCTGCTTCTTGGGAAATACATTATTCCCCTTTCTTTGTGGCAGCCCCTTAAAAGCCTATCACACTCTTGAGTAAAGCATGTGAGCCATTTCCTCCTTTCAGTGATTCATGAAAGTACATCTATAGTATGCAGATAATAAAGTCAAAAAAGGTGAACAACATTTTCACAGAACTATAGATAAGTTGAGGCTGGGTGACAAGGAATGGCTGGGAAGGGAGGGGCCAGGTGAGGCACTCATTTGATGTGAGTGACATTGAGTTGGCCACGCCCACCCAGTCACATGACCACTAAGCCACACCCACCCAGTCACATGACCACCAAGCCATGCCTACCAAATAAGCCACAACCACAGAAATGGTAGTAAAAAAATTTGAATTCTACCACTGGATAGAACACTGAATGATTCTGTGAGCAACTCAATCTGCCTGCCTGCTTTGCCTGATTTTTGGTAAAAGTTATTCTTTTTTAAATAAAAAATTCAATATTTACATACATGGTGTGTTGTGAGTTAATTTTGTGAGTTTGCTTGCAAGCAAATTTTATGTAACAGACTGAGCTAGCCGATGGCAGATAGATAGATCTCTGAATGAATCTATGAGCAACTCAATCTGCCTGCCTGCTTTGCCTGATTTTGGGTAAAAGTTGATCTTTTTTTAAATAAAAAATTCAATATTTAAATATTTACATATAAGCCATGCCCAGCCAGCCACATGACCAAGCCACACCCACAAATTAGGCCATGCCCACAGAACCGGTTAGTGGTCCCTGGGATTTAAAATTATCATTTAATTTCAAACAGGACTACACCATAGTGAGAAAGTGTAGGTGTGCTTTAAGATGCTATTTTGTCAGATGTTAAGTTTTCTCCACTGATATGTCCATTTTTCTGTTGCAATTTTATATTCCACAAGCCTGCCTAAAATAAGTTGTGCTGTGTTAAGATGCAGTACGAAAATAGGAAAGAATGTGCTCAAAATGCATTTTTGAAGCTGTGTATGTACATGTGTGAATATAATGTGTGTGCATCAAAATCAACTGATAGCAAGGGGTTCAATTCTACAAATCCCTCAATTCTGACAGCTTTCCAGGCACTAAGAAATAACAGCACAAGCAATTTGCAGGATCAGCCTGAAAAATGTAGCAAATCCTAGCCAGTGCTGAGAATGTTTGATTCAAACAAAGCTTCAAGGACATTTTTAGTCTTTTTAGATGTTATTTTTCACCTCCAAAATTTTTTGATAGCCTGAGAACTCATATTTTCCTTTGATAGTGTTTGTTTATGATCTGAAGAACAGTATCAGACCAGAACCTTTTGATGTTCAGCCCAGTGAATACCAAAAAAAGAAAGCTTTGAGAATGAAAAATGAAGTTCTCAAGGTTGCACAAGAAAAGTAGAATGAAGCAACGTAATCTTCTGTGTTGACTTGTATTTTCCCAGTCTGAAACTAAGTTGAGGAACTGTCCAGCAAAGAACAACATTGTTTAAGTGACGCATTGCAGCTGTCTGTGCAGTAAAAATTAAAATACTATGGGTAGCTCCTAATGACAGGACATTTGTAGTATACAGTAGTCCTCGACTTACAACATTTCATTCAGTGATTGTTTAAAGTTACAATGGCATTGAAAAAAGCGACTTTATGACCCTGTTTCATACTTATGACCATTGTAGAATCTTCATGATCAAAATTGATCACTTGGCAACTGAGTCATATTTATGACAATTGCAAAGTCAATGGGCAAACCAGATTCACACAGCAACCATGTTACTAACTTAACAATTGCAGTGATTCATTTAACAACGGTGAAAAGAAAGGTCGTAAATGGGGCAAAATTCACTTAACAAGTGTCTCACATAGCAACATAAATTTTGGGCTCAATTGTGTTCATAGGTCGAGGACTTTCTGTATTTAGAAATTCTCACATGTTTCTCTGGCATTTGTTGAAGCAGTAAATGTGAACAACATTTTTCTTACTAAGATTATTTAGTTTTAGTGATTAGGATTTTTTTTTTAGATTTTTATTCCATCTTTCTTCCAAGATATAACTCAAGACAGTGAACATACCAATAATCCTTATTACAATACTAGCAGAATAACAGAGTTGGAAGGGACCTTGGAGGTCTTCTAGTCCAACCCCCTGCTTAGGCAGGAAACCCTACTTTAGACAAATGGTTATCCAATCTCTTCTTTAAAACTTCCAGTGTTGGAATGTTTTACAACTTCTGAAGGAAAGTTGTTCCACTGATTAATTGTTCTAAATGTCAGGAAATTTCTCCTTAGTTCTAGGTTGGATCTCTCGATTATTTTCCATCCATTGCTTCTTGTCCTATCTCCAGGTGCTAGTTTGGAGAATAGGTTGGCTCTATTTTCTTTAGAAATATTTCTTTTATTTTTTTTCACAACAACAGTCCTGTTGAGAGAGAGTGGCTCTTCCAAAGTTACTGGCTGGTTGTTGTTGGGTTTTTTCCCCATATCCTTAAAGCAGGACTAGCTTGCACTGTCTCCTGGTTTCTATGCCAGTACCTTAATCACTTCATCCTACTGGTTCTGTTTTCAGAATGTTAGAACATTTTAGAACAACTCATTCTAAATCCCAAGTTTATCACAATATAGCAAAAACTTTCTAATTTGTCCTCAAGTTATTTTGTTTTATCTGTATTCATCTCACTATCTTTGATTATCAAATAATTCAGGATTTATCAGATTATACATACTAAATAATATGTTATTATTTTAGAATACAATTGATTCACTATAGCTTGCATTCTTGCCATTAAAAAACTGGAATTAAACATTTCAATATGGCCATACTTATCATTATCATCCAATAAAATATAGAATATTTAGCATTATGGTTTTTTTTTCATGAATTCTAAGAAAAGTGTGGTGTTCTCAGAATTATAGCTATTTTAGTTAGGAGAAAATAAGAATACCTGAGAAATCTTATAGATGAGATTAATTTAAGATATGCTCAATTTAATTTTTTTAAAGAGCCACCAAAATTATTGTTTTCAAGTACTCCATAATCAAATGGAAAGTCAAATCAGTTCCCATATATCCTGATTATCTTCTTACAATTGTAGTAGGGTACAATATTTCCCACACAATTATCAGATGATTCTTTGATTTTTCTCTTCTGCCTTTCATTTCACTCATCATTTTTATTTCCTATTTCAGTCAACCCTCCAGTACTTTGCTGGATGATGATAGCACTTGAAGAAAAATGAATCTATTAAGCAGGTGACTAAAGAATAATGCACAGTATTAATTGGATTTAGAGATAGCTGAGAAGAGACAGAAATTTGGATACTTCTCCTTTCCAAAACTCAGATCCAGTTGAGCAGGAATTAAGGAAATTTTAATTCTTGGTATTTTAATTCATTGTCTTAGAGTTTAGTCTACCTCATGGAGTTATTATCGTACAGAAATATTAGAAGAAAGTTAGCTAAAATGGAGCTTTTCCCTAGAGGATTAAATTGGAATTATGCTATATATGTTTATATATGTTTATTGTTTTTGCTGAATTCTGAATTATTGTGTATTGTGAATGTTTTAATTAATTAATCATTACTAATATTAATCACTATAAGTATTTGAAGATTATACTGTATAATACACACACTACACACACATACAGAGTCACACACCATAGTAAGAGCCAGTTTGGTCTAGTGGTTAAGAGATCAAGCTACAAAGCCAGGGACCATGAATTCAAGTCCCACCTTAGCTATAAGAGACAGCTGGGTGACTTTGGATCAGTGATTGTCTCTCAGGCCAACTCACCTCACAGGTATGTTTGCACTCTTGAGTTATTTGTAAAAATAAAGGTGGGATATAAACAAACAAACAAAATACAAGAGTAGGCAGACGGGTGCCATTTTTGCTCCTGGTTTAAAGAAAGGATATGAATTTAATGACGAAATAAGATACACAACTGTAAGAAATAAAGGAGTTACAATGTAGGATTCAAATCCTGTATTAATTGTTTTTATAGCCAGCTCCCAATGTTGTAATTTGCTATAGATTTAAACACATTTACTGTAATGCCTACTCTGTCATGGTGAATTTAAATGATTTATTTCTGTCTTTAAGCTTCATCAGTTAAAATCAGTCTTGTTTACACATATTTTCCAGTTGGAAAGTCCAAATAATGTTTGCTATATTTTATTAAGCTACATGATACTGAACCACACCATTGAAACCTCTAGCAGTTAAATTCTGCTCTCTAAGGCAGTTAATCTGCCTCAGATCTTTGCCAGTGGAAATGATGAGAATGGAATCTGGGGTTTCCTGCAAGCAATTCAATATTCCTGCCTCTGGGTTCTATTCCTTCTCAGATATGTTGCTACTGACACCAATCATATAATTGGAAACATGGAGCAATTCTACCAATGAAATCAGCAAAAAATACTGGTTATGTGTTGCCTTTTCTTAATAATAATGATGATGATGATGATAATAATGATAATAATAATAATAATAATAATAATAATAATAATAATAATAATAATAATAATAATAATAATAATAATAATAACATTAAAAAAGTCACTTATTGGTAAGATGGGTAACAAACAGGCCTAATAAATAAATAAATAAAAACCATCATCGCTTTTGTGATGCATCTACATTTCTTGCTGAGTATTTATTACTACAGTTCATTGTGCAATCAGCCAAATGTTCAAATTGGATTTGATATTTTTATTCACCTATAGAGTCTTTCCAGAAGACTCGGGATATGCAGGTGTTGATGTTTGATAGTGCTAGATATATTATTGCAGAATGCAGGCTGTTCCCAGTAAAACTGCCTTTTGCAATCGTCTGATGGTGAATTTGTCCATGTCAATAGTATTCAAGTGGAGTGCCAGTTGTTTTGGGATTGCAATTACTATTGAGTGCAATCCACAAACAGTATTATTATTGTTGTTGTTATTACTACCACAATAAAGTCAGACATGAATGCTAGCCCTGAATTAATTAACTTTCCATCACCAGGTATCCTCTAGATACATTGGACTTCCTATAATATTGCTGTTGAAATCTGGTGGAAAAGACAGTTAGTTATAGAGATATCCATTATTATCACAATGATATTATGGTAACATGTACTTCAAATAATAAGAAAATATAATAGCACAATCTTTGCTATTATGAATTTATTCAAAATACAATTGTGTTACCTCTTTATGAAGTATTGTTAATGTTATTTCCTCCTTGGTATCCAGTTGATAGCACCAATTTTTCATTAGAAAGAACTTAGACTTGGTTCAATTTGCAGTTTTTCATGTTTTCTTTAAGAGGGATTTCATTCATTCTGTGAAATGATTTAAAACTTGGGGCTATTTCAGAATTCATTTCCAATTTGACAGAGGTTTAGAAATATTTGTTCAAAAGCCTGAAAATGAAAAAGCAAGCATAACATAATGGAATATCTTAAGATCTTCATGTGTGGTTTAATATATGTTCTCTTTAATCTCAGAGATGAATTGTTTAGTACATTAAACAATTATTTTCACATGTACATATTTACTGACTATCTCACTTTATAATGTACACAGAGTTTTGAAATGTCATTTGTTCACATATTAACCATATTAGGATAGACTTTACAGGGAAATTAATGTACATTTTGAAGTAAAGAATTATGAAACACAGCACCAGGTCATTTACTGGCAGTAAAATCCCAGAATGTCTACTGCGTTGGGACTAAGAACAGTGCAATATTATCCAATGTGCTCATTAGCAATATAATGACTCTAAATTCAAAAATGAACACAGTAACTATGATTTGCTGTTCCTGCAGTGCTCCAGTCATAGTATCATTAGTGGAAATGACATTACTTGGAGATATTGTCACCACTGAGAATCAATCAATACAAAGCAGTAACTGAACAGTCTTTATCTAATTTAAGCCAGCATACAATGTATCATCAGGCTACCTTGGAAATACTTAACTTTCCAGTTGAATTTAAGTCTAAGATAAGAGTGTGCCATCCATACGTCTGATTTTACACATTGATGTTGCTGATTTTAGGAACAGAAATGGAATTTTCCAGTGAAAGAGAGAAGCTGTAACATCTGGTGCTACAAGCATATTCTTAAATGTTTAATGAGCATTCTACTTATTTATTTACATTGTTGTACAAAAATATTTTTATTCTTCACTTTCCATCTTAAGTAAAACCTTTGGGATGTAAATGATAAGAAATATCAGCAGCATACAAATATGAACAAATTAAAATATATGCACCAGACAAGTGGTACTAAAACAATAACTCAAATATGAGTATAATACTTGCTATATGTAGCCCTTCTATGATTTGTTTGGGGTTCACTTTTGATATTTGAAAATTGCCTAATTTTTACCTAATTTTGCAAGTACTAAATATCTTCACATAAAATAATGGAATAGGCTAGTTTAAGACATGATTTACTTTATAGAATCACAAAAACCCAATCTCAAATGAGTACTCTTCCTGTGTGATGAAATGTTCATTATAGCATTGGACAGTTTAGCATTGTAAGAACTACTGAACTTACCAACACATATTTTTATCTCCCGTGCTTACTATATGATGCAAGGGTTGAATCTGATGAAGTGTCAATCAGTATTTAGAGAGAATAATTCCATTAATATGTCTGAGCCATCCAAGACCTTCAAGCAGACCAGATGTACCTGTTCTCAGAAAAGTAGAATGAAAATGCCTGGTTTAAAATTTGTAGTACAGAGTGTTGTATATTTGAATATTTGAATGTTCCATTCTGATTGGTCCGGCCGGACGGCGGGAAACTTGAATAGCCATCATTGGCCGCGAGCTGCGGCAGCCGTTATAAAAGATGCTGCTGCGGCTCCGTTGTTGTTCAGTTCCAGAGAGAAAATTAAAGCAACTAAAGATTAACTGGTCTCTAGTTGTCTTTCCCACAACTTAACACAGAGCACCTATATTAAGGGTTTGATTTTTCTGGGAAGAAATTAAACAGTTAGGCTTCACTCCACAGCTCCACAGTAAATCTTGACTTTCCAACATTTAACTCCTTACTCAGTAATTGGCTTACTTGACTTTAAATACTTCAACATAACTTGGCTAAATTTAGACCACCTGTATTTCTACTTTCCAGAAACTAAATAATTGGTTCCTACTTCTCCAGCTTCAGTCCTTACATTGAATAAAAGGGTATTTGTCAGCTCTCTTGGATAGCTCAGAAATGCTTATATATGGTCCTTTCTAGTCTGATTACTGCTTGCCAAATTTAGACCTTATAGATCACATGCCTTTAAACCTGATAGTAGGACCATTGGCAATAACTTAGTTGTTACTGATTTTTATACATGTTACAACCAAGATTTTGTCCACAAAAAATGAAAAAGCTAGTTAAAAGTTGCTAAAATTCTAGGAAAAATTATTTTACGTATTTAGTTACTGGATTTAAAAGTTAAAAGTTAAAAGTTGCTAAAATTCTAGGAAAAATTATTTTACGTATTTAGTTACTGGATTTATATGTCAGCCCAATCATTTTGGATTTTGATCATACGTATGTACATATATACATACATATATACATACATACATACATAATCAACAATGCGTATCTTTCTCACATGTTTAGTATTTTGCTAGGAAAGATAGTGCTAAGTGAGTAGCAGCCCCATGCATTTGTTTCACTGGCATTATGAGAAATTTATTGGCATTATGAGAGATTGTATTACACAAAAGCAACTTCTGTTCTAAAAGTACTGTAACATACAGAGAAATAAAATGTGTAAAAACAAGGAAATAATCTTTGCATTATCCCCCAATACAAAGCTTCTGCTTTGGGACTTCAGAAGTTTGGCAGTCTTTTTTTCAACAATTATCACTGCAATTTTTGCAATTATTTATGGATTAGAAATGCATAAGTTTCAAAAGCTGGGATTTCTGATTTTTTAATGGCATGCTTAACATGAAAGTGCTCCCAGGACTTTGAATAATTCTAAAGGCTATGTCTATCTCTAACAAATACAATTCTATTCCCTTTCTAGTTCCAATTTTGAAAACTGTTTAAATTAAGTCAAACTACAGTCTGTACATCGCTTTTTAAACAATACATCAGGAAATTTTCAGCACTGTTACACTCATTTATCATTAACTCTATCACTTATTTACATTACTATTTTTGTCCATTAGGAACACAGTCAACAAAAAATGAATTGAGACAGATAGATAATAGATGGGTATTGTTCATTTTTGCCATTTTGTTGCAGCTCATTATATACCTCAAAGGATCCTAATTACTTAAAAATTCACCTGCTAGAAATGCATTGGCAAAACAGTAAGTTCGAAAATATCCCTTTGTATTGTGATAATAAACATCTTCTACTTTGCCACACAAATTATGACTCTTACATTTTCATCCATGCTCATATTTAATCAATGTCTTCAAAACTCTTATGTCAATATCAATATCAACTGCTGTACTCTTTCTGTTAAAGTTATGTATTCTTTGAATGCTCAGCACTGATGCATGTAATGCAGACTTGATCTAATCTCTGAGTACTGGTAAGAACAATATTTGAAATGAAACAAACATTCTGTTTTCTAATGAATATAAACAGTTGGCTAATTTCAGTTATAAATTTGGGGGAAATCATAAACAAAGGACATTCCTAAATAAGGTCAATTCATTCCTTTAATCTTATTTGGATTTACATCAGAGATCATTCAATCTTTTTTCTTTCTCCTTCATGTATATTTTGATTATTGGGTCATTTTAAAAAAGTGTTTCAAATGAATGTTGAAAATGTTCTCTTTTCCCTTTTTTATCATGGTAATAATCCTGTGAGGAAGACTAGGTTGGAAGAGAATAATTGGCCCAGTCACTTAGTAAGTTTAGGTGGCTGGGAGTTAACTAAAACCTATAATAACAATTGATAGGTAGATAAAAATGTCAAATGCAGTCTGAGCATCTGGCTGACTGTATGACAAATAAAAAAAAAGCAGAGTCTCAATAGTAATAGGTACCATGGCTGCAATTCCAAAATATCTTGAGCACCTCTTGAACACCCTCAGCATTGACAAAATTACCGTAAATCAATTGCAAAAGGCAGTTTTACTTGGAATAGTTTACATCCTATGATGATACCTTTCATGCCATCAAACAAGAACATCTGCGTATCCTAGGTCCTTGGGAAGAACTGGATAGGTGGATAAATCTACTGTTTGTGCAACTAACCATAATAATAATGTGGCTTTTTAATATTCTGCATGTCCTTGGTCTGATCTTGTTTTTTACTTGTCCCATCAGTTTGTAATTCTGACCTATGCTGTATACTTTAAAAAATGACGTGGTTTCTCTTTTCCCCAATCCCATTTCCTTCATCCTAGTATAAAAAATTCAGATTAATAGAACTCTCATAATGCAAATTTTATAATATAGCTAAAAAGATGTATTGTTAAATTCTGTGCTGCACAGAAAGAAACTTAAAGGACTGAGAATAGTTCCTTTTAATTTAAAGAGCAAAGGGTAAACTTCATAGATTGAATTATCTGATACGGTCTTTTTGTTTGATGTTGCCATGGAATATAGTTTTCTGTATTAGGGAACTAAGTATTGTATAAAAGGGTCCAGGGTGAAAATTTTAGTTCAAACTAGTGACTGCTAGAAGAAATCTTTCTAAGTACATGCAGAAGGACAAATATAGAGAGAAATTAATAACGAGATCATCCACTTTCGTTCTTAATATCTTCTCTCTGCATGCAGTCAATTAAGGCAGATGCAGAATGAGAGCCGAGTGAAGTAGTTACAGTATCCCTAAAACAGCAAACTATAATCCATCTCCTACTAACACAAGGATTTTATGGCTACAGCTTCTCAGTGAGTATCTATAAAGGCTAGTAGTCTCTGATGAAGGAACACAGACCTGTACAAGGCCATCTAGCCTATAATTTCCCCTATTTCTTACTAATATTTAATTAACATCTGCTTTCATTTAATTTGAACATAAAAATCTATTGTTTGACACTGAACCAGGTGCCATAAATGATCATGTCAGAATGTTCATGAGCAATAAATATATAGAATCCTGCAGATTCCAGCTATTATGGAACCTACTATATCGGTACATGTGCATTCTATGAAGTTTGGATTATATATCTTATTATAAAGATATAGCCAACAGACACGTGAGATACATTATGCAGTGAAAAACTACTTAGAATCCAAAGGAAACTAAATTACTGTAGAGTTGTTAGAAATGAGGCAGGGAATTAAAAGCAGTAGAGATGCTCTTTGTGGAATTTCATTTAGAGTGGATTTGCACAATCATATTTTTGCCAAGTCCTCGCAATCAGGTTATTTGTTTCAAATTAGGCACTGCCCAATTTGTGTTTCTGGGCAGTCCACATTATATTACTATATTATCATAGAAATCCAATAAAAACCAAAACAAGTTGTAATCCGGTCACCCTATAAAAACAGAAACAAAAATAACATATCAGGGAATTGCACAGCTGGTGTCCAAATTGAGTCAGATACATTGATAAGAACTTGTGGTTTTATACAAATAAATGTATTTATAGTTAAATAAGAGAGGCAAACAGGACCATAGTCAAGTAAATCAACACATCATCAGGCACATCATCAGGTAAGAGAGCATACAGGGCTCACACAGGGCAAACACATGGGAAACAAGGACGTTCCTTTACATTACTCGTAACAGCAACCAATTACAATTCAGATTCCCTCATCTAGTGGATGGCTCTCTTTAACCAATTAGCTATAACGGTGTATTTTTACTCATTGTCCAACCCTTCACTGCTCCAGTTATTAGATTTTAAATATCTTAATGTAACAAAACACATCAACCAAGGGCTCTGTTAATCCCAACCCAAAGTTTGGTAGAACAACTAAGTCTTCACAGCTTTTAGACAACTAAAGTGGGAATCTGAGGATTTCAGGGAGGATCTCATTCCAAATGGCCAATGTCACACCAAAGGTTCATTGCTGGGGCCAAATAGATAACATTGTTGAAATCAAAGTACTACACCGTGCTTACAGTACTTACACCACTGAGCCGTGGTGTGGTAATATATTTTATTAATCATTTTATCATTTTCTGTAAGGCCTTTGTATAACTAGCAGTAAGTCTAGGAGATGTGGGCATTCTTGGTGGGGTAGGAGTATCTTTGCTCAGAGTGCCTCATTCTGTTTTGATTCTGCCAGTTTAGAAGGAATAGGAAAATGGGTGAAAGTTCAAGGTACAAGATACACAGTTGTGCTTTCTCATGGGACTTTCCAAACTTTCCCATGAGACTTTCCGTGGCTGTATGATCTCACCCTAGCAAGGTAACATCTGGGACTTTCCAAGATTGTGTGTTCTCATGCTGGTGAAGTAATCTCCTGTTGAGGTCATTGTTTTCTGAATATGCATACTGTATATTTTGCTTGTGTTTTTCTCAATAAATACTGCTACCTGAGTTCTCTCAGGGCTGGCATTTTTCTCAGAGACAGTTCCCTGTGTCTCATTTCAATGTCAAACCACCATAAATGGTGACCCCGACGTGATAGCTTGGAAAGCTATCGTTTCCCGCATCCTATACTCATCGTCGCGGACGTCGACTGAGGCCCTCATCTTCTTCGCTGGACGAAGATAGATTCTTTCGTGAGTATGGGGGTGATCTCTCGAAGGCTCAGAAAGAGCACATCAGGGAATTGAGAGGGATCATTGGGAATAGTTTTGGGTTTGGAATTGGCAGTAGGGGTTGTGCTGTAGGAAAGAAAGAAATTGAGGACTTACTACAGTATGTTTGGAAAAATATTAAGTCATATCCGGAGGGAGGTAGTATTAAAGTAGAGTCCTGGAAAAAGATAGGGAAATTTTTGCACGAGGAACCCGTGCCCTTCTTCAATTTTGTTAACCTGGAGAGTGATTATGGATGCATTAGCTACTTATGAACAACCGCTCCTATCACCCCCGAAGAAGGTTTGCCGCTTTACCATGCGGTACGTTTGTTGCCGCGACGGCACCTCCAGATAAATCTGGGGAACTGTCCGGCGCTAGAAATACTTTGTCAGAGGATAAGAGTTTACCTTTAAGGGTTCAGGTGGATGCAGTTACTGCAGCTATTCAAGAAGCAAAGAATAGAGGGGAATTATCAGGAGATGATTTGGTGGAGTTTGGAGTAGAAGTTCAACTTAATCCAGTAGAAATTGTCATGGATGCTGCATTAAATCCAGAGGGAGTGGAAGCCTTTACAGCTCAGAATTTTGAGGGAAGTTAAGCAAGCAGCAAAAGAATATGGTGTTAGAACGCCATATACTCAGGCATTGTTAGAAGCAGTTGGTTATGGAAATAAAATGATTCCAGCTGACTGGAAAGCTCTGTTGAATATGATTTTAACTCCAGCTCAATATTTGGTGTTAGATCAGAAATGGAGACAGCTGGCAGTCCAGAGGGAACAGCAAATGTTACCCCAGATCAGCTTTACGGAGCTGGTAATTTTACAACAGTGGAACAACAGAGAGATGGTATGCCTGAGGAAGGGTTCATTCTTCTCCCACAAATAATTTTTCAAGCCATAGGGTCTCTCCCTGATGGCGAAGGTGGTGAAGACCTTTACTAACATCAAACAAGGGAACAATGAACCCTATGAAAATTTCATTAGCAGACTGAAATTGGCTATTGAAAGACAAATTGATAATCAATTCGCCCAGAAAGAGTTGCTTTTTAAGTTAGCAGTAGAACAAGCTAACACAGATTGCAAAAGATTTTAAATCCACTTATAGCAAGTGGGGAGAGAAATCGCAGATTTGATTAATGCATGTAGGAAGGTTGGGAGTCAGTCTTTTAACATGGAAACTTTAGCTCTGGCTTTACAAACAGGACATGCTCAAAGGGGAATTGTTTCAATTGTGGGAAGCCTGGACATTTTAAAGCGCAATGTCGGGCTCCTGGAGGAGGTCAAAGTCAGCAGAATAAGAGATCAATGGGACAGGGTGTTCGTCCTAAATCAGCGTGCCCAAAATGTAAGAAAGGATACCATTGGGCATATCAGATGCTCCTACAGTTTTTACTGATGGAGGGAAAGTTTTTGGTGCTTGTGTTTGGAAAGATAAATCTGGAATTTGGCATACAAAAGTGACTTCAGAGCAGAAGTCTGCCCAGCAGGCAGAACTTGCTGCTGTAGTTTTGGCTTTTCAAAATTTTCACAATCAGGATTTTAATTTAATAGTGGATTCATTGTATGTGTATAATTTGTTACCCTTTGTAGCAGGTTCTTATTTGTCTCCTGGAATATCACCTGATATTTTAAGATTGCTTTTGTTGTTACAAGGATGTTTGGAGCAGCGTGTGAATGTGTGTTTTGTTGCTCACATTCGTAGTCATAGTAATTTGCCTGGAATTTTATCACAAGGTAATGCCAAAGCTGACAGTGCTGTAACTTCAGTTCTCACTGTCCAGCCATGGGACAGTCATAGTTATTTTCATCAAAACGCTAAAGCATTGGCACAGCAATTCAAACTTACTACTGCAGAAGCTGCTGCCATAATTCAACAATGTCCAACTTGTTCAAAGCAGGGCACGAATATCCCTATGGGAGTTAACCCCAGAGGGTTGAAACCTTCAATGATTTGGCAAATGGATGTTACTCAATATCCGCCATTTGCGCCCTGGAAATATATACATGTAACTGTGGATACTTACTCAGGATTTTTAATGGCTACCCCTCAAAGAGGTGAGATGGTTAAACATGTCATCAATCATTGCATTAAGACTTTTTCAGTTGCTGGAACACCTAAAACTTTAAAAACTGATAATGGTGCGGCTTATCGGACACCGGTTTTGATCAGTTTTGTAAACAATGGTCTGTGGAACATAAATTTGGCATTCCATACAATTCTACTGGGCAAGCTATTGTAGAACGTCATAATTCCACGCTCAAGACCATGTTGACTAAATTAAATAAAAAAGGAGGGAAGCTCCTGGGGCTTCGGCGATTCAAGATCAATTAAATCTAGCTTTATATACTTTAAATTTTTAAATTTGTCTGGTAACCCCCTGCGGCGCGGCCAGCAGGCATTTTTCTTCTCCTTCTACAGATGCGGTGAGACCTCGGGTGTTGGTGCGGTTCCTTCCAGATCCAGCATGGGTTCCTGCTGAGCTGATAACGTGGGGACGTGGTTATGCAGCAGTTGAACATCTTGGTCAAATTCGTTGGGTTCCTGGTCGGTGTGTTCGGCCTGATCATTCGCAGGCACCTGTGAAGGAAGTTTTGGAGGAGCAGGATGGTGCATCTGTGGTTCCTGATCCTGTTGATTCTGCCTAATCTGTCCTGGGCTGCTCGGGTGCGGAGAGAGCAGCGACAGCATGTTCAGCGTGCCGGAGATTTGGGCGATGATTTGTGGACAGATAATAATTACATTAAAGATTTGCGCACAACTGCCAAAAACTTGAACATCACCAATTGTTGGTTGTGTATGCACCTTCCTGGGAGAGTGGGAGAAGGACTAACATTGCATGGAGTGCCTTTTGAGGAAAAAGATTTAATAAAGAATGCAACCTGGAGAAAACAGTTGTCTTGTGCTACAACAGAGCAATTCCAGATCCTAACCATGGGAGGTAATCTATGGACACAAATTTCTCGAGGTCTTATCCCACCTTTGGGAATTGCTATGAACTATAGGGATATTCATATTTTAAATAATTTTACTGTTGCGATGTTTAATGATACTATAAAGAATATTAAGATGATTAATGTAGAAATGTCTGAAATTCATACAGTTACTTTGCAAAATCGATATGCTTTAGATATTATGTTAGCTGCCCAAGGAGGAGTTTGTGCTTTAATTCATTCGCATTGTTGTGTTTTTATACATAATTATGAGCCAAACATTACAAAGACTGTTCAGGACATGGAAGATCGTATTGCTCAGCATCAATCTGGAGCTGATGGGTTTAATGCATCATTCTGGGACAGTCTGTGGTCCTGGCTTCCTGATGGATCATGGTTTCGTTCCTTATTGCAAGGGGTTGTTATTATTATTGCTATATGTATCTTATTATGTTGTTTTATTCAATGTATTCCTAATCTATTACAAATGTGTACCTCAGTCTTCCGGCGTGAGGGATCAGGTCATGAGGGAACTGTGTACTATGCCACTAAAACACCCCTATCTTTGAATAAATAAAAAAGGAGGGAATGTGGTAATATATTTTATTAATCATTTTATCATTTTCTGTAAGGCCTTTGTATAACTAGCAGTAAGTCTAGGAGATGTGGGCATTCTTGGTGGGGGTAGGAGTATCTTTGCTCAGAGTGCCTCATTCTGTTTTGATTCTGCCAGTTTAGAAGGAATAGGAAAATGGGTGAAAGTTCAAGGTACAAGATACACAGTTGTGCTTTCTCATGGGACTTTCCAAACTTTCCCATGAGACTTTCCGTGGCTGTATGATCTCACCCTAGCAAGGTAACATCTGGGACTTTCCAAGATTGTGTGTTCTCATGCTGGTGAAGTAATCTCCTGTTGAGGTCATTGTTTTCTGAATATGCATACTGTATATTTTGCTTGTGTTTTTTCTCAATAAATACTGCTACCTGAGTTCTCTCAGGGTTGGCATTTTTCTCAGAGACAGTTCCCTGTGTCTCATTTCAATGTCAAACCACCATACGTGGTAGCGCAGTGGTTAAAATGCAGTACTGCAGGCTATTTCTTCTGACTGCTGAAGTTTTCCAGAATGATGACCCAATTTGTTGGGGGCAATATGCCGACTCTGTAAACTGCTTAGAAAGCACTGTGAAGTGGCATATAAGTCTAAGTGCTATTGCTATCTCTGCTGGCACATACTAGCTGAGCAGAAACCATGTAGCCATCTCTGATTATCTGAACATTTAATTGCTTCTTATTTGTCTTAATGTTTATATGGCTTTTTTTTAAAGCAGCATGCAATATGTGTTCATCCCAGGTAGCTTCTCGTGAATAAATACATTCCTTTAGCCTAGTGAAGTTTCTAACCATTTTTCTGTACAAGTGCCTTTGTGTCTGACATTTCCATAGGAAAAAAGTTCAACGTGTACTGTTTTTTCAGGTGGAACTCAACAAAGATAAACTTGTTCTTTATTACGGAGACATTAAAGGCCATGAACATTTGTTAGAGAAATTGGTTTCAGTGCAAACATACTATCAAATAATTTCCCTACTCACAGTATTTGACCAGGGAACATATTTTATATTGAAGAATAGCTGCTTTTTCTCATCCTGATATGGACAGACTTCTGTGTGGTATTATTCATCCTGTCAATCTACCATACATTTTTCTTTGACTAAACATTCAATATGTTTGTTCTAGTGTGGTCTCACCTGAAAAAGGGGTGGGTAGGAAAGACACTAAACAGTCTAAATAAGAATTCAGTTTTTCGAAAGCTGTGGAGTTGCATTACAAACATCAGTCATCATCAGAGCATCTCACAGTCTTATCATCTTCAGCTTTGGAGATGTTTTGGCAGCACCTGGGGCTGAAGCAATAACATCACTATTAACTTTGATTGATGCCGATCTTTCAACATCTCCCTGCCTGCAGACCTCTTTGTCATTGAGTGCCAGAATTAGCCCAGAGTGCTAAATAATTTCTCAGCAGGATCACATGGTCACGTTGTAGAATGTCAACAAGAGATCCCTCTTTCTGGGTCCAAAGCTGAAAAGCATAAATCTCCCTAATAATTTATCTTCTGATCTTTCAATTTTGTACTTGTTTTCCATGCATTTTTGGATAGTTGGGTGATTGGTGTTCTTGCTTTCTTTAATGAAAGACACTAAAGGAGTAGACTGAAGACAAAAGGATAAATGTAGACAGGGGATTGCAATTTTCTCGATGGTTTTATGCCAATGTTGCTTAGGAACAATAACATTCACTATAGTGATATCAAGATCAATTGATATTATTACCTTATTTGAGATAACTTGAGCATACAAACAGATGAACATAATGGGAGTTTTAATAGTATATAGATAGTGCAGGTATAAGTTTTCACTAATCAACCTACACACTTATGTGGTAAAACAGCCTCTCTGTGTGTGGTAGATTCACAGACTCTATTGCAGAAACCCAGTTGAATTAAACAAATGGCATCTCCCCATAATGAGAATCGTACATGAAGTAATTAAACAATAGTTCAACTCAAAACATTCTTCCTGCAAAATAATGTCATAGACATCAGATTTCAAATCATGAAGCAAAACAAAGACTTTCAACTTCTTCAACTTTCAGAAGTGTAACGAGTTCACAGCTAGCAAATGGAACATATTTGAACTACATTTCATCAAAGCTCCAGAAAACAAGGTTCAGGTAACAATTCTGGGACATGTAGTCTAACATATCTGCAAGACACCAAGTTGGGGAAATCTAATACAGACGGATGCTATCAAAGTTGGGATTCTGGAATGTGACAACGTAACCAGACCAGAAGTATTTCTTAAGTAGGTCATTGCCTGACAGAACTCTCTCCAATGTTTGGGAGAAATATTATCATATGAGAATATTCATGTAAATACATACATTATTTTTACCCATGGCCATTATATAAGGCACTATTTTAGCTAGAAGGTTTTGGATATTTCCTTCCATATTTTACCTATTCATTAACAATTGTTGTACTTTTTTTTTGTTTCGTCTTGTTAGTTAAAGAATGAGCTACAGGAATGAGCCATGATTGTAATTTTTTTCCTTAAGCATAGCTTGCTCAAATGAGTATCTATTTAGTAATTATTAATACTAAGAAAAGAAAATTCTCATTTTGGGAAGAAAACTTATTTCTATAGAAATAGCACTATTCAGCAAATGTTAGTCTTCATCCATTGATATGAATTAATTTATTGCACATTCCATTGTTTTCAGGGGAACTAACTTAGTGTTCTTAAGTATGCTTATCCCTTTCAATGGCATCTATGGCAAACCATAGTGATGACCTGGGTACAGGCATTGCACAGGGGCTGCTGTCCTGATGTACTTGTATCCTGCTGACTGAATCAAGTGTGTAAAAGGTGAAATTTGCAGAATGATCACACTTGTTTAGAATTATGAAAAGTCCACTGACTAGTGTAAATCTTCATCCAAGTCCTGTCACACAAGTATATGAGAGTTACGTTTGATCAGACTGAAGGGTTCGTACTGATCCCTTTTTATTCTGGTGTTTTTTACTTTTTGTAAGTACATTAGAACAAAACAAGTGCTTGTTGAAACAGATAAGGAAAGTACTTTGTGTCTTATCAGTTCAGATGTTTAAAACGTGGGTGTCATTCACACTTGATGCATATTTATTGTTTAAAAATCAGGGTATCTTGGGCAATTATTGCCTTGCAAAGAACTGAGTGATGTTAGTGAAAACTGATGTAACTGAAAACAGAAGAATGTTTTGTTCTGAGCATCTGTGCTAAAAATAATATCTAATGCTTTTCTTATTACAGAATTGTAGAATTATTAATTTATTATTTAATAATTAAGAATCATTTAGTCCAAGTTCCATCTGAGAATTAGTTAACCCAGTTGTTTGATATAGCATCCATATGAACAAATTTCACATGACAATGTAAAATAAATTTAAAATCGAACTCTGTTAATGTAGCAACTTCTCATTTTTCATCTTTCTCTGTTGGAATGCTTTTAGTATTCTCTGGTATTGGGAATCAAAGCATACTATTTATTGTTATTTAAAAGAGATTTAGACAACCAAGATTATTTATCAGATTGTTCAATAATATATGTAAATCCTTTGCCTCTAAATTTGAGTCCTTTGCTTCTAAATTTGATTGTCAGAACTTCCAAATCAATAACATTTTTTTCTATTTGACCTTGTTCATGTTGATGAGTTTAATATTAGAACTTTGATCTGGTCTAAATATTAGCCCCCTCTAGTGGCAAATATATTAAGTATGTGTACAAGATTGATGTACCCACTTACAATGACTGTCAGTATATTTACTAATGCCACATAGTGCATTTCCTTTTTCATATTACTTGCTGTATTCATGCTAGAAAAACCTGAGGCTCCAAATCTGAATTATCAGGATTAATTTTTCAGATTAATAAATTGTGACAAGGAAAGGTATTCTTATTTCCCTTATTCCAGTGAAGAAACACTTACTGAGCAGAAAAATAAAACCATATTAACCTTTAATATAATTTTTGTCCTACTGGCAGTTTATTCCAACATAATGCCATATAGAGTTAAGGTAAGGAGAACATTGGAGGTTTATGGATCATTGAAATAACATTTTAACTTTAAGAACTCTTATCCATTTTCAATTTTATCAGGCTAAAGACAGGGTTTTCTTTGTGGCCAGTATTAGCTAAATAACTACCTGAGTATTTTTGACTAAAGTTGGGTTAAATGCTTTAATTATCTAATAGTTCCATTTTTTATAATTGGATTGTGGGTGTCTCTGGGGTAGGAATAAATAATTTAAAAAGTGTTATCATATCATTGTGCAAATTGTACCTTTTACATATTTGATTCAGCTAGCAGGATGCAAGTGCATAAAAATGTGTAATGACACCATTGTGCCTAGGTTGTTATTGTGATTTATTATGGATGCCATTGAATGGGATAAATATACTGAAGAACAGAAAGTTAGTTCTCCTGAAAACAAAGGATTGTTGTAACAAATCGATTTGTATCAATGGATAACGGCTAACAATTTCTGGACAGCCTCTTCTATAGAGGCTATTTCTTTTTCCTCCAAAATGAGAATTCTCTTTTCTTAGTAGTATTAATAATTACTAAATAGATATTCATTTGATCAAGCTATGATTAATGAGCAAAATCATGGGTAATGATTTAGTAAGAAGCCTCAAATGGTGAATTTTAGCAAAGGGATAGGATTCAGATAACACAAGGGTAGCCTGTCCATGCTTGAATTTGTAGAGAAATGATTTGATTATAACTTTATTCTGATTATTTTATCCCACTAAAATGATAAACTATTTTAAAAATAACCATATTTCTCGAGTTTAAAATTCTAAGACTACCCTATGTACAAAGTGTGACCTATTCATTGTCCAATGGAAAAAGAATGACAACATTTGGAATTAGATTGTGCAATGTCCAACTTGCCTAAGGCTAAACTGAGAGATTTCACTTAAAATATTTTGTCTGCAATGTCGTATCATATATTTGACATTCTTTATTCAACAAAATCATTAAAAAGGGAAAAGGTTAGATGTGAGAATTAGATAGAAAAATTCCTATCACTGATGACCTGTACTACATTAGTTCCAGTGTTTGACAGAATTGACCTTGGAGAAAAGCCACCAGAGGTTTGTTAGATAGCTATTTTCTCTCTTTTGTTCTACTTGAAGGTACAAAGCATTATGATCTTTCCCATGTTTTGCCAGGACAAAAGCACTGCCTGTGTTTGAAAGCTCTAGGTTTAATGAAGGCAAAGAATGGGGCAAATGATTTTAGCAGATGTCTGCTAACAAACAATTATTTGAAAGAAAGTCATAGGTTCAGATTCTTTTATATCTTTGCTCTCACCTCCCCTCTCAAAATAGAACTACTGAATGACAGAGGTGAGACACCTGTATGTTCCATCAGCTTGTAATCATTGTTTGTGTATATTTATACTTTATTCCAGATTGGTGGCAATGACACTCTTTACTATCCAAAACTTTTTTTCCTCTTCCACATTACGTCTAAGGATTTATATTTAAAAGTTAATCTTTCTGATTCAAAACAAATTACAACAAAACAAAACAAAATGAAGGACAGCAAATAGCTGGATAAATTTTATTCCTACATATTATTTGAAAAGAAGTGTTTATGTTACTTTTAAAATGATTTTCAATGAAAAGACATTTTAGTTGTTTAAAATTGCAAGACCAAAGAACCTCTAAATATGAAAAATGAAAAATAAAACATTGAAAGTTTTAAAATGTGTATACAAGTTAACTTATAATAAAACATATAGAAACTATAGGTAATTCCCATGGAATATAAAGACTATTTTGTATATGGAGTCCTTAACATGGCAATTATGGACATTGGTGTCCTCACAGATACTTTCCACAGCATCAGCCAGTATTTTGGTTTTCACAAATTATTTTAATTTAAATAACAGAAACTGAGCATGCTACAAAGCAAAATGCCAACTTATTGTATCATCTTTATTTACTTCTGGACCCCCAATAAAAATGGTAGCTAGGCTGAGCTCAGTGACTTATTTGGAGCTCAGCCCTTACCATATTCAGATGTATTGCATGTTACATTATCATCCCAGGCATGTTGATCACTTACACATCTGAATGGTATCAGCAATTTAGGATGCCTTCATAGCTATAGATTTTGACTTCCTGAAGCTCAGTTACTTTAAGCCTGGAACAGAAAAACTCAAGTTCCATTCTTCTCTTTTCAGTCAATTGGCAGGGTTTTCTTGGTAGTTAAGAGATTTCCAGGCAGCAATATAGACAATGAAAACAAGTAATGGTCAGTTTACAAGCAAGTGTGAGATACCCAAAGCTAATTTATTGTCACACAGAATTTTTTTTTTTTGCAAGAACAGCCTTAAACATTTCCACTCCATTAATTTTCACCAACTGCCTCTGCTTCAGAGTGACACAACATTGTCCTGTGGTATCTGCAAAGGAGAGTAGAAGGGTTAGAGCTACTAAAAATACAATTTTTATGTGTTGTGAAATTACATGCACATCCAAAAGAGGCAGAGTTTGCATGGTGACATTACTGATTTCATCATTCTGATAAAGGCAGTTAAGAGCCACCTGGCACTGCTGACATTGTCCTATCATGTCAGTCAGCTTTATTGTGAGTGTCTCAAGTATTATAAAACAATTCGGCATCTAGGCAATATGAGCTGCAAAAGAAGACTAATTCAAAATAACCAATTATTGCATTTATCACTATACCATACTAAAAGCAATGTGGGTATGCATACATGGTCAAATTGAAGCTAGAAGATTTTAAAGTAATTGCAGAGCCTGGAAAAAGATACAGTCTTTTTAAAATAAGTGCTTAATACATTTAAGTGGGCTAGAACTCACAGTTTCCCAGTTTATAGCTTCATGTTTTTATCACTAAAGCAAACTGGCCCTGGCTAGTATATATGTTACAAAAGTCAGGCCCATAGGCTAATCTCAATGTATTTTATTAATTTTATTAATTAATACATTTTTCAGAAGATCTTACTGAATTCAGAATGTTCAAAGGCCAGGCATCAAATGACTAAGGATGAACTCTGATGATAATGGCAGCCAATTCAAAATTTAATGTAATTTATATAATAAATTGTCTATGAGGCCTGACTCTCAATATACACTGTATCTTAGTATTTTACAGAGGCACAAGAGAAAAATATTATGCAGTAATAAATTAGTTTCTATAGTTTCGGTACATACCAGGCCTCAAGGCCTCTAGGCCTCACGTAGGCTGAAAGCGTACCAGGAACAGAGATCACCAATCAACAAACACGTCATCATGGGCGGATAACTGTAATGCAGGCGCTGATTTGTTACCTTGCACCTTTCACATTACCATGCACTGTAATTGGATGTTACTATGTGTGCACTAATATTCCTTCTCATGTAACTTAATGATTGGATAGAATTCACTGCTTGTGACGTATCACTGTGTGTTTTTAATAAAAGAGCTTCCCGAACTTGTGATCAGGGCAGCTTATCCAAGATAGAACCTGCGTGGTGTCTTTCTTGATGCATTCGACCACCCAGTGGGCAGCCTTCCAAATGCGGAGCAAAGCCGCAATATTAAAACACAGGATTTTCTTTTTTCTCAAACGTCTGGTTTCTCTGCCACTTGTTTCCCACACCTTTGTATTTAGATATGGATATATGTCTCTGTGTGTTTGTGTGTGTGAAATATGTTCCTTTTACTCTTCACTGTTCACTTCCTTTTGGCAAAATTCTTTGTCCATGTCAGAAATAGATGGTATAAAAATATGTCTCTCTCCCCAATCTCTTTTGCACTGACACACCACTTTCTGTACTAAATCTTGTGGGTTTGGGTGTGGATGTGTGAAAATTGCCCTCCACCTGAATAAAAATAAACACAGGGCCTGACACTTGCACTAAAGTCAGAGGTGAAAGGTCAATACTTGCTCTGTTAAGTTGTCCAAATCAAGGTCCATGATTTGTTTATTCCTCCTTTCTAAGAATGCTTTCAAAGGCCAGGAAACCACTCTCATACTATCGAGGTCACAGTTTGCAATTCAGGCCACCGCAAGATTTCTAAGGTTTCTTCCACATGCCAGAGGTAGGTGGTCCAAAATTGGCTATTTTGTGTTATCTGGCTTAATATTTGATACTCTACTACAGAGATACACTTTAGAAGAGGATGAGAGGGTCCTGGTTTGGGGCAAATTACTTTGCTGCAGGCTGTCTAAACAACAATTTGACTGGGAATTTACGTCTCAGTCCAGATGTGCACTACAACCACAAAATGCCAGAAACATCTGTCTGTGAATTAGGCCAGACAGCTTGTTGCTTTGGCTATTCTTTTCTCCAAAGAAAATGTGAACTTCTCAGTTGTATCAGCATTCTGCAGCCAAACGTTTTGTTTCTTTCCCCCAGATAAAAATGAAATTGTATAGTATACTGTATACCAAAAGCTTTGTTTTCTTTCTGATTTCTTTTGTCACTTTCATAAATAATATAAGGCCTCAGGCTAAGCAACGGATATATAAATATGTAACTAAAAGCATGACAGAATTGTATTGCATTTTAATGTTCAGGTATTTTTAATAATAGATAATTTCCAGTTCTCAAATGTACTGTCTAGAATTTTTCTATTTACGTCAGGTATGATTTTCTTATGCTTTAACAGTACTGTGGACACACAGAAAGAAACATACGATTTATATCTCACTTTTTTCCCAGAGAGATCCCTCCCACCTTTCATTTTCCCCACAACAAACACCCTGTAGTCTCAGAATTGCAGCCCCAGTGAGTTTAATGGCTGAATTAGAACCCATGTCTTCCTCTTCCTAAACCAACCAAACTCTTCTCATTTTTGCAATTTTTATGACATCATTTATGACAGTTAGAAGGCAAAACAAGTGGCTTTTCAATGATGATCATTGATGTTCTAGTAAGCCCATATGTAAGTCTCTTAGAAATAGATTATGTTAAATATATCATGAAAGATGACAAGAATAATAGGACAAGGAGAGGTTTCACTTTCTTCCTATTTTGGTAAGAGTGGACTAAATGTACAAGAAAAAGAGATTAGTTACAAATACAAAAATAAAATAAACAGTTAATTTTTGCTTTATGCATTATCAAATACATACCCTTTTTTTCTTCCAAACAAAATCTTATGGTATAATTTCAACAACAAAAAGTTAAAGTAATTTTACTTACTTTTACTTTACTTATATTTGTTTGCTAAACAAATGTATACAACTGCCCCACTCACACATGGTAATCCTGGGAGGCTTGCAACATTAAAAATCACAATATAAATCCTCCCTCCCTCCCTCCCTTCCATTTCTATAGCTGCCCAACACAACAAACGAACCAAAAAAACCATCTCACCCATCTATGGCAACAGCAACACAAATTAACCACTTGGAGTCCCCAGGCCCACTGACAAAAACACATTTTAGGGCCTTATGGAAGAGCAAAGGGGTAATGCCCATCATATCTTGGTCAGAATGATGTTCCATAGAGAAGGGACCACCACTAAGAAGGCCATTTTTTGTGGTCTCACCAAATGTACAATTCTACTTATAAGTATATAAGTATACAACCTATCTTCTAGGCCCAGTGAACGGGAGGACATAATGGGGAGAGGTGATCCTTCAATTGACCTGCTCCCAAGTGATGCAAGGTTTTAAAGATGATAAGCGGAACCTTGAATTGTACCAAAAAGCAGATTGGCAGAACAGACTTGTACAAAATTTTTGGGGCCCCTGTATTCCGAACCAATGGAAACTTCCAGTTATTCTTCAAGAGCAACCCCATGTAGAGTGCATTACAATAGTTCAGAAGGGAAGTGACTACAGTATGGATGAGACAACGGCATGTGAGAAGGGCATGTTGGTTAAGGAATGGGCATAACTGACACAGAACTCCTAGTTGTGCAAAGAATCTCTGGACCACTACCGTCACCTGCTCCTTGAGCAGGTGTTGCAAATCCAGGAAAACCCTTGGATTAGTCACTGGAGCAGTGCAGCCCCATCCATGAAGTATTGAAATAGTACTAAAATTTTGTTGCAATTTATCTACAAAAAAATGTCCCCAACATTATTGGAGGTTTTGGAAGGGGAAGAATAAGCATTTTGTTCCTATATAAAATATAATTGAAATTTAGTTTTATGTTTTTGTCTCGTTTGATTGATTTTTTTTTTCTGCTTCAAAAAAATAAAAAAAGTAATGTAATTAACTAAACATTACTTTTGACTTATATAATACTATTCAAATGGTTTTTTGGAAGTTAATAGGCCTCTGTACATAGTCCCTGTGCATATATTGCAAAAAGAAATATAGATGTCCTGAGAAAGGATATATTTTTTTAAAAAAATTCAGATCACAAGTCTCTACTTTGCTTTTTTTTTCATTTGTCTGTGCTTTAAATACAACCCATATTTCCAAGTCTCTTCCCAATCAAAGAGTGCATTTCATTTAAAAAAAAATTCTTGAAGTTCACAGAACAAAACTATATGGGTTCTCACTCTAATAATCTTCTGTAAACAAGCACAAAATGTGCCTTCCAAATAGTTCCAATGGAAAAAGAAATCTAACTATCCATGCAGTATTGATTTGCACCAGGAAATCTCTTTCTTTTCTTGGATATAATCCACATGTAAGAAACTCAAGTAATAACACTAGCACGAACATCCAGTGAAGCATTATGAAAGCATGGAACATTTTTCTGTTTATTTGAATATTTAATACAATCAATTTCTATTAGTTAAAAATGCTCTAGAAAATATTTTTTTTAAAAAGCCTAACATGGGTAAACATGAATAAGACATATTCCTACATTTGTAAATTAAACAGTCCCATTCAAGTCAAAAAGTGATTTCCCTCACAACTGAAAAACCAGTAGGCCAGGGATGGGAAACCTTTTATGGCTCACTCAGGAATTCTGGGAGTTGAAGTCCATAAGTGATAACAGAGCCAAGTTTCCCTACCCCTGCTCTAGATCATGGGTGTCAAACTCACATCATCATGGCAGTGTTATGTGACATATTGGGACATTTTTTTCCCCTTGCTTAAAACAGGCATGGGCATGGCCAGCACGTGATGCATCTGGCCTGCAGGCCGGGAGTCTGAAGCTCTGCTCTAGATCAGGGGTCTCCAACCTTAGCAACTTTAAGACTTGTGGACTTCAACTCCCAGAATTCCTCAGCCAGCTTTTCTTAAAGTTGCCAAGGTTGGAGACCTCTGCTCTAGATCGTCTTGTACCCAATACTGTAATAGAAACTCAGATGTGACTGGACTTACTTGGGCTTTGCAAATTTGATGAACTCTTTCCAAAACCCTACTGATAGTCCTTGACTTAACAACCATTCATTTACTGACTGTTCAAAGTTACAGTAGCACTGAAAAAAGTGATTTATGGCGCAGTGGCTAGAATGCAGTACTGTAGGTTACTTATACTGATCACCAGCTGCCAGCACTTTGGCAGTTCAGGTCTCACCAGCTCAAGGTTGACTCAGCCCTCCATCCTTCTGAGGTTGATAAAATGATGACCCAGATTGTTGAGGGAAATATGCTGACTCTGTAAACTGCTTAGAGAAGGCTATAAAGCACTGTGAAGTGGCATATAAGTCTAAGTGCTATTGCTATTTCACACTTACAGCTGTTGCAGCATTCCCATGGTCACATGATCAAAATTTGGATGCTTGGCAACTGGCATGTATTCATGACAGTTGCATGCGATCACTTTTTGCAACTACTGACAAGCAAAGTTAATGGAGAAGCCAGATTCACTTTACAACCATATTACTGACTTAACAATTGTAGTGATTCACTTAACAACTGTGGCAAAAACCCTACTGATAGTCTTTGACTTAACAACCACTGATTCATTTAACCACTGATTCACTTAACCACTGATTCACTTAACAACTGTGATTCACTTAACAACTGTAGCAAAAACCCTACATAAAGTGGGGTTAAACTCACTTTACGTGTGTCTTGCTTACCAGTTGGACTCAATTGTGGTCATAAATTGAGGACTACCTGTATTTCCTAGTAGACAGTGGCCTTTACTTTGCATGAAGTCTCACTGAAATTTAATGATTTGTTGTGGATTATGTAAAGCCTAGTTCAATTCAGACTTAACTGATGAATTCTTGAACACATTAATATAGCTTTTCCTGGCAACAATACCAAAGTAGTTTGCCATTTCTTTGTCAGGGATATTTTTTGGTTTTTTTTTGGTTCCAAATCTATCCCACAGCCCACATATTCTTTGCTACTGGTAAATAACCTCCCTTTGTTAGATTTCAAGCTCAGACAAGTTTGGCCAGTGTTTTCACCTGCTGAGATGCTTAGAATTAGTGTTCCATAAATTATAATACAGATCAATAGTTCATCATGAATTTTTTTTTAAAAAAAGAACCAGCTGGATTATAAAATTAAAAAAAAAATGACACAGAAGGCAAATTGTCTCACAAGTATTTTCTTCTCTCCATTTTATTCTAATTTGCTAGCCTGTACATGATACAGCCCAGTATATTTCAAGCTGAGGTCCATCAGATGCATTGTGATCATCTGGGAACCAGATGTTCTTAGTATTTCTAGTCAGCTTGACCAACACTTGTCAGTGATGAAGGTTATGTTCTGGAAATACTCAACTCTTAAGAGACTGGCTTTGAATTTCTAAATTTACACACTTACACTTTTATCTAGAACTGAATATTATTTAACTTAGTAAATACATTTCAAAGTAAACGTGTGTGTGTGTGTGTGTGTGTACTTGTATACATGCTTCTATGGAGCTCATTGTGTCAGTAGTTTATTTTATGTCTGGGTTTATCTATGCAAATCCATGAAATAATGAACAAGAAATGGTAGAATTCTACAGAAGTAAGTATCTGAAATTTTGTTTAGCTTTGTTGAGGTGGCAGTGTACATATTTATTAGGAAAGGACTTCACTTTCTATAGTTCTTCCACGGGGCTATAGTGCCATCATTCATTTTAGCTCCATTTCAAATGAACATTTTCAGAAGCTTCATCTAAATAAAGATCAATAAAGATCTAATTGATAATAAGTACATTATTTATCTACCATTATATTTAAGGTTCTCATACTGCAATTTTAGTGCAGTGGTTTTAGTGGTTGGCATACATAAAGTTGGGCTTTGAAGAAGCAGGATACAAAGGATATTGATGCTTTTGAAATTTTGAAACTCATGAGAATATTCTGGAAAGCCAAGAAAACAGATAAATGAACAAATTAACCCAGATTCTTACTTGAGACAGAAGTGAACAGTTCAAATTATATTGATGAAGATTCTCATTCACCAAGGTAGAATTGTTTGGAAGTTGAGTCATGGCAACTGGATTTATTTTCTTGTTGGTATCAAATCAATAAGAGCAAGTACAGTTGCCATGACTCAACTTCTAGACTATTCTACCCAGATGAATGAGAATCAGAGATGGTATTCAGGCAGTTCTGACCAGTCTTTGCAGATCGGTAGGGAAAATTTTGATGGTTCGGAGAACTGGTAGAGAAAATTTTGACTGCACCCACCCACCTGCCCCCGCTCTTACCTGTCCAACCTCTCCTATATTCTGTTGTTTATTAGCTCAGCTGATTTCCACGGCAGAGCAGATTGTCGTGCCTCAGCTGAGCTAAAAAACAGCAAAGCTCACCATAGTTGATAAAGAGGACAGTCTCTGAGCCCTGTGCGTGCATGCGCAATACGCGTGTTTGGCACGCACACGATAGGCATTGATATATTCCTTTCAGCGTTGATACAGAGGGTTGTGTTTGAACACTGCACCCGCATTCAATTGTTGTTCTCTGAACCGGTAGGAAATTTTTTTGAAACCCACCACGGATGAGAATTTTCATCAAGATATTGCCATACACTTTGGGGAATAAATCCTGGTGTGGGAAAAACCCTAAGAATTTTAGGAGTTGGCACATTCCAATGAGTCTCTACCTACTCAGATTCTCCTAACCAACTTGTTCATACCAAAGAAGCTGCTTGGATGGCAGTGAAACATCTCCAACCAACAAGAAAATAGGTCCAGTTGCAGTGATTCAACTTCCAGGCAATCTCAAAATTATCTTACTTCAGACATATTATGTAAAGGTGGAACTGTCTGTAAAAGGTTCTAATGCTGGAAAAAGTGGAAGAGGAACAGGAGAACACCAGCATCAAGGTTGATGGGCTCAGCTACAATGGCAAAGGGTACACCAGACCTAAGGTACCTAAATTACCAAGCTAGGAAGATATTTTTGTGAAGAAAATATATCTAGATGGTCACTTGACAAATCATCTATCCATCCATCCATCTATCCATCCTTTCAGTTAAAATATGATTCCTTGTTTCTGCCTACTTGTATACCCTTGCTAAAACATTCGGAATCATTGATAAAGTTCCCAAATAAAGTTTTTCTTATGTTGGTTTGTGGAAGATGAAAAGGTCATAGTTTTATGGCTGCCCCATTTATGATTTTCTTTGGAGCAGTTTATTCATATTGCAGCATAGCATGCTGTCTTTCATTAAATTCTGGAGTTATCTACCTACTTTGTAGCTTCTTAGTGAATATGTTTCCATCGGAACCATGAGTGTGCATAGAGGGAAAAGCATTGTGTGGTTTACATATTTGTGTCACATGCTATGATATAAATATTATTTTTTGTCTTGTGTGAAATAGTGTGATGCAAGTGACTTCTTTTAACACCACTGCAGCATTTTTCAGATCACTGAGTTATACATCCATGTTGAACAACAATGAAACAACCTGGGATATCTATTGGTTCAAAAGTTTACTTGCTGATTTGCTTTACTGTAGTGCATTCGATATTATTTTATTGCACTTTTAAAGATTTGTTGTTTTAAGCTTACTAAACAGGCCTATTATCCCTTTAATGTTTAGTGAATTTAAGGTTAATGTTAATGATGGAGGCTCTAGCATTTTGAAAGCCTGCTTGGCATACACTGAGCAGACAGAAATGAGGAGGAAAAATATTTGCACTTTCCCTTCCATTCTGAGCCATTAAAAAAGAGGAAGAGAGAGAGAGAGAGAGAGAGAGAGATATTTGTCCCCAGAGTACAAATATTGCAAATATTTATTTGCTCAAGCACTTTGTGGTAATTCTGCTTCATAATACACAGAAATTGAGCTATTTATTTAGAACTGAATTTTTTTCTTTAGTTATCAGCTGAACACGAGATAAACAATACCAGGAAACCTTATTTCCTAATGCTGAGTGGAGACTTTTTTCAATACAAAAGAAGGCAAAATGTAAGAGTCCTTCATCCTCCATGGATTGGCTTTCTCGCCATATAGGAATATAGCAGTTATTACACCTTGTCTCTCCCTATGCAGAGAAAAAAAAGAATCCCAAGTAAGTGAAATCGGCACAGGAAATTCAGCTGAAAGAGAACAAAGGGGTTTCCATCCTCCTGAACCAGTGGTGGGATTCTACCGATTCGGCCAAACCAGTATTTCTTTCTTTTTTCCTCCTGACAATCAGCTGTGTCAGGAACCCCTTTGCTGTCTTACCATTTCACCCAGGAGGCTTCCCTGAGGCCAGGAGATAAAAAAAACCAAAATGGTGTGTGTGTGGGGTGTGTGTGTGTGCTGCACCAAAAAAAAAGAAGCCAAGCCCACCCATTCACATGGCCACGCCCACCTAGCCACACCCACAGAACCAATACTAAAAATATTTGCGTCCCACCCCTATCCTGAATGGATGTTATCTGTCTCATCAGCAAAGAGATGACCGTTTCAATTGTATTCTGTCCTAGTTAACATTATTTTTTCCACCTTTGCACAACTTTAACACAGGGCTTTATTAAGTATTCATCTAGAGTTCCTGAGAATAAGATTGCTTTTTGAAATTTTAAATAGAATGCACCAAGTGCAACAGAGCAAATGCAAGTCCTTCAAAGAGAAAGATTGCTAAGGCAACCAGTACAAAATAGGTGTGCAACTTTGGACAACAAAAACCACACTAGGATTTATCTGCCATATCAGAAGCCATGCCTCAAATTGGGGTGGGCCATTTGCAAAGAGGGAGTTTAGAAGTTTTATAAAGGGAAACCTGGATTACTCAAGCTTCCTACTGTTTCTCCTTTGAGTGTATAAAAAGTGGTCTACAAAACTGTAGCTGCTGGACTATATATGCTCCCTAGGTTTTGTACCACTGTAGTAGCTATTGTGAAATGCGTAACACGTGTGTTTTTCCCCCCTCCAACCCAGTATCCTTCAAAACTAAATATTTCAGAATGTTCCCAATTCCCAACAAATTTTGACAGCTTCAAGCTAGAATCTTTGGAATGTAAAAATGCTAATGCTACTATTCTAAATGAAATTACACTAGGAAATAAAAGATAATTCTATGCCAAGAAAGATATTTATTCACAAATATGATTATAAAGTATAATTATAAAATGGCATTTTCTTGATATTTCAGAGTAAATAATCATATAGTTAAGTATAAGAAGGAGAATATAATTATACTTAAGTATATAATATATGATAAGAATATAATTATAAATCCTACCTGATAATTTGGCAGGATAATCTTGGCTTAGTCTTAAATGTTATCACAAAAACAAATGTCACAAAATTTTCAGTGTTTTGAGTAACTATCAATATTTTTATATACAAACTATTATTCATTTAAAATACCACGGTCATCCTTTTTCACTAATATAAAGGAATACTAAAGAACGTACAAAAAGAAGAGAGAGAAAATATTAAAAATGATAAATGTTATAGAGAGATAATTTTGCCTTCTGCTAATAGTAAACCTTTGCTTCTCCAATGAAACTAATAATTGAAGATTCAAGAGAGCTAAGGAAGATGATTTCATCCATCAGTTCATTTGCTTTTTTACTGGAGTTGTAATTATGAAAAAAGAAGAAGAAATTGATGAAACGATTCCATCTTACAAAGGATTGTCAGATTTTGAAAATAATATTTATATTAGAAAATAAAATTTTACAAAATCACGAGCGAAGTTTATCCTAAGTTTGCACTGATCTTCAAATGCTTGATAGATGGTTGCAGGAGCCCTGGTGGCAAAGTGGTTATTATGCAGAATTGCAGGCAAACTCTGCCCACAGCCTGATCCTAACAGGCTTAAGGTTGACTCAAACTTCCATCCTTCCAAAGTCAGTAAAATGAGGATCCAGATTGTTGGGGGCAATATGCTGACTCTGTAAACCTCACAGAGACTGTTTTAAACAGTGGTGGGATTCAAATTTTTTTAGTACTGGTTCTGTTGGTGTGGCTTGGTGGACGTGGCAGGGGAAGGATACTGTAAAATCTCTAATCAGAGGTGGCATTTACTGGTTCTTCGAACTACTCAAAATTTCTGCTACTGGTTCTCCAGAACTGGTCAGAACCTGCTGAATACCACCTCTGATTGGAAAGCATTATAGAGGGTACTTAAGTCTAAGGGCTGTTGCTATTGCTATTTTTAATATAAAGAATTATTCTAACTCAGGGGTTTCAAACTCAATTTCATTGATGGCTGCATCAGAGTTGTTTTGACCTGTGGGGGGGAAGGGGCATGGCCAGGGGGCATGGCCAGCTCAATGTCATTCGTGTCAGGGGAGTCTGTGGTGGCCTGAATGCCCTGCCAGCAAAAATGGGCTCCTGAGCTCCGTTTTTCACTGCAATGGTCTCCTGCAACCCTCTGCCAGTGAAAACAGAATTCAGGAGGACTGCCTGCCTCCCTCGTGAGCCCTGTTTTTGGCTGTGCGCAGCCCCCCCAAGCTCCATTTTTGCTGGCACAGGCACCACGGACTGGTCCTTCTCTGTTTCCAGGGTGGTCCCATGGGCCAGATCTGGCCCACGGGCCTTGAGTTTAACACCTCTATTCTAACAGAAACTTTCAATTTGCAATAGTTACTGTACAGTTTATTAGTCACTGCAAAAGTGCATATTAAAGAGAATCTTTGGAAAAGGAAAAGAAACAGATTCATCAGTATTCTACTTTTTGTTTAAAAAACTTCTTAAATTCAATATTGAGGATGCAACTTCATTAATATTTTGTGCTGAATCATGAGCGCTCCTAGCTTTACTCTTTAACAGCCTTGATATTCACTAAGTATTTGTGAAGTGGCTACACTTTGCCTCAAAGAGATTAGTATACAGTGAGGATGCTGTTTACCTCCTTGCATCATTTTGCATCACCTCTGAAGCTGCCACCAGCACTTCCAGTAACTCTTTCCAATAGCTGAATATGCTGCTGAAGGCTTTAGAAACAAATGGCAAGTTTGTTCAACATTTTAGAGGCATTTTATGTATGAAAATATGTCACAATAAGGCTATTTAACTGTAAAGGAATTAGAAGATTCTGGTGGTAATCATTTCTAAAGGTGCATTTGTTTATGGATCTTAAATAGTATTATCAGTTTACACAAGGGAAAAGTTTGTGTCCTAAATGTTCTAAATAGAATTTTATATAACTGCAACATAATACTTCATAGAATTAATCATACATACATAAACACATACATTGTATATAATAGTTTGAGAACCATGAACATATTTTACCTCATTTGTTTTATCTCAGAACATCTCATTTTAATTATCCATGTTTTTCTTTCCATTTTCTCAGTTCTATTTTTGCTAATATTGTCTGATTTTCACTTGGTCTCTTCAGAATTATTTCCATTGATCTGTTTCCCACATTTTATCCTTGCTTTATATCATTTTTCTTCCATTTGTATCTTCATTGCATGTTACTTATTTCTTTTCCAAGAATTGCATATGAAAAAAGAAACATTCATTTTAATTACTATCTCAATTTCTATCTTTTAAAGTTAAATAGATACAAGCCACTAGTGCAGGGGTGTCAAACTCAAGGCCCGGGGCCCGGATCTGGCCCGAAGGATGCTCAGATCTGGCCCGCGGGAGTGCCCTGAAAACAGTGAAGGACTGGCCCATGGTGCCTCTGCCAGAGAAAATGGAGCTTGTGAGGCTCACATGTGGCCCTTCTGAGCTCTGTTTTTGCTGGCAGATGGTTGCAGAAGGCTCTCGCAGCTGAAAATGGAGCTCGGGAGCCCGTTTTTGCTGGCAGAGTGCTCGGGCCATCACAGGTGCCCCCAATACAAGTGATGTTATGCTGGACAAACTCTGGCCAAACTCCTCCACCCCCAAAGTGAAACACAATGATACAGCTCTCAATTAAATCGAGTTTGACACCCCTGTACTAGTATATAAAAAGAGAGCAAACCCCATTCCCTTCTAGCACTGCTAATACTAACTAGTTTGGTAAACAAATATCTGCAAGAAAACAACCAAGCACCAGAGACCCCACAAAACGATATATTTGGTGAAAAGATTTAAGTTTGAAAAGCTTTGATAATTTAATGTTTCTGTTCTGCTATACGATTTACTAAAATACTTTAAAACTCCAGTTCATCCAGATATATTGAAGTAGAATATCCAATCAACATCTATACTGAATTATAGACCACCATTTGGAAGATAATAGGCTGATGGTGGCTACAGCATTCTATACTTCACAGTGATTCGGGTATGTGAACCTGCTACTAGGATGATCCCTTTTTTCCTGCTTGATAAAAAAAGAACATTTACAAAGGTCCTGCATGCTTTCTAGGGGAATTATGAGGTTTATGTCTTTAGACAGCAGTTACTAAGGAAATTAAAATATCCTTCCTTCCTTCCTTCCTTCCTTCCTTCCTTCCTTCCTTCCTTCCTTCCTTCCTTCCTTCCTTCCTTCCTTCCTTCCCTCCCTTCCTCTCCCTCCCTCCCTCCCTCCCTCTTATGGTAATATAGCAGGGGTGTTGTTTTCATTGAGGGCTGCATCAGAGTTGTGTCAGGGAATTGGGATGGGCATGGCCAGGTGTCACTCATATCAGAGATGTCTGTGGTGGCCCGAGTGGCTCCAGAGCTCCATTTTTGGTTGCGACAGCTTCCTGCACCCTCTGCCAGCAAAAACGGAGCTCGCGAGGGCCATGTGCAGCCGTCCCAAGCTCCATTTTAGGCTATGACGGCCTCCTACAACCTTTGCCAGCAAAAATGGAGGTCAGGAGCCTGCATGCAGTCCTCCAGAGCTCTGCTTTCGCTGGCAGAGGCACTGCGAGCTGGTCCTTCACTGTTTCCAGATTGGCCCTGTGGGCCAGCTCTAAGCACCCCATGGTCCAGATCCAGCCCACGGGACTTGAGTGTGACACCTCTGTATTATAGTATGATGATTTTAAACATTTAGTTTCACTTTAGCCTTAAATTAAGTGAATTGAAGAAAGTAGAAAAGGTTTTTTTGGGAAATTTCACTTGGATTTGTTTTTTGTGAAATTTATTTCTCTCTTACATTAAAAAAAAAAAAGTAGGTCCCATTTTAAACATTTCCATTCACTGTATATGCCATTTTTGTCTGGTTTTTAATATTACCTGCTTTAGCAAGAGTAGTATGAAAATCAAGTCAACTGAATGTTTTGGTGTTTTCTTTTATTTGCCTTCAGTGATAATGTTATTGTAAATCTCACGCAAATGAATAACGTATTCCCAAGGGTCACCTTGAAATAAGATCTGCTAGCATGTGATCCATACTAAAACAAATGAGCTTTGCAGAAAGCTGGTGAAGTAAATCACAGTGGGTGGCACCAAAAACAACTCAGCTTTGACATATTTTCCTGAACTGTGACTGGAGATCCCAACCTCATGGAGGAATTAATCATGCTTCCTTAACCATATGGATTGGGTACATTTAAACTGTTGACTTTTTTTCACCACTGACCTCACCATCCCATCCATTAATTTATAATTCTTGTGATGCTCTGTCTTTTCCCCCCCACAATTTTTTATTTTTATTCAAAACATTAAAACACAGACTCCAATATATATATAAACAAAACATAACTAAATAAGAGTACACAAAAAGTCTGCATAAAATCAAAAAACAAAACAGATATAAAACAATATAGATATAAACATAAATTGTCCATAAATTTATAATTCCTGTGATATTTAAATGCCAGCTGTTAATGTCTCCGTTGCTTCTTTTTTATACTTTCTTCAGTAAAATGAATATGCGTTTAATTGCTAAGCAATCACCTACTCTAAAATGGATTTCAGTTTTCCATCCTCCTGAGGTCTGTAAAATGAGGACCCTGATTGTTGGGAGCGAGATGCTTACTTTGTAAACCGCTTAGGGCTGCACTGTGAAGCAGTATATAAGTCTAAGTGCTTTTGCTATTGCTCTTTCTCATTCTCTGCCATTCAAGGATATTAATTTTTACATTTTTTTCTGAACTTGCCATAATAAGTTGGACATTAATAATATTCTTAACAGATCCCTCTAAAAAATTTAAATGTTGCAATGGAGTATAAGTAGCTCTTAAAATATGATAGCAATCAGGACTGGAATTTCAAATGCTAAGTGATTAGCAGTCATTAAGCAAATCCTCTTGTGTACACCCAATTTTATGACCATGGTCGTTAAGTAATTACATAGTCTTAAATGAATCACACAGTCATTTAGTGAAACCAGCTTCCCCATGAATTTTGCTTGTTGTTAGCTGGCTGGGAAGGTCAGCAATTGTAATCGTGTGACTGCAGAATGCTGTAATTATTGTAAATGCAAGCCAGATCATGATCATGTGACCATAGAGGTGGTACAATACTAGTATCTTTGAGTGCAGTTGTAAATCACTTTTTTTAAAAAAACTCTGAACTGTTGTTAAATGATTGGTCATAATTCAAAGACTACTTGCACTCAATTATAAGAAGTTCTTAAAATATATATTTAGAAAAGATACTGACTAATCTTCCAGTCACAATTTCTGTAGCTATGATTAAACATGATTAAACACAGTCCTGAGCTGGTTGGGTGAGGGAGGAAGAGATTCAGGGTAGCCACAGTCTAGTGCAGTGGTTCCCAAACTTTTTCAGTCCACCGCCCCCCTGGTGCTACAAACTCATCCTCAATGCCCCCCACCCAGGGGCTGGATTCAAATTTCTGTGGGCGTGGCCTAATTTGAGGGTGTGGTTTGCGGGTAATGTGATTGGGTGGGCATGGCTTGCTGGTCACGTGACTGGGTGAGCATGGTTTGGTGACTGGCAAATCAAATACAGTGGTCCTCACTTAATGGCCAGTTGCTTAGCAAGTGTTCTAATTTATGACTGGCCTCCCCAGAACTACTTGACCTGTTTTTGGAGTTTTGACAGCCATGCACACACATATACACATATTCCCTTCCAACCCTGCTGGAGCTGGTCATTGGACTAGAATCGGCAAAGCATCTCTGATTAGATTCTAGTAATGAATAAAATCTAATCAGAGATGCTTTGCCGATTCTTGTTGATTTGTTTTATTTCTATTTCTTTATTTTATGTTGCTGAATTGCATTGACATGTGTGTCCCTTCTTGTGCACAACCCAGAAGCTTTTGTGATTCTTTGCAGCAAAAATTACCAACCTCTGGCTTTGCTCTACTTTTCAAACATGCTGGCACTGCTGGGTTCTAGATGCCGGCCCCGCAGGTCCACCCCATTGAGCCCGCTGCATTGGAGGGACCTGCCCAAGCAAGTCCGAGCAGAGCGGTGCACCAAATCAATGGGGTGAGCCTGGGAGAGGGAAAGAGAGAGAGAGAGAAAAGAGAGAAAAAGTGAAGGAAGAAAAGAAAGAGAAAAGGGAAAGAAAGAAAAAGGGACAAAGAAAGGGGGGCATGGAGGGATGGAGGGGGGAGGGGGAGAGAGGGAGAGGGAGAGGGAGAGGGAGAGAGAGAGAGAGAGAGAGAGAGAGAGAGAGAGACCTGATGTATCATATTGAAATGAAGCCTAGTTTAGAGGGGTGGAACACGGCGGCGGCGGGAGGTTTGAAAAGGAGAGCAACCACCCTGGTTTTGCTCTCCTATTCCCAACACTGCGTTTGGGGCGACGCCCCACCACCCCGAACATGGCGGTGGGATGTTTGAAAAGGAGAGCAAAGCCACTCTCCTTTCCCAATGCTGCGTTCGGGGTGATGCCCCGCTGCCCCAAACACGGTGGCGGCGGGATATTTGAAAAGGAGACCAAAGCCACTCTGGCTTTGCTCTCCTTTCCCAATGCTGCGTTTGGGGCAGAGCTCCTTGCACCAGAGCGTGCAAGTCAATGGGATGATCCTGCGGGGCCTTGCCTCGAACGTGGCAGTGGCGAGATTTTTTCTCACCCCTGAATTGTGCCCTGCCACTCACCTCCAGAGCCCCCCTGCCACCTCTTAGCGTCCCCCTGCCAGCCCCCTTGCCTATCAGCACCCCCCTAAGGTATCCCAACCACCCCAGAGGGTGGTACCACCCACTTTGGGAACCACTGGTCTAGTGTATCTCATCTATTAGGTTATAAGGTTATAGCTTTAGTCTGGCAAGAGTCTATCCATTAGTGTAAACAAATAAAGAACTGGACTCAATAAGATCTTATTATGTCATATCTGGGCTTAGGCCTGACAATCTCCTTCTGTGAAGTGAGCATTAGCACTCTGGAAGTTGTGTTCCCACAAACCTGGAGGAGCATTAGGCTGATCTCATTTTTTTTTATTCCTCAAAACCAGGTGTGTCAAAGTCATGGCGTTACATTGTTGTCATGTGATGTATCACGACTTTTTCCCCCTTTGCTAAACTGGGGGTGGGTGCCTACTTCTTAAGAAAGCTATCCACTGCCATAGCCAAACCTCTAAGCATAATCTTTGAAAAATCTTTCAGAACCAGCTCCTTGCCTAACCTATGGTCACAAGCCACAGTCATCCCCATCTTCAAAAAGGGATACCCAAGCCTAGTTGAAAATTACAGGCCAATCTCCTTATGCTGCGTCACCTGTAAAGTCATGGAATCAATTATTAACCAATCCATCATCCTTCACTTAGAGACAAATAACCTACTCTCCAATAAACAATTTGGTTTCAGAAAAAAACTATCCTGTAATCTGCAACTCTTACACTGCAAAAACATATGGACGACACAACTCGACCAGGGCAAAGCAACAGACGCAATCTACATAGACTTCTGTAAAGCCTTTGATTCAGTGGTACACGACAAACTACTCCTAAAAATAAAATCCTATGGTATCTCTGGACAACTGAATAACTGGATAGAAGCATTCCTGTCAAACAGACAACAAATGGTCAAAATCGGGAGCGTACTATCAAATCCAGTACCACAATAGTGGTGTTCCCCAAGGCAGTGTTCCAGGACCAACTCTCTTCATACTCTACATAAACGACCTCTGTGATCATATTAAGAGCAATTGCGTTCTCTTCGCTGATGATGTAAAGCTGTTCAATACCACAGACAATACTGCTACCCTACAAAAAGATCTTGACTATGTATCAGAGTGGTCAAACAAATGGCAACTTCAAATCTCAACAAATGCTCTGTCTTACATATTGGCAAAAAAATCAGAAAATAAAATACAAGCTGAATAGTCAAGATCTTGTTGATGACTCAAGCTCTGTAAAGGACCTTGGAATACTCACCTCTAATGATCTAAGTGCTAGAGCCGACTGCAACTACATAGCCAAAAAGGCATTAAGAGTTGTTAACCTAATCCTACGTAGCTTTTTCTCTGGTAATATCACACTACTAACCAGAGCATACAAAACATTTGCTAGACCAATACTCGAATACAGTTCATCAGTCTGGAACCCACACTACGTATCTGATATTAGCACAATTGAGAAAGTCCAGAAATATTTCACAAGAAGAGTTCTCCACTCCTCTACTCGTTGTAGAATACCTTATGCCACCAGACTTGAAATTCTAGAACTTGAAAACCTTGAATTACGCCGTCTTCGGTCTGACTTAAGCATGGTATATAAAATCATACATTGCAATGTCCTACCTGTCAATGAATACTTCAGCTTCAACCATAACAACACAAGAGCACACAATAGATACAAACTCAAAGTAAACCGCACCAAACTTGATTGCAGGAAATACGACTTCAGCAATAGAGTGGTCAATGTCTGGAATACTCTACCCGACTCTGTAGTTTCTTCCCCAAACCCCAAAAACTTTAACCTTAGACTGTCTACTATTGACCTCACCCTTTCCTAAGAGGCCTGTAGGGGCGTGCATAAGCGCACCAACGTGCCTACCGTCCCTGTCCTATTGTTTCTCTTATTCTTTTATTTTTCTTATATGTACCCATTTCATGTATTCACAACTATGTATACATTTATACTTATTATCTTGTAAACAATTGGCAAATCAAATAAATAAATAAATAAATAAATAAATAAATAAATAAATAAATAAATCTAAAGGAATAGCCATTCATTTATAGCATCTGACAATTTCAGTAGTGCAGACCATCTGCCCAGAAAAGTCTAATGGTCTTTTTTTTCTTACTGAAATGACACAAAAACAGCACAGAAGGAAGAAAACAAGGAAGCTACTTCCTGGCTCCAATGCCTGCTTTGTTATTTTGTTGTTGGGAAGTTGAGATATTTGTTATTCTGATTATATATATGGAAAGATCTGATAGCTCACACACATGTATTTAATCTTTCTACATTTGAAAGGTAAGCTTGAGTCAATTATCAGAAGTTTAGATTAGATAGCAAAACTTTAGCAAGTCTTTTATTTATTGAGGTACTTTTGTTTATTACAACATAAAGTTATATTGTACTGTATATCAATTGGCAACATGGAAACTAGAAGAACAAAGCAATATCAAAAGTCATTTTACTACATTAGTTACTAATAAAAACTGGTCACAGTTAATGTATCTATTGTTACTATATTATTCATTCTCCATTTATTATTACATATCACATTTCAACATTGCCTTTTTACCATAATTTTAAGTGTTTATAACAGTTATCTTTGTCACTGTTCTCACATCTGAAATAAGGTGCAACTTTATATTTGCTCTTCTATTCTTTGGGTTATGCAATGAATCAAATGTTATAAAAGCACCTGTAACAAACAGCAAGACAATCATAGATAAGAAAATTGAGAAAACTATGAAGCAGAAAATTGGTATAGCTGTATTGAATGCATAAGGTAGTGAATTTGATAGAGATGTTTTGCTAGCTACAGGAGTACTAACCCAACTAGTAAATAAACACAAATAAATAAACAAGTAAATAAACAAAACCAATGAGTAGGCTATGTGTTTCTCTGATCAGAATGATTTTTCTTGTTTCTTCCACATCTAAAACTTAATTACATTTTTTCATTTAATCTCTCACGATTTTTTAAAATGACACCACAAGGATGGTAAATAACAATGAAAGTTGTAAATCACTTTGAGCCCCATCAGGTAGATCAGATCATGAAATCAACTCCATGGAAAGGCTAAAATTACTTTCATTGAAAGTGATTATGGAAAACTTGCATGGACAGTTTGCTAAAAGGAGAAAAAAATACAATTGATGAATTTGAAGATTAAGAAAGATGTGAATTACCTGAAGGAACTTGTATAATATTTGAGAGGGAGGATGGATTTAAAGTGTGTAATTATTGGTTAAAACGGTCAGAAGTCATATTATTAGACTATCTACTATTGACCTCACCCCTTTCCTAAGAGGTCTGTAGGGGGCATGCATAAGTGCACCAACGTGCCTACCATCCCTGTCCTATTGTTTCTTTTTATTTTTCTTATATGTATCCATTTCATGTACTCATAACTATGTCTATACTATGTCTATGCCTGTAATCTTATAATCGCTTGACAAAATAAATAAATAAATAAATCTTACCTTTAGCTTTGTGTTTCGTTTCCTTCCTTCCTTCCTTCCTTCCTTCCTTCCTTCCTTCCTTCCTTCCTTCCTTCCTTGCTTGCTTGCTTGCTTGCCTTTTGATTTGTGTCTTATTCTATGAAAATTATATGTATACACACACACACACACACACACACACACACCACACAAACATATAACATTCTTGCAAATTGGATTACGTTATACCACCTCCCCTCTCTTCTTATCCTTCTGTGAATTAGAGAAATGTCTGTCTGTGCCTTTTGCATTTTCTATTGTTATGAATGTATTGCTTTGGTACAGTGGTGGGTTTCAAAACTTTTGACTACCGGTTCTGTGGGCGTGGCTTGGTGGGAGTGGCAGGGGAAGGATACTGTAAAACCTCCAGTCAGAGGTGGGATTTGCTGATTCTCTGAACTACTCAAAATTTCCGCTACCGGTTCTGCAGAACTGGTCAGAACCTGTTGAATACCACCTCTGCTTTGGTAACAGATACAGTTACTGTATCTCCCTCAAGGTCATCTTCCTGACTTTCTAAAATCAGTGAATTATAAAACTGTAAAATTTTATATAGGATTTTATATAGTTTACTTATTTGGTAGCTATAGTAAGCATGAACTGAAGCTAAGTATTTTTTTCCCTTTTGTTACTCTGGCTGTTATATTATAAGTCCATTGGTGTTATATTTAACCAATCTAAATTAGTTAACCAGGACATTTACATTTACTCATTTATAATGAGTTGTCATTTTCAATGTAAATAGCATTTCTTTAAAAAATCCTCTTTGATAGTTACATCAAACACAGACTTTCCATTTCTTATGACCTGTAGAAAGGATCCTATAAACCTTCAGATAGGTTTTTTTTTTGGATCCCAAATAATTAATTGACTCTCCCTAACTTAGGGTTCATTGATTGGTTCTTGGAACTATTTAATAAATTCCACTTATTAAGAGTCACTTTTTGTGAGATTGGTGGCCATAAAAATTGATCACTAAATGAATAAATATAAAAAAAATCTCCTGGCCTTCTCAACATTAGGGGCACTAATGTCATGGTGTTGCTTTCTGGTATTACTGATGCTATTTTGGTGTCTTAGTAACTGAACCCTTTCAGATGGAATTCTGTAATTGTCTAGCTGAAGACTGGTAACATCCTAATTAGCTTCTGTTATGGACCAGACATTTGCCTCATCATTGATTTGAGACAGGATATAAGGGCAGAAAAATAAATATTAGAGGCAATGGGTTTATGCTAGATGAAAATTTTTGGAGAACTTGAAACCTCATACATATTGTAATACGGATCTATGTCGAGGTTTTATTTATTTATTAGTATTTATTGACTGCCCAACTCAAGTGGACTCAGAGCTCTTTTTGATTAAATACATAGATTTTTTATGAATAGATTTATGGCATAGTTGAATGTTTTTTGCAATTAAAATAAAAAGAAATAATCACTATTTAATTAATAGATACTTTCCAGCCTTGGAAGCTGGCCCACCAAATTGTGTCTGTGATTTGCCTTTGCATTATTATTTCTATAATTTAGAAGTAAACATACATTGGAAAGTTATGGTGTATTTCTAGTGCTTTCTCATTAAAATAAAATGCCCAACTTTCCCACCAGTGAAGGACATGACCACAAAACAATAGTAATAATATAAATTATTCAGATGTGGATGAGCATTAGCTAAAGTAAACATTATACAGAAATCTTAGTTCAATTCATTATGTAATTGTAGGACTCTACAAACAAATATCAGTTTCTCAAATTCCCAAGAATCTACCTTCAAAACAATAGGACAAAACACCAAACATTTAAATTCTTCCCTTAGCCATAAGAAATGGGATCAACAGGCATTCCTTGAAATATTTACTCTTTTGGTACATATCTACCCCAAAATAAAGCATAACAACTTTGGCCAACTTGGTGTCCTCCAGGGAAGCTAGCACTGTAGCTCCCAAAATTGCTAGCCAGCATGATGTCTGTGAAAGAAAACATTAAACAAAGTAGTGTTTATGAGGCTGATCTATGGTTTTAGCTAACAAAGTAGTAAGTGCAGCTTGGATTGGCCCTTTGGATTGACCCCACCAAATCCAGATATCCATGTACAAGAACAAAGTTTCCAATCCATAGTTTTTGCTTCCTGAGAAAGAAAACCGATAGCATTGCAAACTTTGGAAGCACACCAAATTTGAAAACTTTATAGACCAAGATGTCATGTTTAGTATTCAAGGAATGGAGAAGTGAAATAAATGTTGCTATCTATATATTCTCTCCTATTGGAAGGACAGCCAGGGACAACTTCAGGGGACAAAATGATGGATGCAAATGGGATGAAAAGCCTTGTCCCTTTTTACATACATGAGATGCTTGTAATGTACACTGCTCAAAAAAATAAAGGGAACACTTAAACAACACAATGTAACTCCAAGTCAATCACACTTCTGTGAAATCAAACTGTCCACTTAGGTAGCAACACTAATTGACAATCAATTTCACATGCTGTTGTGCAAATGGAATAGACAACAGGTGGAAAGCAGAGGCAGTTAGCAAGACATCCCCAATAAAGGAGTGGTTCTGCAGGTGGTGACCACAGACCACTTCTCAGTTCCTATGCTTTCTGGCTGATGGTTTGGTCACTTTTGAATGCTGGCGGTGCTTTCACTCTAGTGGTAGCATGAGAAGGAGTCTACAACCCACACAAGTGGCTCAGTAGTGCAGCTCATCCAGGATCAATGCAAGCTGTGGCAAGAAGGTTTGCTGTGTCTGTCAGTGTAGTGTCCAGAGCATGGAGGCGCTACCAGGAGACAGGCCAGTACATCAGGAGACGTGGAGGAGGCCGTAGGAGGGCAGCAACCCAGCATCAGGACCGCTACCTCCACCTTTGTGCAAGGAGGGACAGGAGGAGCACTGCCAGAGCCCTGAAAAAAGACCTCCAGCGGGCCACAAATGTGCATGTGGCTGCTCAAATGGTCAGAAACAGACTCCATGAGGGTGGTATGAGGGCCCGACGTCCACAGGTGGGGATTGTGCTTACAGCCCAACACCGTGCAGGACGTTTGGCATTTGCCAGAGAACACCAAGATTGGGAAATTTGCCACTGGTGCCCTTTGCTCTTCACAGATGAAAGCAGGTTCATACTGAGCACATGTGACAGATGTGACAGGGTCTGGAGACGCCGTGGAGAACGTTCTGCTGCCTGCAAATCCTCCAGCATGACCGGTTTGGCAGTGAGTCAGTAATGGTGTGGGGTGTCATTTCTTTAGGGGGCTGCACAGCCCTCCATGTGCTCGTCAGAGGTAGCCTGACTGCCATTAGGTACCGAGATGAGATCCTCAGACCCCTTGTGAGACCATATGTTGGTACAGTTGGCCCTGGGTTCCTCCTAATGCAAGACAATGCTAGACCCCATGTGGCTGGAGTGTGTCAGCAGTTCCTACAAGACGAAAGCATTGATGCTATGGACTGGCCCGCCCGTTTCCCAGACCTGAATCCAATTGAGCACATCTGGGACATCATGTCTCGCTCCATCCACCAACGCCACGTTGCACCACAGACTGTCCAGGAGTTGGGGGATGCTTTAGTCCAGGTGTGGGGGGAGATCTCTCAGGAGACCATCTGCCACCTCATCAGGAGCATGCCCAGGTGTTGTAGGGAGGCCACACACACTACTGAGCCTCATTTTGACTTGTTTTAAGGACATTACATCAAAGTTGGATCAGCCTGTAGTGTTTTTTTCCACTTTAATTTTGAGTGTAACTCCAAATCCAGACCTCCATGGGTTGCTAAATTTGATTTCCATTGATAATTTTTGTGTGATTTTGTTGTCAGCACATTCAACTATGTAATGAACAAAGTATTTAATAAGAATATTTCATTCATTCAGATCTAGGATGTCTTATTCTTGTGTTCCCTTTATTTTTTTGAGCAGTGTATATTAAAAAATAAAATAAAGAGAGGATTTCAATTGCCCAGTCATGCCTGCAATTTGGCACTATTGACTGTGGAAGAGCAGGCTGCTTAGAAAAATTGCAGACATCTGTGCTGTTTCCACCCCTCTTATTTGAGCCTTCTCCCCAGAAGCTGCCAAAAACACTTGATGCAGGTGTGGAAGGAGATGGGAAAAGAGAAGTTTCATGTTTTAGAAGCTCTGCAGCCATCAGCACATAGAGTAAAACAGCTAATAAAAGAATGGGGTTTTTCCCCTCCTCATTGAGACTGGATCAGCCAGAGGAAAACCAAGGGGCCTATCAAATCAAAGCACAATGTGGGAAGGCGCAAATGCTTTATAGTCTGGCTATTAATAAAGGAGAAAAAAAATAGGAAAAATCCCAGAGAGAGAGGAATGAATTAAAGTTAGAACAGTGTTTGTAAGAGACACCAGCTTGCCCTGCCAGTATTGCTAGAGTGTGTTTTTTTCTCCTTGGTAGTTCCTTGATTAGGGTAATACGCTATTTTATGCTTATTTCAATCCTGAAACCAGCACTGACAGACAAGCTATATAAACAGAGAGCAAACCCCACTCCCTTCTGACTCTGATGGTGTTACTTAGGTGGGTAATGAAGCATCTGTAACAAACAACCAAACTTAGAGAGCACCAAGGACTCCACAATTTAATCTACACCCTCATATATTCTCCTCTGTTTATACAACTGATGTTTGAATGTCACTTTTCTATGTGTTGGATAGAGTCCATGCTTTATAAATACTTGAATATACTGTAATGATTACATATTTAACACTGGAAAGAAACATTGAAGGTTCAGCTACATTTGTATTAAATATGTGGTATTAATATAACAACCCCCAAATCCATTAACATTTATTATGCAATTTTCCCCCCTAAAAGTGAGCCTGGTTATTACTCTGTATCTGCAGTTCATTCGTGGACTAACACATAACCATATATGTATGCAGATAGGAAAGTTATATTGTTCAAAAACCCAGTTAATGAGTTTAAGAAGTGATTATAAGCTACTGCAATTCTCCACAGTAATAATCCAAAGTGTCTGTGACTTATGATTATATTTGGCAACAACTTTGAGCTCCCACTGTTGTGTGAAATTAACACCACAGACTGTAGCAATGCTATTTATTGAACACAAGGGAATAGATTATAGCTTCATAAATTCAAAGGCAACCTCTATATTACTTAATTAGAATCAGTTGCTATGACTAAGTTAACAGCAGCATTTGACAAGGATTCCTACAGGAAAGAAACCACCAGGACCCTCAGGATATAATTTATAGACCCCAAACTTTTGATAGGCAAATTCACAACTGCTTATTAGAAACAGACTGATGTATTTGGGGGAAAAAATAACGATAAGAGCTTTTTTTCTTAGGAATTCGAATAGCTGCCTTTAAAATTAAATTAGTTATTTCAACTCAGAGCAATGAGCTTAGTTTAAGGATATATTTTATTATGTATTTGCATTCTTTCCCCCTACCCCACCCCCCAAAAACTATACTTCTTATCTTCTACACCAGGGATAGACAACCCGGACAATGGCAAGATGTTATGTTTGGAATTCACTTGCTCCCCCCAAATTTTGTGGAAGTTATTGTTCACCTACTTCTCTCCTACACAATTTATTTTTATCATTTCAATTATTATTTCATTTTTTGCCTATGTGAACACTGAAGACAGCTTAAATCAATTAAAATATTGCAGTGGAAGAGAACTAGTTGAGTAAGGTTAAGATAATGGAATATATTTGATAAATCATTGTTGTCCTTTATTTATTTATTGCCTGAATCATTGCTGCCATTTATTTATTGAATTTATAGGGTATCCCATTCCAGACTATTTTGAGTGGGTTTTACAAAATGAACGCACCTGTAAATGCAAAGCAACTCCAACAATAAACAACTTCTATTTAAGGAGCAATGCCATCACTCCCTGCCTCCTCCCCCCTTTGCAACCAATTCAGGAGTTTATCATGTTTGATGGTATTGAGCAATTAAGAAGGGCCAGGATGGTAGCATGACTTCATAAGATCATAAATAAGCATAAGTAATATTTTCTCCCAACTATGTCCTAATCTAAAATCTCATGGAAAAAGGTTCCTTCAAGATCCTCTGTAACTTCAGCATGACTATTTCTTCAGGAGGGTAGACTATTGACTCCTTCAAGGTTGACAGAACTAGAGGTGGAGTATTGACTTCTTCAAGGCTGATGGAAACATTCCCTCTTTTTAACAGGTTAAAGTCTGCACATTACACCTTGGGTATTCATGAGACAGGAAGCAAAAGCAAGTAATCAGCTTTGTAGTACTGAGGTTTCTGTCCGTTTCCTTAGGAGTTACAGGACGGATCTTATCCGGGGTACTTAAGCATGATTGTAGTTTAAGTGTCTCAACTAAAATTATTAATTCTTAGCAGATCCAAACAACTTTATCTGGCAAATGCTTAGAATAATCTTCACTGAGGTATACAGGTGAAACTCGAAAAATTAGAATATCGCGCAAAAGTTCATTTATTTCAGTAATGCAACTTAAAAAGTAAAAATTAAAATATGAGATAGACTCATTACATGCAAAGCAAGATAGTTCAAGCCGTGATTTGTCATAATTGTGATGATTATGGCTTACAGCTCATGAAAACCCCAAATCCACAATCTCAGAAAATTAGAATATTACATTCAATCAATAAAACAAGGATTGTACATAGAACAATATCAGACCTCTGAAAAGTATAAGCAAGTATTCAGTACTTGGTCTGGGCCCCTTTTTCAGCAAGTACTGCCTCAATGTGGTGTGGCATGGAAGCTATCAGCCTGTGGCACTGCTGAGGTGTTATGGAAGACCAGGATGCTTCAATAGCGGCCTTCAGCTCTTCTGCATTGTTTGGTCTCATGTCTCTCATTTTTCTCTTGGCAATGCCCCATAGATTCTCTGTGGGGTTCAGGTCAGGCGAGTTTGCTGGCCAATCAAGCACTGTAATCCCATGGTCATTAAACCAGGTTTTGGTGCTTTTGGCAGTGTGGGCAGGTGCCAAGTCCTGCTGGAAAATGAAGTCAGCATCCCCATAAAGCTCATCTGAGGAAGGAAGCATGAAGTGCTTCAAAATCTCCTGGTAGACAGCTGTGTTGATCCTGGACTTAATGAAGCACACCGGACCAACACCAGCAGATGACATGGCTCCCCAAATCAACACAGACTGTGGATACTTCACACTGGACTTCAAGCATCTTGCAGTGTGTGCCTCTCCATTCTTCCTCCAGACTCTGGGTCCTTGGTTTCCAAATGAGATGCAAAAGTTGCTCTCATCAGAAAAGAGGACTTTGGACCACTGAGCAGCAGACCAGTTCTGTTTTTCTGTAGCCCAGGTAAAATGCTTCTGACATTGTTTGTTGTTCAGGAGTGGTTTGACAAGAGGAATATGACATTTGAAGCCCATGTCCAGGATCCGTCTGTGTGTGGTGGCTCTTGATGCACTGACTCCAGCCTCAGTCTACTCCTTGTGAAAGTCCCCAACACTTTTGAATGGCCTTTTCCTGACAATCCTCTCCAGGCTGCGGTCATCCCTGCTGCTTGTGCAGTTTTTCTTCCACACTTTTCCCTTCCACATAACTTTCTATTAATGTGCTTTGATACAGCACTTTGGGAACCTCCAACTTCTTTTGCAATTACCTTTTGAGGCTTTCCCTCCTTATGGAGGGTGTCAGTGATGGTTTTCTGCACAACTGTCAGGTCAGCAGTCTTTCCCATGATTGTGATTCCTACTGAACCAGACTGAGAGACCATTTAAAGGCTCAGGAAACCTTTGCAGGTGTTATGGCTTAATTAGCTGATTAGAGTGGGAGACTTTGAGCCTAGAATATTGAACCTTTTCACAATATTCTAATTTTCTGAGATTGTGGATTTGGGGTTTTCATGAGCTGTAAGCCATAATCATCTCAATTATGACACATCACGGCTTGAACTATCTTGCTTTGCATGTAATGAGTCTATCTCATATATTAGTTGGACCTTTTAAGTTGCATTACTGAAATAAATGAACTTTTGCAGGATATTCTAATTTTTCGAGTTTCACCTGTAGAAGAAGCTCAGTATGGAAGAAGCTCATCTCTGTCAAACAATTAATGAGTCACCTGTAAAAGGACCACTGATCTTCTATCAGAGAACACAAAGAGAACATTTTCTTACATTCTTAACTATGTTTCTTTGTTCTTATGTCAATGTAATCCCAAAGATGAATTTGTATACATGCTAGGTCAGATTCAGTCTTTGTCCAGCAATATTCTAGGCATGTGATATTTCATCTCTTGGAGGTTCTCAGAAAACCAAAGAACTTTCCCTGATATGCATACAGTAAAATGCTCCATTAGAGCAATATAATATTTCATTATCTGCATATTCCTACATGAAATTAAGGCATCAGATGAAGAGTTCACCAGATTAAATTAAGTACCTAGGGCAGACTGATTTACTAAGTCCTGCCCCTATGAAAAATGATAGTACAAGGAAGCCAAAAAATTATCAGACAGTGATTTGTTCGTGATAGATAGTAATATTGTCCATCTTCAGGTCATGGTGCAACTGCTCCACAACAAAAACCCAGATCTGATATGAAACTTCAGGCATGCTTTAAGTTCTCGATAATTTAATTCAGGTCCATGATGGCATGAACTCCTAATCTACCTCAGACTCAAATTCTTGGCATACTTTACTTTGATCATGCCTGTCAAATTACTGTATATGTTCCTTTCTTGCTTGCTTTAGCAGCCTATTAAAAACAAATTATATGATTCTCCCCTTTTTTTTCCCCTTTGGAAGGGTATCCCAAGTATATGATTTCTATACTGTGATCCTAACTTGCTTTACTATAGTAATGGATATGATACATGTTTCTGAAAGCTTCCAAGAAACTATGTAGTCTTTATAGGAACCATAAAATAAGCTTTGTGATTTAAACTTCTTTTATTCAAGCAACGTTGTATTATTTATAGTCTCTTTTCCCTTCTAACATTTTAAAATATTTTCTTACTTTAAAAAGAATAACACCATGCTGTTTGTTCAGAAGAAGTCTATCAAAGACCAGTGTTAGAAGGAGGCTGCTGGAAAAATAGATTCCATCTGCCCATTTCATATATCTGCTATGTTTTAGTTGAATAATATTTCTACCAGTACTCTGTTGATTAGGAAAATTCCCATTGGTGTAATATGGATGTCCACAAATATAAATACATCTTCATGGATCTTCACAGAAGCTTAGGATCAAATCAAAGTCCATCCAACATTTTTTAAGAATGAGCAAGTATTATATATTATTTATATGAGGAATAATAAAAACCTACCTTGGGCTTAAGCAAAGATTTACCACTACCCAATTTATAAAACAATCTTATGATCCCCTCCAATAATGTTTGTCATACCCCAGACACATCTCTTTATACACTACACATTAAAAATGCTTGTGGCAGATGGAAATCATAGTAATTTGTTTAATAAAACATTTTAGCTGCTTATGCAGCAGAGATTATTCCTGCCTAGTGTCTAATATTGTAATGTATTTACTGTGGGTAGATGGCACTGAAGAAAATGGGGTCTTGTTTAATTCATTCAAAATAACAATAGTTCATCTTCTTAAACCATTGAGGGAAGAACAAGGATTTTATGCATGTATCTGAATAAAAATGCAATATAAAATTGTACTAAAATTTGAAGATATAAAAATACAGCCCTTGATGTAATAATAAGTATTAGACATAATTTATCCAGAATTTTAAAATTCCAGAATAGCTTTATAAAGATCAATAACCACACAGTCTGACCAATAAATTCATCCCTTCATTGCCAATTGATGCATGTGTATTTAGATTACATAGCCTTTTAAAAACTGTAATGGAATATGAAACTTGTCAATCCCTAGACATGGTGACACATTCTTGGTGGTACATTCTTGAACACTGTCAAACAGTGGCAACTGATGGTGGTTGCAGTGGCTAACCATCAGCTATCACTACTCAGTTACTACAGGGAAGTTGGATCTTGGGCTTCCCAGAAAGACTGCACAAACGACCAGTGAGAAAAGCAGGAAAACAATGGAAAATACAATTCAATAACCAACATTAATAAAAAAAAATTAAGTGCCATAGGACCCTGATAGAATTTACAAATTGCATCATAATATAGTTTGATTATGATTTAGCACAGCATATAAATCCTGTCATTGCAGCTTATAAATTATGCTTTCTAGTTTAGCAAGTTATTAAACAATATATTAAGCCAAATCATGGCACAGCAGGAATAAGAATAGGACAGGACAGCAGCAGCCAAATTCTCCATCAAAGAGTATCTTGTGTTGAACCGATTCAGAAAGGGTCATATTTTAACTTCAGACTGAAAGCTTTTAGTTTTCCTTTTTTTTTTTTTTTTGGTCTCATTCGAGACAACGATGAATCTGCACACAGACAGGAGGTTATACAACTTGCCTTGTGGTGTAACCGGAACAATCTAGAACTGAACACACTCAAAACCGTAGAAATGATGGTAGACTTTAGAAGAAGCCCTCCTATACTACCTCTTACAATACTAGACAACACAGTATCAACTCCAATTTTCTAGGTTCTACTATATCACATGACCTAAAATGGTCACCTAACATCAAAAACATCATCAAAAAAGCACAACAAAGAATGCTCTTTCTGCGCCAACTCAGAAAGCTCAAGCTGCCCAAGGAGCTGCTGATCCAGTTCTACAGAGGAATTTTTGAGTCTATCATCTGCACCTCTATAACTGTCTGGTTTGGTTCTGCAACCCAACAGGACAGACACAGAGGATAATTAGGACTGCAGAAAAAACAATTACTACCCACCTGCCTTCAACTGAGGACCTGTATACTTCACGAGTCAAAAAGAGGGCTGTGAAAATATTTACAGACCCCTCACATCCCGGACATAAACTGTTTCAACTCTTACTCTCAAAACGATGCTATAGAGCACTTCACATCAGAACAACTAGGCACAAGGACAGTTTTTTCCCGAAAGCCATCACTCTGCTAAACAAATAATTTCCTCAACACTGTTCAACTATTTACAAAGTGTACACTACTATTACTGTTAATCTTCTCACCACTCCTTATCACCCATCCCCTCCCACTTGACTGTTTCCTAGTATGATTTGATTGTTGATTATACCCTAGGACTATCATTAAGTGTTGTATGTTATGATTCTTGATTCTTAATGAATGTACCTTTTCTTTATGTATACTGAGAGTATTTACACCAAGACAAATTCCTTGTGTGTCCAATCACACTATGTTTTCAGAGGTATAAGCTTGGTTATGACACTGAAGAATGACCATCAATTTGTCCATATGGCTGATTCTACTGTTTATAGACTCTGTTTTTTTAGGGTGCCAAGAGACTGATGTGCTGAGATGTTCCTGGACATTACCAGAAATGCTGAGGCTGTGCCAGGACACATTGGCAAAACTTAGTTTCTGTTGGAGAAAACTCAAAAGAACTTGATTTTGGGGTGGGGAAACTTCGAAGCCTGTGATCACATGTTTTGCTGTGGTTCCAAGAGGGTTGATATAGCTGGTTAGGATATTTGATTCCTGGAAATATTCATCTTCACTGGGAGGATTTGGTTGTGTTAGAGTTGTAGCTTGTGGACAATGGCTTGTCAGCTGGTTAATGAAGATAGTAGAGATGTTCTAGTATTATGGGATAATATCACAGAAATAGACATAGCCACTTCCACCCCTCCACCTCCCCCAGCAAACAAATGTCTTAGAAAAGGTGTCATTCATGACAAATAAACCTAGTCCCTGTAGGGATTTCTTCTTGTATTGATTCAAGCATTGCTGAGACATAAGCTTATCCCAATTGTGTAGAATTGAAAAGTTAAGCTTGATCCCAAAGTGTGTATTACACAACTGGGAGCTCTCCAGACTTTGAATATAGGCTTATGTCAACCATGAGCCTATATTCAAAGTCTGGAGAGCTCCCTGTTGTGTTGCAAGGTCAACACAAAAGTGTTCTACCTATTAACACAAGAAAAGGCAGAGTTAAGGCTTGTGAAGACCATGTTAGTTGAAAATGAGTAACAAGAATGAAGCCTAAGCAATATTAATCTTTCCATCCAAAAAATGCTCTGGTAGACCACAAGTTTAATGAGCTGCTAAAATTCACTAGGTTTCTGTTCATTTCAGTGTCAGCCCATCATTAACTGCCCATGTTTAAGGGACAAAGACAAAAAGAAGAGGGAGGATTTTTCAGTAGAGATACTTTAAAATGTAAATTGTGATACTACATGAAAAATGAATGAAATACTACAGAAAGACAAAGCATGCCAATTTGGCCATGATAAATGCAAAGGAATCAATTGATAAATACTGTATATATCTCACAATATACATTCCATTATATAATTTCTTCCATATTTTATTTATACATATCTTAGCTATGCCTCTGGAATTTTATGATTTTATCCGATACACAAATATGTTATTGTGACTATCTTCATTCTGTAAAATGCTGATAAAGGTCAGTTTCAGGCGTGATGCTTTCTGAAGAGTAGTAAAGGAACATGGAGGGAAAATAATTTCAACCGAACAGCAAAAACTAGAATTGACTCTATGGGTCAATTCACATGACCCACTGTGCTGAAATAAAAACCGAACCAGTCTTAAATGCAGATGGCTTTACTATGAGTTCCAATCTGCATTCTGTATAGAATGATTGTAATAACATTTGTTCATTTTCTTTATGCTTTGAGAAATGGTAGAACAATCTTGACCATGAAACCAGCTGCTGTAAGCATCAACAAAATCTATGTGCTGGCAAAATAGACAAAACATGTGGAATCTCTCTCTCTCTCTCTTTTTTTTCTGTCTCTTGTTTTCATAATTTGGGAAATGGGCCAGTAAAATTATATTGAAGTTTATATAAGGAAAACAAAATATTTGTTTCAGATGGGCTATCAAAAAAAAAACCCAAAAATGGCCTAAAGGAAACCAAGTGCAGCATATGAATCTTAGGCCTTTTGCAGAAACACATAGGAAGTTACTTAGTCCTAGAAAAAAATATTTCAAATTCAAAGGCTTCAATATCAGGATCTCCAATGATTGCATTAATGTATTATATTATAACTAAAGAAATGTTGAACACATTTATAATGCAGCATCTCATTTGATCAGATGGAACGTTCTCAAAATTGGCTTATAAGTTCCTTTCTCTAGTGATTCTTAGATTTTACAAAGCCTTGGGGAATTAATATGGATCTGCGACCCAAATGCACCCCTGCTCCTCTAAAACATGACTCTCTCCTTCTCTCATCCACAGGTTTGCTTCTGCTTTCCATTTCTCTTATTCTTTCTCTTATTCAAGATGATTCCTATCTCAATCCTCTCTTTGGGAGTGGTACTCCCTCTCATACAAAATTCATTCACACCTCAAAGACAGAGCAAGTTCTAAGATCCAATTTGGGTCAGTCACCAGGACCAGATGTTTAGTCTTTCGAGCTTTTAGACATGTGCTGGTGCTCATCCTTAGGGAACTTCTCTCTATCAGTATATGTGCTCTGGCTACTCCATCCTTCATATTTAATGTGGGGTGCCTTCCTTTTGGTTGATTAGTATGTTGATGGCCAGATAAAATTCTGCTCCTTCTCTTCTCCCCTTGTAACAGTCACCCTCAGACTCCCCAAATCTTATTGGATGCTATCTACAAATTTCACCCCACTCTCCTTATATCAACTAACTCAAGCTACAAGGCTGCCCTGTCTTTCCATCCACTGGGGTTGAGCTACCTACTCCTCTCACTACTTCGGGTCTCCTAGTTCAGTCCCAGGCCTCTCCAAATCTTCAGTAGGCATGTTTCCCTTCTCTTCAAAACAATAGACTGGCATCCAACCCCAACGCTAAACTCAAGGAGGTAGATAGAATTCAGTCCCTCACTTTGAAGCACTCCTGGCTAGTGAGAGTTTTAAATAATATATTCAGCAAAATGTAAGGTCTTCAAGTATGGGGAGATGTCCATGCTGTTGTACTAGTGAATTCCTCAGTACCTCCAGTCAGCAGTGATCCCCAAGACACAGTAGCACTTGGCAGGGATTTAGCATCTTGGGCCTAGATTATTGAGGAATTGCACTGTAACCCAAAGTTAATCATTCTAAGTAAAATTAACATTGTTTTGTCTTGAAATATATTTAATCTTATAGGTCCAAAACTAATATTATTTTATTACTGTGATTTACTGTATATGACACTTAATTCCACAAAGGGTTTGAATAGTTTACAAAAGATAAAAAGGTAAAAATAAAAACTAAGTCCAGTCCCATTTATTCATAATGTCACTTCTTAAAGATCCATCTTAATGATCCATCTCATTCTGGGCACCACCACCACCCCCTTTTTTTGGGAGGGGGGAACTATTACAATCTGGCAGGCAGTACAAGACGTTAAAGACAAGGACACATAGGCTGAAAAACAGCTTTGGTCCCAGAGCAGTTACTATAATGAATTCTACTGTGTAGTGCGATATTAATGCAATATCAGGGATTTTTTAATTCAATTGCATAGAATGTGAAGGATGTGTGTTTTGTTTTATTTTTTATAGTTTTCTTATGTATAATGTACACTGAAGATGGCATTTAATTTCACTGTACGAGGTGCAATGACAATAAAGTATTACTACTACTTGTCTCATGTAAAAGCATAGAAGGATTTTGGGGAGATTTCTGGGAAAGAATGCAGTACTCTTATAATTTTTGGTGGTGTTAAGGTTGGAAAAATAATGCTTTTCTCATATGATCATTTTTTGTTTCAAAACTGGCTCTACTATAATTCCAAGATCAGAGAGAGCCACCCTGAATACTACATCCTCTTCTTTGGTTATTCTAAATTGGCCCAGGGGAACAACAGCACATCATTCATAGGATTGTTTTCCAAAGCTTTGCTGAGGAAAAAAAGATGCTCTTTCACTGGTAAATTGGAAAGTCATATTTCTCTCTCTTTCTTCCCGTTTTCTGAATGTATGAGTTGAACTACAGTATATCATGTCATAGCATTTCTAGTGGAATGTGCTGCACATTGCAATGTCTGATGTCTGAAACAATGACAAAACCTGTGTAGAAACAAAGAGAAGAAAACCCAAAGGCTGGATTCACACAACACACTAAGCTAAGCTAAGATGTGCCTGGGTAGCTTAAGGGTCAGTTGATAGTTTTCTGTTCTCTGCCATTGTTTATAAGACAATGAAAGGCCACAAACGTTCATCCCTCCTATATTATAACAAATTTAAGGAGATACGGTAAATATATACAAGTGATCCTTGTTTAACATCCATTCAATCAGCGATCATTCAAAGTTACAATGGTATGAAATAAGGGGTACATACGACGGACCCCTGTTGCAGCCATCATAGTGTCCTCGAATCCATGTGGACTTTAACTTGCCACTTGGTAACACAGAATCTGAGATGGCTCCAGAATTCTTGACTTCCATGGCAATCATGAACCTTCCCAAACGTTAAAGAGGCCCACCACATCCTGAAGGTATGCTAGATCTGATTTTTATCTTGGGCAGTTGCAGTGCAGTCTGGCGTTGGATGATATTACCATCAATCCTTTGCATTCTTTAATTGCCTTCTGGTTCACTGGTACCACTCAGAGAGACGGGGTCTGTTACATTGGCCCAGAGCAGTTAACTGATGGACCTGATTTGAATTCCAGAGAAGCTTGGGATCTTTCTTGAGAATCTGACAGGCAGTTTGATTGGTTGCAGCCCTGGGCCAGATTACTATTGCACACTCTCAATTGTTCTCCCCACAAGAACACTGTGGTAAGGAGGGGAAATGGCCCCTAATTGCATGCATTGGGCAGAATGGAAAAGTTCCACTGTTGTTAGGAGCAAAACATTATTCCAGAGATTAGTTTCCTTTGGATTGCATCTAGAAAGGAACGTGGTTCCTCTAAACATCTCCGACACTGCACGTGAATGACAGATTAAAGATTACTGAAATTTGTGAATTTAGGATTTAAGTGGTTAAGCTTGTGTTTATATGTCTGTACCTACATATGTGAATACATGGTTTTAAGTAAATTAATTAAAACCATTTATTATAAATTGATTTGGCATTGGTGGATAAAGAGGAAGAACACAACTTTAAAGGTAACTAAGCAAGTAAGTATGGAATATGCTCTTTTAATGTATGTAGGATAAAATTGTTAAATATGGAGGCTTAAGAACAAAATTAAAATTCATAGCATCATATTGTGAATATCTATTCAGAAAGACACCACAATTTATTTATTCTCTATTCTTCTGTTTGCTTCCATTAACATGTTAGGAGAGGAATATGTTAAAGTTGAAGAAACTGGTCAAAGGAAGGAGTAAGTACTAATTAATATGAAAAAGCATGAGGAAAAAATGGTCTGTATTTCTCAAAAGCTAAGCTATTAGAATTAGAATATCAGTGGCATTCTAATTGTAATTATAATCTAATTGTTTCAATCTTATCTAATTGTATTTGTAAAGACAGATGATATGTTGAATCCTAGAGCATTTAAGATGAATTGGAGATTTATCCCAGGGAGGAAACCATAGAAAGAGATGAAACAGGAGGATTAAAGAAGGAAAGAAAAACATTTCAGAAAAGAGAAAGGGCTTCTCTGTAACAAAGACCTTGATTAAAAGTACCCCTGCAGTTTGAAATGAAATGAACCTAAGATATAAAGTATTGTATCACAATATACTGCAAAGTGTGACAAACTTAAATTGTTGGTCTTATAGTTTCATGGTATGGGCAAATTAATTTGTATTGTCTGTCCAGAGACACTGCATACAACCTTCAGACAGGAGTGTTAAATTTTTGTGGCATTTGGGAAACCTAATGAATACTTAAGATGCTTTGCAATCTGTTTTTGCCAAACTGGTGTCACTCACAAATCAGGTTTTCAGACCATCTTGTTCTTTAAATAATTATGTAAAGTGATTAAAGGCATCTATTCTCCAAATGGGTAGCTTTAGTGACCCCATTTATACAATGTTTGCTTTTAAGCATTTTTATTGCTAATTTGGATTAGCAAAAACCTGCCTTTTACCTTGCTGTCATAAGAATAAGGAATGCCAAATTCAGCTGTGAAACCGAGTTAAGCATTCCTGTCCCCCCTTGTTATAGATCAGTATCAATGTCTACCCAGTTTTGGACAGTGGTTAAGGCACCAGGCTAGAAAGCAGGCGATCATGAGTTCAGGTCCCCTTTTAGTCATGAAAACCAACTGAGTGACTTTGGGCCAGTCACTTTCTCACTAAGCCCAACTCACCTCACAAGGGTGTTGTGGGGAAAATAGAAGGAAGAAGGAATGTTGGACATGTTTGCCTCCTTGAGTTATTTGTAAAAATAATAAAGGCAGGTTATAAATAAATAAAAAAAGAAAAGTTCATAAGCTTGTCATTCGAAACTATTCTGTGAACATAGATTAAGGAAATGTTGTGTCTCTAAAATGTTATATATTGTATCCATACAATTTCTTGCTGATTCTCCCTTCTCTCCAGGGGTGGGATTCAAATCTTTTAACAACCGGTTCTGTGGGCGTGCCTTAGGTGGTGGGCGTGGCTTGGTGGTCATGTGACTGGTGGACATGGCTAGGTGGTCATGTTATTGGCTGGATGTGGCCAACTCAATATCACTCACATCGAGGCACGCATCTCCTCGCCTGGCCTCTTATGACTATGGGGATGCTGCAACAGTCGTAAGTGTGAAAAATGGTCATGTCACTTTTTTCAGTGCCATTGTAACTTTGAATGGTCACTCCACACAAGCAAAGTACCAGCAAGGGAGGGGAAGAAAAACTCCAGAGACGTTTCTGAGACAGGAAGTCTAGTCCTGCCAAGAATGTAATAAGGGTTAATGGAGAGGCAGTTTCTGTAAGCAACATCAGAATGTTTCCTTCCTGCCTTCCTTACAGGACTAGGCCAGTAATTTCTTCTAATAACTGGTTCTCTGAATTGCTTAGAATGTTAACAACCGGTTCTACCAAATAGGTGCAAACTAGTAGAATCTCACTCCTGCTTCTCTCCCCCCTTCGTTTATTGTATTAATCTGATTGCAAAACGCAAGGAAAGATTTTCAAATGTTCCCACAGTTCTTGCATATAGATCACAGAGGGGATTCAAAAATTTACTACTGGTTCTGTGGGCATAGCTTGGTAGGCATGGCATGGCTTGGTGGGTGTGGCTTGGTGGGTGTGGCAGGGGAAGGATACTGTAAAATCTCCATTCCTACCCCACTCCTGGGGGAAGGTTACCACCGGTTCTCCGAACTACTCAACATTTCTGCTACTGGTCAGAACTGGTCAGAACCTGCTGAATACCACCTCTGATGTAGATGTAAGTGTCTAATGGATTCCATGTCTTGCCATAAAACTGGCCATGAAACAAATACAATCAAGATTAGGCACTGCTTTACGAATTCCCCTTGCATCCACATGCCATTCTTTTTGGAAAGTATTTTGGCATGTCATTAATGCTTCTATGTGTCCTTCTAAATGATTTTAACCACTCACCTCTGAAAGTGTCAGGTATGGCAAATGACACACAGGTAGGTCTCTCAAAAGCAAGCCTTAAATCAGTGTTTCTCAACCTTAGAAATGTTAGGATATATGGACTTCAACTCACAGAATTCCCCAGCATAGATGTCTGGGGAATTCTGAGTTGAAGTGCACATATCTTAAAGTTGCTAAGGTTGAGAAACACTGCCTTAAACTAAATATTTGTTTTGGTTTCAGTACACTTCATCACACCCCTACGATAGGTAGTTTGGACTTTTTGTTCAACTGCCTGATGTTTTGTTGGCTACCTTATCACACTTCCAAAGCAATAGCTTAACATTGTGTTTCTCTTTTTCTTACTCAGTCCACTAACCTTCTAGCAAGCACATATATTTCTACGCAATATTTCTTGAGAACAAATATTTCTTCTTCTAGGAGATTACCAGCACTTTGGAGTTTGATACAAAAGTCATAAATTCACTGAAGGAAAAAAGCATTTTTATTGCACCTAAAACTCAACATTAGGGAATCCAATTTTACTTTTCGCACATCTGGAAAGGTTAAGAACATTTACACCCTCCTGCAGTCTTCCCCCCTCTTCTTAACAATTTTGATCTCTTCCAGGTGTTCTACAAAAACTATGCAGAAAGTTCTATTGCAATTGATTGTAGCTTGTTTGGTATAAGTGGCCAAACATTCTACCATGTTTCTCCAACAATATGACCTCCCCCAATAGGAAGACCCAGCATGTTTTCTAGGCATAAAATGAAATTAAGTCCCTCCCCCCAAATTTAGGCCTATTTTAAAACATGCAAAATGGGGGGAAGGGCGGGGGGACTTGCCGTAAGGAGCGCCCCGCGGGCAGCAATTCCTCGCCACCAGCTGCTCCTAATGGGTGATCATGGCAGAGCACGGAGAGCTCCCTACTCCTGCCAAGCACCTTTGCGGCAGACCCAAGACCTTCAGCGCCCGCTGCTGTTGATTTCCCTTCTGCCCATGCCGCCACTGTGTTTGGAGCTGCCACTTCCACCTTTGGAGCACCACTGCTGTTTGGAGCACTGCTGCTGTTTGGAGCTGCCGCTTCTGCATTTGGAGCTGCCGCCGCATTTGGAGCTGTCACTTCCGCGTTTGAAACCCCACTGCTGTTTGGAGCACTGCCGCTGTTTGGAGTTGCCATGTCCGCATTTGGAGCTGCCACCGTGCTTGGAGCTGCCGCTTCCACGTTTGGAGCACTGCCACTGTTTGGAGCACCACCGCCATTTGGAGTGCCGCCGCCACTCCAAACACAGCGGCAGCTCCAAACGCGGAAGTGGCAGCTCCAAACATGACGGCGGTGATCCAAATGGTGGTGGCACTCCAAATGGCAGCGGCACTCCAAACACAGAAGTGGCAGCTCCAAATGGTGGCGGCAGTGCTCCAAATGGTGGCGGCACTCCAAATGGCAGCAGCACTCCAAACACGGAAGCGGCAGCTCCAAACGTGGTGGTGGAATGGGCAGAAGGGAAAGCAACAGCGGCGGGTGCCAAAGGTCTTGGGTCTGCAGCAAAGGTGTTTGGTGGGAGTAGGGAGCTCTTTGCGCTTCGCCATGATCACCCGTTAGGAGCGGCTGGTGGCGAGGCTGCCCACGGGGCGCTCTAGATGAGGATACAAGGGGGTGAATTAAGTCACCCCCGAAAAGACGGCCCAGCCATTTTTGGGGGATCAAAAAAATATAAGACCCGGCCTTATTTTATGAGAAACACAGTATATTGCTGAGATCCAGCTTTGTTTTGGGTATAATCCAGTCAATCTGCTTTAACAAAGAAAAGAAGAAAAAAAAGAAAGCAATAAGAAAGGGATGCCAAAGAGCTGAAATTAGTTATCAACATGTAACAGATAGTTGATTGTGATCACATCAAGAAACACTAATGGGAGACAATGCTACTGGGTAGCTGTAGAGATGGCTATGGTTTTTGTTTTTTTGACAGTAGTACTTATCAATGGTTATCAACCAAAACCATTACTTTTTTATATATATTATTATTATTATTTCTCAGAAAAAACACAATTGCTCCAGAAGGGAGAATAAATTGAACACTGACGTATTTGAATGCCCTCCCATAGAGTATAGCACACAGAGAATATACATATTACACAAAGGGAATGTGTACAAAGTTTAACAGCAGCTTAATATTACTGAAGAAAATTAGATGACAATCTCTGTTGCACCTTACTACCTGTTAAATCAATTTAAAACATATTTCTTTAGCATCATTAGTGTTGCATCAAGTATGGATCAGACATTTTATTTAAATTATTCCTCTTCACTGCATATTTTAGCCTAGGGAAATTGTTAAAAGATCTTCTGAGCTACATTCTTCTGACAGTAAAAAAGATGAAGCAGAAAATAAATTAGCTTTTCTCCATTTCTTGCAAGGATATTTATTTGCAAAGAAAAATAGAGAAGTTCAAAAATATCCAATTCGCTTCTATGTGTGATGTGAGATGTGAGAACAAGGAAAAGATCGACTTTTACTGTGGAATGAATGCTGTATAAGTTTTTTCTCCATCAGTTGGTTTTGTTTAGCTTGGAGAGAAATATCTTTTTAATTTTCTGTTCAAATATAGAAGTTGCTGTTTCCACATATTTTTATTAATATATATCCCACCTTTATTATTTTTGCAAATAATTCAAGGCGACGAACATATTCAACAAATCTTCCTTCTCCTTCTTGCTTCTCCAACCCTCTGAGGTGTATTGGACTGAGAGAGAGTAACTGGCTCAAAGTCTACTGCTGGCTTTGATGGTTAAGCCAGCAGTAGAACTCACAGTCTCCTAGTGCCTTAACCAACAGACCAAGCCAACTCTCTCATTAATGGAATATGTTTGTTTAATAAGCTAAAATGGACATAGTCCTAGGAGCTAACTTCCCCTCTAAGTCACATAGTTGGGAATAGTTGCCAGGGGATTTTTTTCAATTTCAATTTAAACCCAAGATCTATAAGGATCTTGACAGACTTGAACACTGGGCCCTATTTAACAAAATGAAATTCAGAGGTGAGAAAAATAAAGTGTTACATTTAGGCAAGAAAAACCAAATGCACAGGTATAGAAGAGGTAGATTACCTGGCTCAATAGTAGTAACTATGAAAAGGATCTTGGTGTCCTAGTGGACAAAAATTTAAATAAGAGCCAGCACTATGTTGCAGCTGCCAAAAGAGCCAACACAATCCTAGGGCACATTAACAGAGGGATAGAATCAAGATCGCATGAAGTGTTAATACCACTTCATAATGCCTTAGTAAGTTGACACTTGGATTACTGCATCTAGTTTTGGTTGCCACAATATAAAAAAGATGTTGAGACTCTAGAAAGAGTGTAGAGAAGAGCAACAAAGATGATTAGGAAACTGGAGACTAAAATGTATGTAGAACAGAAGGGATTGGGTATGTCTAGTTTAATGAAAAGAAGGACTAGGGGTGACATGATAACACTATTCCAATTTTTGAGGGGCTGCCACACTTCTGGAAAGCTCTTAAGACATGGTTTTGCCACTGGGTCTAGAGATCCCATGGAAGCATGGATCCTGTTACATGCTTGGTGTAAGTTTAGACTGCATTCTTCCTTGTCTTTTTGTTAGTATAGTTTTTTATTGGTTTTAATGGTTGTATTATATTTATTGTTTGGCTTTTGTTTTAATTGCATAAGTTACCTGGACATGAAATGGGTAGCTACAAAAATTCAGTCAGTCTGTCTGTCTGTCTGTCTGTCTGTCTGTCTATCATCTATCTATCTATCTATCTATCTATCTATCTATCTATCTATCTATCTATCTATCTATCTATCTATCTCTAGGAAGGATAGAAAGCTATAAAGATGTATAATAAATGGTGTAAACTGGTTTTAGCTATGTTTTCTTTTTGTCATCTCATGTCCTTATTTTCTGTTTATTTCCAGGTTATTTCTCTGCTTCTGCACTTTGCGTAATGTTGCACATCCCCAAAGGGAGTAGCATAATGGGTACGTAGGTATGTATTAATGTGAAACAAATTATATGGTTTACGTTACCAGATGTCAGCTGTGAAAAATTGGATAGCTATTACATGACAATTGAGAGTTTTTGTTCTCCTTGGTTACCCTCTGGTGGTTGCCTGGGTTCCTGCAGCCCTGATCTAGCAGCTCTAGATTTACATATTTAATATTTCATCCAGTCATTCCCTAAACCAGAGCAAACTCCTTAGTTTCGGCTCCAATAACATCATATTAACCAAGTCAAGGGTTTGGGTTTTCACCTCCTTCCTCCAGTCCTGCATGATATTCATAGGTTCTTCTACTAGAATACCACTTAAATATCTGTATGTGAGTAGCCCATTCTCTCTGTTGGCTGAGCAGGCAGTAGCGGGCATAGTTTGGATGATGCAACTGATTAATGTTTCTGTTCAGGATACCTGGCTGTCTAGCTCTGGAAATGAGTTTAGAAATGGAGAGCCTTGTATTTTATCCTCATTTCTGGGGGAGAGGGGGAACTGACTGGGTTTACTTAGCCACTATTACATAGCTGGGCTTGGGGAATTAATAAAACAAATTGAGTAGGTGAAAGTAATTGATGCAGAATTGCCCTCATACACTTTTAAATTGTTAGCCTTGAGGGGTAGTTCAGATAAGCACAGCCTGGAGTACTAGCTGTATCTTTATGGTAAAGATATAGGTATCTTACCTTATTGTAAGGTTACACTAACAGAATCAGGTGATTTATTTATTTATTTATTTATTATTTATTTATTTATTTATTTGATTTGCCAATTGTTTACAAGATAATAAGTATAAGTGTATACATAGTTGTGAATACATGAAATGGGTACATATAAGAAAAATAAAAGAAGAATAAGAGAAACAATAGGACAGGGACAGTAGGCACGTTGGTGCGCTTATGCACGCCCCCTACAGACCTCTTAGGAAAGGAGTGAGGTCAATAGTAGACAGTCTAAGGTTAAAGTTTTTGGGGTTTGGGGAAGAAACTACAGAGTCGGGTAGAGTATTCCAGACATTGACCACTCTATTGCTGAAGTCGTATTTCCTGCAATCAAGTTTGGTGCGGTTTACTTTGAGTTTGTATCTATTGTGTGCTCTTGTGTTGTTATGGTTGAAGCTGAAGTATTCATTGACAGGTAGGACATTGCAATGTATGATTTTATATACCATGCTTAAGTCAGACCGAAGACGGTGTAATTCAAGGTTTTCTAGTTCTAGAATTTCAAGTCTGGTGGCATAAGGTATTCTACAACAAGTAGAGGAGTGGAGAACTCTTCTTGTGAAATATTTCTGGACTTTCTCAATTGTGCTAATATCAGATACGTAGTGTGGGTTCCAGACTGATGAACTGTATTCGAGTATTGGTCTAGCAAATGTTTTGTATGCTCTGGTTAGTAGTGTGATATTACCAGAGAAAAAGCTACGTAGGATTAGGTTAACAACTCTTACTGCCTTTTTGGCTATGTAGTTGCAGTGGGCTCTAGCACTTAGATCATTAGAGGTGAGTATTCCAAGGTCCTTTACAGAGCTTGGGTCATCAACAAGTTCTTGACTATTCAGCTTGTATTTTATTTTCTGATTTTTTTTGCCAATATGTAAGATAGAGCATTTATTTGTTGAGATTTGAAGTTGCCATTTGTTTGACCATTCTGATACATAGTCAAGATCTTTTTGTAGGGTAGCAGTATTGTCTGTGGTATTGAACAGCTTTACATCATCAGCGAAGAGAACGCAATTGCTCTTAATATGATCACAGAGGTTGTTTATGTAGAGTATGAAGAGAGTTGGTCCTAGAACACTGCCTTGGGGGACACCACCATTGACAGGTACTGGATTTGATAGGACGCTCCCGATTTTGACCATTTGTTGTCTGTTTGACAGGAATGCTTCTATCCAGTTATTCAGTTGTCCAGAGATACCATAGGATTTTATTTTTAGGAGTAGTTTGTCGTGTACCACTGAATCAAAGGCTTTACAGAAGTCTATGTAGATTGCGTCTATTGCTTTGCCCTGGTCGAGTTGTGTCGTCCATATGTTTTTGCAGTGTAAGAGTTGTAGATTACAGGATAGTTTTTTCTGAAACCAAATTGTTTATTGGAGAGTAGGTTATTTGTCTCTAAGTGGAGGATGATGGATTGGTTAATAATTGATTCCATGACTTTACAGGTGACGCAGCATAAGGAGATTGGCCTGTAATTTTCAACTAGGCTTGGGTCTCCCTTTTTGAAGATGGGGATGACTGTGGCTTGTGACCATAGGTTAGGCAAGGAGCTGGTCCTGAAAGATTTTTTAAAGATTATGCTTAGAGGTTTGGCTATGGCAGTGGATAGCTTTCTTAAGAAGTAGGCACATATTCCATCCGGTCCAATAGATAGAGATGGTTTTAGATTGCGTAGTGATTTTTCAACATTGTCTTCTGTGAAATCGATATGTATTAGATCATTATTGTTATCTGTGGTACGGCTAGGACAGGGGTGGGCAAACTTTTTGGCTCGGGGGCCGCATTGACTTTTAAAATTTGACAGACGGGCCGGGTCAGCACAAGATTTTTTGGGAATCGCCCCCCCTTTCCCCCCTTCTCCTCCTTCCCCTCCCCTCGGAGGCCCCCTGAGTCAGGAGTTGCTACCGCTGGCGCGGCTCCAGTCCCGCGTTGCCTCGGGAAGGGAAAGGCAAAAAGGAAGAGCCACGGCAGTGCTTTGCAACGGCAGCAGCGGCACCGGAGGCTCAGGTTCAGCGGCTCCTGGTTTTGCCTTTTCCTTCCCAAGGCAACGTGGGACTGGAGCCACACGGAGCTGTGCCAGCGGTAGCAACTCCTGACAGCCCCAGCCGGACACCTGAGCGGAGCCCGGGCGGAACTGCCTGTTGCTGCTGCCAGAGCACCGCCGGGTCACCTCCTCCAAGCAGCCCGCCCGCCCGCCGGGCTTCCCTTCCGCCGTGTGGCTCGGGGCCAGGTGTGAGCGCCCGCGAGTTAAAAGGAAGCCGAAAGTTGCTGGGAAGTTGCTTGGGTTTCCGGGGCTTCCAGGCTTAAACTTTGCACAGGCAAAGTTTGCAGGTGGGAGCATCTTCCCGCCGAGGAGCGGGAAGGGTTCCGCCTGGCGGGCGGGCAGGCGGGCTACTTGGAGGAGGCGACCTGGCGGTGCTCCGGGTTTCCCCTCTGCTGCGCGGCTTGGGGCCAGGCGCGAGCGCCCACGAGGAAAAAGGAAGCCACAAGTTGCTGGGAAGTTGCTCGGGTGCTGGGAGCAGGCTTTTAAAGTGCCGCCCGAGCAGGACCACCGAGCCGGGAAACAGGGCACCAAGGCAGGGCAAGGCTCCACCAGCAGCGGCCTAGCTTTAGGTGGCTCCAAGCAGCCCGCTCCAAACAGCCCGTTCCAAGCAGCCCGCCCGCCCGCTGGGCGGAACCCTTCCCACTCCTCGGCCAGAAGACGCTCCCACCTGCAAACTTTGCCTTTGCAAAGTTTAAGCCTGGAAGCCCTGGAAAAAAAAGGGGGATCGGCAGGGACTCACCTTCGGAGAGGTCGCACTCGAAGGTGATTTCGAACTCCCAGCCGAGGCCTTTGCAAAGTTCTTCTTTTCTTTCCTACCCCGAGAGTGCTCCGCACTGTTTTGCAGCTTTGGGGGCCACGTGGCGCAGGGCAATATGCCATGCCCAGCGATCTTTTTTCAGGGGCGGGCCGGATTGGACAGACCAATGGGCCGGATGTGGCCCGCGGGCCGTAGTTTGCCCACCCCTGGGCTAGGAAATACTGGGCATGATCCATTGCTGTTTACAAATACTGAGCCGAAGAATGTGTTAAAGATGTTGGCTTTAATGGTGTCGTCGTTGCAGTCTTTACCATCAGGTCCTATCAAGGGAGGGATGGACCTTGAATCTTTTAGTTTGTTGTTTACAAAATTGTAAAAAGCACGGGTGGAATTGGTGCTTAGAAGGTTTTCCTCTTTTTAATGTGATAATTGGTGCATTCGGTCTTTATCTGGTGGCATAAATTTTTGTATCGGTTTTTGAAATTGGCAACGTGACCAGATTTGTTTTTCCTCCAGAGTGATCTCTTTTTGGATTGAAGTTTCCTTATTGATATGGGTAATCTGCTTTTTTGTTTTGTTTTGGGAGTTGTTGTTGGTACATATAGTTTGATGACTCTTTTGACTTCAAGTAAAAATATGTTGTAATGGTCTTCAACAGTATTGCATCCAGTGAATAGAGATTGCCAATCCAGGGATGAGAGATCGTTGTCTATAAGATCATAGTTGCCTTTTTTGAAGTTACAATTGGGGATTACATCATTGTGGTGATTTTTGTGTGGACATATGTTGAGACAAAAGTCAATCATATTGTGATCACTACTGGAAAAGGGTTCTTTAGTTTGTATTCCGTAAATTAAATTCAAACTATTGCAGAAGATGAGATCGAGGCAGTTGTTTAGTCTAGTGTTGTTGGTTACTAGATTTGTAATAGCATTGTAGAAGGTTGTGTGTATGATTTCAGTTGTACAATCATTTAGGGTCCAGTCAATATGAGGTAGATTGAAATCACCAAGAAAGATAAAAGGGTATGGGCAGGATGCAGCCCATGTTAGTAATGTATTTAGCTTGTTTACATGTTCGATGTCATAATCAGGTGCTCTGTAACATAGTAAGAATCGAATTGTGATATTTAAGGATAGTTCACAGATGGTCTCAGGAAGAGCAAGCTCCTGGGTAACTTGGATATTTTTTAGATGTAAGGATTTTTTATAGAATATAGCAACACCACCTCCTCGACGATTTTCACGATCTGATCGGTAAACATGATAGTCTCTTACTGTGGTAATGGAGTCGGGGAGAGATGCATTGAGCCATGTTTCACAGACAAATATAATGTCGAAGTTAGCCATATTTAGGAGGATGAGAAATTCAGGTATTTTATTCACGAGGCTTCTTGCATTGAGTAGTTTGCATTTAAGGTCGGCAGTAGTTGGAATTGAGGTAGTTGGGGGCGTGCGTGCCTAGTTTTGGGTGATGGTGGATCGGTTGAGGTAGGGTTGTGGTTGAGGGTAGAAGCTGAGTATTGGGTTGCGTGATCCTGATCCTGATGCCTAGTAAGGTAAAGCATGTTTTGAACCTCAGTGGGATAGTTAAGTGAGTTCCTGGACATACCTGTGCAATGCCTTAGCAACTGTATGGAAGTGTTTTGCCATTGCTTATGTTATTCACCTTTCTTGTCTAACTTGCTGAGATTCGCTAGTGGTCTTTGGTTGAAATACTAATAAAGCCTGACTCTACTCGGCAGCTAGAAACAGATCAGCCAATTGTTGCCTCTTGCTGTTATATCTCCCTGATGCAGAAAACCAATAAGAGTCTGTGTTTCTGCATGTGTTATCTGGAGAACACCTTGAGAAGTCCATGCCCTTTCTCAGGTGGTCAGTAAGCAATCAACCCACGGAGACCAACTCAGCAAGTCATCAGTAGAAGCAGGAGGACTCAGGTAATGAGAGACCATCTCAGCAGAACACTCAATCCGACAACAATTAAGAACTTTGGAGAACCAAGTAGAGACACTCTGTTCAATTACTCAAAAATGAAAGGGGCAAATATCTGTAATAGCTGTACTTAAGCTTTTTAAGAATAACCACCAGCAGCTAGCCTCTGTGTTGGAAAAAAATTCTTACCAACCTTGGATCTTCATTCCTGTATCATTGCTTCCTGCTCTGTCTTCTGAATAAACCTAGACCAATAAAATAAAATATTTATGAACTGTGGGATCCTTTGTGCTCTCTGATTTTGGTGGTTTTCATCAATGTACTGATGATGTCACCTGGTTTGTTAATGAAACATCTTTAAGAAAACCACCAAGGTCAGAGAGTACAAAGGAACCTCACAAACCTAGACCACCTGAGCAACCTCCTTGGCATTTGATTCCTGAATGACGTGCACTATATTTGCATCTCTGAACCCTTTTGACTCTAGACCGAACCCCCTGCCTCTCAGCCAAGGCCTCATTTTCCTGATCGTATTCCTGAAATATACATGCATTTGTCTGCCTTTGGGTATGATTACCTGTTACTTGCCATAAACTATTTGGAAATTAGCATGGGCTTGCACATCCTTAGTTGGGAACAGGATAACTAAATCAATTCATATTTGTTTTATTGTGTGAAGTGAATCAGGATTTTTGGTTTGCTCCAAGAACAAGCCAGGAAAGTGCTCCAAGACAAGCAGTGATTTTCTTCTTTTCTTTGTTCGTGTCAAAATAAGACAAGCTCTCTGGTCCATGCAAGATACTGAATGGAGCCATCCATGAGGAACTAATGAACATGATCAGATCAGCATGCTGTTTGCTCATCATTGATTTCTCTTCCCTGGTCTTTTTTTTCCCCATGTCAGCACTGATACAAATTTCACTAATACACATGCTTGTAGAATATTTGAGCCAAGAAGGACTTAAAAAAACCTGGGGAAATGTATGTACTTAAAGTTAGATTGTGGAATGCACAAGTAAATTGTAGAATTTATTGCCAGAGTTCCAGAAGACCTATCTGAACTCAGTCACAAAAATTCTGAATGATCACCAGCAGGCAACAAAGAGTTAATTTTCTATATTTTTACTGCCATTTGAGGGCCATTTCAATTTTTGCAACTGGTATCTAGTAGCCCAATCTGGGTTGTTTTAAAAAAAGAACTGGATAGGTTGAGGAAGCATTGTTCATCAATAGATATTAATATTGTTTTTCGCTTGTTTAATATTTCCAAACCAAATGCAACATGTCTTAAATTGGAAATCAGCAGTTTTAATGTTTTGAATAAAAATAAAACAGAAATCAACAGTGTTTTTTTATCTCCAGTTTTATGACTTTTCCTAAAGCATCTAGCTGGCCATTATAAATACTGTGGTGAATTAATCTTGGGTCTTTCATTGTTATCAATACATATTTGTATATTGCTATGATTCTTCATCAGAAATTTTATTAATCATGTTAATGCTATATTATACCTCAGTTGAGTTGATTTTTAATTGAGTTGATTTTATTCATCTGATCAATAGTAAGATTAAAAACCACATGGTTGCCTGTTTTGCTTTTATTTATATGGAGATAAGAATAGAAGGAGAAATGGAAATAATATTACCTTCTGGAGGCAAACTTTCGCCTATTTTCAATATAGTCCTTGACTTACAACAGTTCATTTAGTGACTGTTCGAAGTTACAACAGTATTGAAAAAGTTACTCATGACAATTTCTCACACTTACAACTGTTGCAGCATCCCAATCACCTGATCAAAATTCAGACCCTTGGCAACTGACTCATACTTGTGACAGTTGAAGTGCCCTGGGGTCATGTGAGCACCTTTTGCAACCTTCTGACAAGCAAAGTCAATGGGGAAGCCATCTTCCCTTAACCACCATGTTACTAGCTTAACAACAAGAGAGCTTGCATAGTGGGGCAAAATTTACTTAACTGTCTTTCCTAGCAACAGAAATATTGAGCTTAATTGTGGCTTTAAGTAGAGGAATACCCATACAATCTACCTCCCTTCTGTATCCCTACCTCAATCTGGAATGATTCTAGGTGGTTAAGCTATATAAAAGAGTGTCAGATATCAGGCTACCTCATCTGAGCTGCAAAATCCAGATGACTGTTAGATGCCAGTGTAGAGAGACAAAAAAAAACCCCAGATGATTCTTTAGTAACCTTGATATGATATAGCTACCACGATCAACAAAAGCATGCACAGAAAAGATTCAAATACATTGTGCATATTACCATGACACTTAAAGTATGTCCAACTTATTTCATGAACACATTACCCCAAGACTGATGCTTAACACACCCATTTAAATATTCTAAGTCAATATTTGTAGCCAGCATGCACATATTAAAATGTTACAATTGAAGTCAATTAGATTCAAAACTATCAACATAGCCAAAATCAGTAATGGACAGAACACAACCAAGGGAAGACCTTCTACATCCTATCAGGGGTTCCCAAAGACCAACCAAGAAAGAAGAAGCTGTTACCTAGTTTGGTAATGAAATGTCTGCAAGAAAACAACAAAGCTCAGAGAGCATTATGGATCCCACAGGAAGTTCTACACACAAACATAGGATAGGTGACAGCTTAAGTTTACTCTTGGGCTTTGTGCTTCCTAGGCTGCATCTACATTATGAGTAACTGCTCTCCACAAGCTTTTGTCCATCAATCTGTCTCAAAATATATCAACATAATCCCCTCCAACAATTTTCTTCCCATAGTACAGATTTTATGGTATGGTTTATCTGACTTGTTTTTCAGCTTCAGTTGTCATCCTGATATTTTTTCCCTGTGAGCTAACTTGAGCTCACTTAGGTTAGAAGGAGGGAAGCAATTTGGTAATGTGTTGTTAATCATTGTTGATACTAGATAAATGAACATATAGAAAAGCAGTGCCACTTTTACCCTGGTGTTCAAAACTAAGCTGTCAGTGTACCGCTCTTCTCAACAACATAAATCATTTCAAAAAGACTGGGTAACAAAGGCTCGTCTAGGAAGATTTGAATTAAGTAATTCCATCTTTGTTTTGCTAATGTAATTAAGACTATGGTGGTGTAAAGCTGGGGTCAGCAATTCAGTGCCTGTAGATATAGATACATGTAGGTAGCAGGCTGTTCCTACATCATATAGAGTTTCTGAAAATATTTTAAGAGGCCTTTTATGGTTCTCTAAGGTACAATAATTAAGGCAATTGACCAATGTTACTATAGATGGTAGGCAGACTTTATAAATTGTTTAGTATTACTTTCATTAAGATTGCAAATATATTAGGGTTTATATTAATTTCATTCTTTTTATGCACTTTTAACTATTGTTTTGGTTCTTGTTCATTTTTACTACCTGTGGACCATACCTTGAGGGACAGGCATGCTATTAATTTATGTTTTCTTTTATTTTTCATTCTAATGGTCAAAGTTTTTAGTTTGGCTGTCACTTTGTTTCAGCATTGATTCTGCATCACTTTACAAAGCACTAAAATCAAACATTTATTTGCTTTTAACACATGCACACACATATATAAATGTACTTTATATATGATGTATTTTATTATATATATATATGTATGTATGTATGTAATATATATATATATATATATATATATATATATATATATATGTGTGTGTGTGTGTGTGTGTGTGTGTGTGTGTGTGTGTGTGTGTTTGTATGTATGTATGTGTATATATATATATATATATATATATATATATATATATATATATATATATATATATATATACATACATACACACACACACACATATATAATATTTTACAAAGCATATACTTTATGAAAGTGATTTTTGTAATTTAATAGCAGATGGTGCATATCCTTACACTAGCTTTTATATTTTTGCATGTACTTTTTCTTAATTCTACCTAATCTTTGCAAAATTATGAAAAGCAGAGATTTTGATACACACAAACATTCCAGTTACCTGCAGGTTTAAGGATGGGTGGATTGGACACATATGTATAAATATGAGATGGAACAAATTTCTCATCCGTCCTTAATTGTACTTTGTTTGGAAGGATGTATAACTGACTGTGAAAACTTCCTTTTTTATTATTGTAAATATTTTTTCTTTCTCCTTTTTAAAAAAGCCTTGGTTTCTTAAATATTATTGAATATAGTCTTTTCCTTTTCTCAGCTTGTATTCATAATAAGGTACTTTGTTTCCTTTTAGAGGAGAGAGCTGGCAAGGTATTTTGCTGTAGCCCAAAGCTGTATTTTCTCAAGCAGAAGAGGCTTTGATATGGCAAACATTACAATTGTTCAAAAGGTTTCAATTTTTGACTTCATTCCTCTTTCATTTCTCACAGGCTGGAATTTCCAAACCAATGGCTGATGGAAAAAACATCACATTCTGCACCACACTCTTCCATTCATTTTAGTCAGACGTGTGATTTCTTTTATTTAACGTGTGCTGCTATTTGTTCAGCGAAAAGAACTCCAGCATCCTGCTTTATCAAAACCATTTCGGACACCCATCATGTTCTATACAAAGTGGCAGTCATTCTAGCTATCTGTAAGCGTCCTGTTCAAATAATAATAAATTTTAAGGGTATCTTACCGTCTCTTCGGAAGAATAATTCCCAGTGTTCAGCATTAGGGTGAATTTTCAAGGCTCTTTCTCTTTTTGTGCTGTTTTTGTCTAACATGAAATAACTTCAATACATTTTGCATTTTTAAGAATCCTATTTATAATTCAGTGAAGGGCTGAAATTTAAATTGTTTTGTATTTCCAGAAATGTGCACTTATGTAAATAGTTGCGCCAGGAGCAGAAGGAAGAGTTCTGAGCCAGAAATGAAATCAGCCAAAAGGCCCTTTTAATATTGCCCTGGTGGCTGGCTGTGACCTGCTCCTCTGTGGGTCTTCTTTGAATACAAATTCCATGGTTGGTCTGAGCAATCCTATGCTGTTTTTTCCTTTTCCTATTCAACATACTCGAACAGTAAGGCTATATCAAATGGTTGCCTCAATATTAAGCTGTGAAATCTGAAAAATGAGGCAAAATGCAATAGGAATAAGTGGGATAATTTAGCATTTCTAACATTCTATTTTATCAGCAATTTAGTATTTCAGAATGCTATTTTTCAGAATACCTAATATTTTGGTAGTATAGCTTTTAGTGTTTTGCAGACTTTTTTTTCTAGCATATTAGTATTTGCAGACATACAGGTAGTCCTTGACTTACAACAATTTATTTAGTGACAATTCAAAGTTACAACAATACTGAAAAAAATGGCTTATGACCATTTTTCACATTTACAACCATTGCAGTATGACTCATATTTATGATGGTTGCAGTGCCCTGGGGTTATGTGATCAACTTCCGACAAGTAAAGTCAGCGGGGAAACCAGATTCACTTAACAACTGCAATGATTCGCTCAACAACTGTGGCAAGAAAGATGATAAATGATGCAAAACTCACTTAACAAATGCCTCACTTAGCAATATAAATTTTAGGCTCAGTTGTGGTCATAAGTGGAGGACTACCCATACTGAGTGCTTTCTGAGATCTTTTTGTTATGCAGCCTGAGGAGAAAGTCTCCTGCCGTCTTGCTTTGTGTAATGAAATGCATTTCCTCAAGACTTTTGCTCCACTCAGAAAGTTCCTCTTCGGATATGCCTTTTCATTCTGAACTGTAATTGTTAGTTATTTTAACTGGCTGTGCTTTATTTTGTAATCATTGTTTTCTGGAGTATGTGAGGTAGGTATATAAAATATTAAAAAAACGAATCAGTATGACAAAACAAACATGAAGGGATACACAGAGGAAACATGAGAAATTCCTTCTGCTATTACTAGGATAATTAACAATCTGTACATTGTATTCCCCAAGATGGATATTCTCCCATCCAGACTCTAAGCAGTTCCTTTTCTTTTAAAATACATTTTTTTTAAAAAATTGTTTCTATAAACACATCATTGTATGAACAGTGTGATTCCAGGGTGCTTTATATTTTAAAACTAACATGACAATATTTTCATATTGATATTATTAACTTTCTTACATAATTTGAGATTAATACATATCATCAGTCTTAATCATTTAATATTCTCATGTAATTTTTGTATCAATCTTTACATCCTTAACATTTCTTCTTTTATCATGGATTCTATATAAATAGTCATATTTGCAATGTTCAACAAATTATATATATGGGTTTTTTCAGTTCCAATGTCATGTACTGGATGGCCAAGTTCTACTTAACAATCTTTTGGTGTCCTAAAATAGTTTATTGGCTATTCCTGGAAAATAAGACCAGTTAAGAGAGGTCTTCAGGTATGGAAAAATATCAAGTGCAAAGTGATAATATATATAAAGTATATAATCCATCACAGCATGGGACTAGTACACTCTGGACCATTTTGACCTTCTCAGATTAATGCCTTGGAATATTTTTGCTTAGGACAGCTAGTTTGTCGCTATAGGTGGATTTGCAATTAAGTTTTGCTGTTTGCTCAGTCATGAGTTTGAAAGCCAAAGGTAATGGTGAGAAAGATTATTGTAGTGACCTGGAACAGAAAAGGAGCTTGACTTCATGAAATGTCCAAGTATCACAATGGCAAATATTTTCATCTCCAATAGATTTCAGATCAGTCCCTCCATTGTTAGCAAGCTCACTCTGTTCTGACTCTGATAAAAGGTGTTCATGCTCTCTCTTTCTATTTAAGGTCAGTTCTCTCAGCTCCCTCTCTCTTATACTGTGCAGGAATTAAATCCACCCTAGTTACAGGCCAATCTCAGGCACAAAGCCAGGTGGGTAACCTTGGGCCAGTCTCTCTCTCTCTCTCTCTCTCTCTCTCTCTCTCTCTCTCTCTCTCTTTTCTGAAAAATCTGCAAGTATTGGTCTAGGCAGTTGTTAGGAGTAAAAAATGATTCAAAAATGAAGAAAGAAAGAAAGAAATAAAGAAATAAAGAAAGAAGGAAGGAAGGAAGGAAGGAAGGAAGGAAGGAAGGAAGGAAGGAAGGAAGGAAGGGGAGAGAGTGGGGGGGATGGAGGGAGGTAGAGAGAGTGAGGGGGGGAGAAAGAGAAAGAAAGAAATTCTAGTTTCTTTGTGTAGCCTCTTCTTTGGTGGTCTACTCATTCACTCTTAGGCAGGGGTGGACAACTATGGCTCTTTTATGACCTGTGGATTTCAATTCTCAAAAGTCCTCAGCCAATCATGCTGGCTCAGGAATTCTGGGAGTTGAAGTCTACAGGCTGTACAGGGGCCATAATCTTAGGGGTGGGTAGATTTGTATGTTTTGGTCTTTCTGTTTCTCCTTCATACAGTTTTTATTGGTCTCAGTTTTTGGTTTTTGGTTTCCTTTAAAAACATTCTGTGAACTTTCTATGTTTTTAATACCCATTTCTTCTAGTCTATAATTGTAAATGCAAATTTTATACTTGATTTTATAGCATTTATAAGGCTATAAATGATTCATTCAATGAGTATGATTCATTCATAAGCATGCACATTTTTGTGCATATTTTCTACTTTATACATATTCTTGTACTGGTTGTTTATATGAATGAATTGTATTGCTCTGTTTTGAGAGGAGCATGTGCCAAAGGACAACTGTGCACTGGTTTGAATAGTCATGCAAGAAATAGGAATTTAGGAGATCTTTGTAAACAAACATCCACTTTTCTTCATCCCCCCCCAGCTCTACTCAGTTTCCACTCAGTTCACTAGTGTCCGTAATGGTAATTTACCCACCACATCAATCTTTTTACCATCTCTGACTGTCCTCCATGCTGTTTGAAATCCTGGACTGTTTATCCTTGGAAAGGGCGATGAAGTGAGCCATTTTTTAAATTAGAAATGAGGTTAGTTTCATACAACTCCCAATTGGTATGGGAACTATAATTATTTTGACATTGTGATTTTAGGTCTTACTTTTCTTCACCTGTTCATGTTCGTTTGTTTAACAAATGCAAGATTGGGTTTTTTACTTAGATGTGTAAAATATTGTCTAATGTGAGAACTTGGAGATCAGTGCCATTGATCCAGTTTGGATCAAATGGACAGGTGATTTTTCCCCCCCTCCCCCCACTAGTTCTTTTAATATTACAACCTGTTATTCCTGTAGTTTTGAAACTCCACTGTGAGATGAAATTTAAATATTTTGGCTTTAACTACATTCCAGACACTTCATTTCTCAGAAATCGTCAGCTGGCATCAACTGAATTAATAATAAACTATTGTAGCTTTAAAGATCTGAGATCCTACTTGTATGTTCCTAAGATTTTAATTTGCTTATTTTTCCCTTTTCTATGCCAGGCCCTTTAGTCTTACTTACCTTCAATTAGGTCTAATATTTGAACACTGACCACTGTTTTCCATGGAAATTAACTAATGCAGTGTGGAATCCTTATCCAACTTAAGGCAGAACTGTATTTAATTTAATTTTTATTGATGTAAGGCCAAAATAAGAACAATATTTTGCTGTGCAAACTATCTATCCCCAAAGTTAGGCCAGTCCTTCTTAAAAACTTGACCTATCCCCACAAAAAATGGTACGGTCCCTTGGAAGGAAAAAAGAGGTCTCCAACCTTGGCAACTTTAAGGTTTGCTGGCTGGGGAATTCTGGGAGTTGAATCTAGATCCGTGTTTCTCAACCTCAGCAAGTTTAAGATGCTTGGACTTTAGATCCCAGAATTGCACAGCCAGCATGCCAAACATCTTTAAAGTTGTTGAGACTGAGATACTAGGACAGTGGAGACACTGTAACACTGAACAATCAGCTGTTTGAAAAGTGGAGAAGGACAGTTGACATCCTCTTTCCTTTCCTTCCAGACTAACCAGTTTATCAGTGTGATTAAAAAAACAAAACCTTTATCATTTGTCTTTTCTTTTAAACCAGGGGTGTCCAACCTTGGCAACTTTAAGACTTGTGGGCCTCAACTCCCATAATTCCCCAGCCAGCATTGGATACCCCTACTCTAAATGCTCTAAACCAGGGCTGTCAAACTCATGGTCCACGGGCCGGATGCTTCACACACTGGCCACGCCCACACCCAGTTTAGCGAAGGGGGAAAAAGTCATGATACGTCACATGATGATGCCATGAGACCGTGAGTTTGACATCCCTGCTCTAAACACTGTCTCTCAGCTATAAGCACAAGCATTCAAATTTATGTACCTCTTTTACCTTTATAAAGACTACTGATTTTCCCAAGCGGTGGGACTAACCATTTCTCTTGTCTATAAATCTTGTCTAGTAATCAGACTCTAACAGCCATGCTCTGACCTTGCATTTCATCCAGACTGACTTAGAATTGTAGATCTCATGGTTTAAACATCTGGTCTAATTTAGGTGCTTCCTGCCTTTTCCCCTATACTCTGTTTTTGGGAAAATCCTACCGGTTGAGAATTTCTACGGGATACAGAAGTGTTCACATTCTGGAATGTCTGCTTGGGTGATCCTAATAAAAAATATGGATGGGTATTTTCTACCTTGATTCAACAAGGCAATGATTGTTTCTTAATAATCCTGAAACATCTAAATATTTCTCAGAAGTGTTTGGGTTATGTGTTGTCTCATATGATGTACTATTGATTTATTTGTTGCAGTCTCTGTAGACCAGGGATGTCCAACTTTGGCAAATTTGAGACTTGTGGATTTCAACTCCTAGAATTACGCACACAAAATGGCTGGCTGAGGAATTCTGGGAGTTGAAGTCCACAAATTGTTAAGGACACTCTTGCTGTAGACACTTCAGGTAGTTGACTGCTAAAGAAAGTTTTATTTAAATCATCAGCTTTTTCCTGCCTTCAGATTGGCTGCTGATGAATCTTGGATGGCACCAATTTGGGGAACAAAGTAAAACTTTGAGGTACTGCGGTGTCCCTGTGTTGTGAGTTTTGGTGACAAATCGGTCCTAGTTTTTCATTAGATCTGACTTGCTCTATGTATGGTACTGAATTTTGGCTTGCTCTATGTATGGTACTGAATTTTGGCTTGCTTTTTGCACTTGGTCACACTTTTGACCTGATCACAGTTTTCATTCCATGGTGTAGCTCTGATACCTTTTTTTCAATGGCTATAAGGAGATTCTACTATTATTTTTAGACATTGCAAACTGAAGGAAAGCAACAGAAAATTGAATACTGGGTTGTGTTGAGTAATCCCATCCCTGATGGGATCTGTTGCAGCATTCATTATTCATGTTGCATGGCCAGGCACTCAAGAAAGTGCATATCAGGTCCTACTAGTCATTGGTCCTTTGTTAGTAGGTGCATTATTCATTTATTTCATTGAGCAATTTTACATTCTGTCCCTTCCCTGAATAGTACCAGTGTGCTAGTGGTGAAGGGGCTGGCCTAGGAACCAGGTGACTGTGGGTTCTAGGCTCCTCCTTCTTGGTCTCTTAGCTTGTTGAAATCACTCTTTTAAAGTCTAAAACACTGGTCTGACTTGCTTTAGTTGCCTGTAGTTGCATCATGGTTTGTGTGTTTTTCTCCCCGCTCTGTTTTTCACTATAACTTGATTTATAGTTTATAGTGTTTGGTTTACTGTATGAATTTTCTCTGCCCTTTATGTTGTTTATCCTGAGTGGATCTCTTGTTCTTTTTGTCAACACTTTCGATATAATGTGTAATGTCTACAAATGTCATCTGGAAGAGAAGAGAAAACAGCAATCAGTTGATCTTAATGGCATATACTAGGCACATACCTAAACCTCCAGTTCTAAATTGCTTCAGATTCAGTGAGGCATTCTTGCAAGTTACTAAGCTATAAAATTGTTACTACTGAACTCGAATTGTACTCAGAAGGCAACATTATTGCAACATGGAGGTGAAACATCAGAAGGCACCATTCACGAATTGACTTTTGCGTTCTCCATTAATTTTACTTCTTGAAAGCTGTTTGTGAAGCATGTGAACGGTGATCACATGACCAAGGGAAGCTGCAATGGTCATAAATGCAAGAATTGGTTGTGAAGCTATTTTCCCCCCCTCCAGTGGTTGTAACTTGAATGGTCACTAGCAAGAGAGTCAGTAAATGAGGCTTAACTGCATTGCTCTGTAAGGAGCTATCTTTAAAGACCACTCAGAAATTGCAGTTAACTGTGTTATAGGTCCTGCCTAAGCTCCCAATAAGTTTCTGGCTGCCATTTAAAGTTCTGGTTTTCATCTTAAGTGCTGGCTTAGTGTCACAGAATCTGCAGGACTACATTCTTCAGTAGAATCAACACATCCCAGAGGAATCACTTCTAAGCTCCATTTATCAGGCTATCAGAAGGACTGGAGGCCAAGGGCGATGCTTCCCTGTGAGGACCCTTTATGTTTCTCTCTAAAGACCCCTCGCTTTCCTCTAAAATATTAGACTTGCTTTAAACTCTTCAGCTTTCCACAAGGAGATAAAGACGACTTCTGAAGAGCAAGAACAGCTTTTTATTTTAACAATTATGTATTATATTCCAAAATGGTGGAAAATGCCATTGACGGTTGATTATCAAACCATGGAAAATATGGCCATGTGGAAGAAGCTTGCATTGTTCATTCTTTTGCCCTTTTGCATGATTAATTCATATTCTGTCCTGTCAAAAAGACATACATTGTATAAATGGGAAATCCTTAATAGGGAGCTTTTCTTTTCTCTATCAGAAACCTGCAGTTCTTCACAGAAAAAGATACATGAAAAAATAATCCCAGTAAACCACACCTCCATTGCACTGCTTTCCTCCTTTTAATGTTCTTGCTCATATTTAAGAATAAATATTTACATTTTGTTAGGCATTTTGCTATTTTCTTTCTCCCAAATTACGTTTTTGCCATTAAAAAACCATGCAATGGTACCCTTGTCTGAGCATGAGAAACAACTTGTTTTCAATTCCAAATTGTTTCATTCCTCTTCCTCACTTTCTTTTCTTATATGCAGAGAAGCATTCCCATCCTACATCCAGAACCATGTTTTAACATTTTTACCTTGGAAAACAGTTGTAATAATCACTATTCTAACCATGTTAAAAACTATCTCAATGTACACTGTATAATTTCAGCTGCCATCTGGCATTAGACCACGGCATTTATATATCTTGCATCAGTGTTCCACTTGGCAGACAGCACAGTCACAGAATTCAATCTTTCTTCATGAGATCACCGGTTTGGAAAATATTTCACATTAACTGTATACAAAGATTCTTATTTTGGATGATTGCATTGCGCTCTCTCTGAAATAAATGGACGTAGCTCAGATAGATACTTTTAGCCTGATTTCCATGTGACAAAACTCAGCTTAGACTGTGATGGATATCTTGTTGGCTGGCATGAGACTTGGATATTGAATTACATCATTGGTAAAGGACTGATACAGATTTATAGTTTTATTGGTGCAGATGTACACACTGCTACCTTTGTACATTTTGAAACCTGCAATTTCAACCCAATATTTTTAAAGCATCTGTCTTCTGCTTTCAGTGAAAATGTTCCATATCTTGAAGTTAAATTATGGTATGTTTTAAATTTAATTATAGTATATTTTAAAATTTTCCATTCAGTTTATAATAAGTGTGAACAGTAAAAAAATTACTTTTTTCAGTTCTTGAAGCAGAAATATTTCTAAATTAATTTTTTTAACGTATATCAGAAATGAGCATGTTTCCAATCTGAAGGTTCTGCTTTATTTTTGTTTTTTTTCTAGAAAAGCATCACTCACAATCCTTCCTTTAGGTAACTATTGTTAAATAACTATTACCCTCAGAATTTCTTAGAAAAGTCTGATATGACTCCTCTCTTCCATCAGGATCAATTAGCTCTATCAATCAATTTCAATTTACACCTACACAGTAGAAGAACTTTGATGCAATGCGATCAGGATCAAACCACAGAAGGAATCTAATTCAGGGCAGGTCAAATCCAAGGAGAAGTTGTGGAACAAGATTCATAGCTTGGCCATTTAATGTCCTCTGGATTCAACATATGAATCCATAGCTGCGAAATGCATTGTGGGGTTTGGGTGAAGCCCAGACTGAGAATAAAGTCAAGGATTTGACAGATAGCACTACCCTCTAAGGCAAATATAAGTTACAAAAAGATCAGGAAGTGTCTATGGCGCAAGTAGTACCATAGTTGCAAGATCATTGTGCTAGAAGAGGGGAAGAGAGCTTTGGTTTGGCTGCCTATACTTTGGATAATCTTGGGCTCTAAGAGCTAAAGATGATAGTTTGGTGCTGTCATGACGCAATGAGGTTTTCTTTTTATAGTTTGAGAGGTCATAAAATGACTAAATAGTTACATGAAGACTTGTGGAAACTTATTGCATGCATTTACACAGGGGATGGAAACTTAAAGTATCAACTTAAACAGGAGTAGCCATCATTGGTACATTCTGGAGTGCTCCAGGAAACCAACTTTTTTTAAAAAAAAGCTTGATTTGACACATAGTCATAAGTTAGTTACCTTGGAGAAACATGGAATACTCAGCTAGTGAAAAGGAGTAAAAAATTTAAAATGGAGTCTGGGGATTTTGAAGACTCTTCTTCATCGAAAGTCAAGCTGACTTTCTCTCATTGCTTCTATTCTGCAGTGGAGACCATGGAAGGAAACAGCTGAGGGGAAAATTCAGCATTTCATCCACTGAGGCCCACTTCTATTTCATCAGAATTGGAGGGTGACCCAATTCTAGAAACCTAAATTTCCCATCTGGGAATTGTGCAACACAACATTTGAAAAGAGGCTTTAGGTTACTGTGCTTCAAGATTTTAGGGTTTTATCTCAGCCAGAAGCACTTCCTACTAGGTAGTGTAAAATTCAAGGTTTTTTTTTTCCTCAGAGGCATTCAGCATTTTGTTCCCTGTTAAAGGTTTTTTTTAAAAAATATTCTGAAACATCGAGACAATTTTCTGAAATACGTGATGTGTATGGGTCTCATCTTGTCTTTGGCATCATTCTACTACTGTGATTTGTTTTCAGGCCCTTTCCTCCACTGTTCTCTCATAAGACAAAAGCAGGTTTGACTCACAATGTATCACAAAAATGTTCAGCCATGAAGATGTTTGCATAGCTGGAATGAGGGGAAAAAAATAACATAGGCCGATTCATAGGGGTGAAAGTGAATTGTTCATGGTGCACATACTCGCCCCATTTAATTTAAAGCACGTGTTCTCTGGATAAGCATTTGCGGTATCACACAATAGGCTCAGAAGATGCCTGAAGGCTGTTGCTCACTTTGATCTGGGTTTTTGTTCTCTTGCCAGACATATGTACTTGGAGGAGCCAACTTTAGAAGTAACCACTTCGGGATCTGCACAGTGCATTTATTATGTCTCAGATAGGCAATGTGTAAACGTGCTTTATATGCAGTAAGAATAATTTTGGGACCAAGTGACGCCAGGTGCAGTCATGCCTAGACTATAATCTTTCTTTATCACATAATACCAGTTAGTATTCAAACTGCAGACTTGATTACAATTTATCTGTGCAGTTGTAGAATCCCATTCCATTTTTTCTAGGTATGAATTTTTTTCTTCCTTTTTTAGTTACTGAAGAGCAGTTTTTAATCTCCTTTAGAATATACATTTAGTTAGGCCTGTCTAATAGAGGTCGGAGTTGAATTAATAGCATAAGACAAGGATGTTCAACCGTGGCAATCTTAAAACGTGTGGACTTCAATTCCCCATGCTAGCTGGGGAATTCTGGGAACTGAAGTCTTAAAGATACCAAGACTGGACACCCCTAGCCATAAAACAATACTTTATACTGGAGGTGATGGACTATATCAAGGACTTGGACAACATGCCATTTCTACACCCTTTTTGGGGTGCTCTCCATACATCGCCCTTCTCCCAATTACCAAAATTCTTGAGCATTTTGGAAAGGAAAAGAATTACAACTGAATTGCAAGCCTTAAAAAGGCATGCCACAGTTTTTATTTTTTTTAAAAGAGCCCTCCTCCAAAACTATTTTAATACCAATCCAGGAAAATATATAGAATCTTGGCCTGACTCACATGCATAACACAGACAGACACCATCTACTTTTTATTCTCACTTGCTCGTTGTACCATGGGACCTCCCAAGAAAGATAAGTGTAAATTTCAATACAGTTGGAGAATGGAGAAAGGCTGTAAACCAAGTTTATGACTTGGCTGATAAGTAATGTTATATTATGATTTCCTAATAAAGTGACACTCAACATAATTTTTTTGGGTGTGGGGTGGATTGACATTTTTTTTTTTAACACAGCAAAGGGCTTTCTGCCAATGCTATACCATAAGCTACAAATAGACATTAAAATCACAATGCTTGTCATTCAGTGGTTAATGATTGGATCCACATATAAAATGGAATTAGCACATGAAGATCATGTTTGCAACTATTCAGGACTATAGCTTAACAACTTGGCAGTGGAGGAAAAATGCTTGAGAAAAAAGTACATAAAATTTTGGGAGTGATTACTGCTCCTTGCTTGGATGTGTGCCCTTTCTGGCTCCTGTGAACATCTGGACAGGTGTGAGCAGCTGGAGCAGGGAGCCCTTCATAGAGATCTTTCCCATTGCTTACTACTGTAGGCTTTTAAACCAAATTAGAAATGGAGCTGATCATGGGATCTCCTACACATAGGCTTCATTCAAATTGATTTTTGCATTATCTTCTTACAGCAAATCTATCATACAACAACAGCATGAATATCCCTATTCCTGAGTTTAAGAGACAAAGCTGGAGTAATTTGGCAGATCTCCCAGGTGCTTTCTGCAAATGAAATGCCTGCTAGAGATCATTGATAAGAGAATTTTGGCTGACTGCAAACAATTGATCATGATTCAGAATCACTACTCATAGGAAAAGTCCAATTATCTTGAAGCCCTTAAGTATGTAAAAAGATCCCTTCTCAATTAAAGACCCATCTACTGATAAAAGAATATTTGTAACTCAGGGTTGAAAAAAGGGTTCTTGGTGCTCCCTGAGCTTGGCTGAAAGTGGTTTTATAAGGGCTTAATTTGGATGGATCATTGCTGGTAATTAAAAAAAAAAGATTCTAGCTCTTTGAACCCTTGATTCTAACCTTGACCCCCTAAAATTATACACAAATTGATATTTTAGGAATCCACCACTTCTGACATACCGAAAAATAAATTTGTTACATTGCAATGCTTGTAACAATGCTTGCAATAGATAGTGAAATCTATTTCTTCCCTTCTCTTCTCAGTGGCTGACTAAATCAGAGGTGCTTATTTAGCAGGTTCTGACCAGTTCTGGAGAACCGGTAGCGGAAATTTTGAGTAGTTTGGAATACCACCTCTGACTGGCCCCACCCCCATCTATTCTCTGCCTTCCGAGTCCCAGCTGATTGGCTGGGTCTTCTTTTGTTGCCCTGCACAGGAGAACGGAACTGGGAAGTAGGTTAGTGGGGTGGGGAGGGAATGGGATTTTGAAGTAACCTTCCCCTGGAGTGGGGTGGGAATGGAGATTTTATAGCATCCTTCCCCTGCCATGCCCACCAAGCCACATCCACCAAGCCACGCCACGCCTGCCAAGCCATACCCACAGAATCGGTAGTAAAAAAATTTGAAACCCACCACTGGACTGAGTGAATGTTTTGTTGTGTTTGTTTCTCCTGAAACAATCTGGTTCTCTAGAATTTCCCCCAACAAATAAATTTGTAGATTTCATCAACAGATGAAAAGAAATTCTTTGGGTTTCAGTTCACATTTTCTTTGCCTCTGGACTCTTTTTCTCTGGGTATTGAAGAAACAATTTATCCATTGAAGACATTTAATGAAGTGGAAACTAAGACCAACCTTTGTTTTAGATCTTCGTCTTCAAAAGTTGTCAGCCTGGTAGTAGTTACTTTTCCTTCTCACAATCACTTTCCAGCTCATTCGATATTGTTTTGATTGGGTACAGAAAAGACAAGAAAAATAAGGCACATATAATTTCATGTAGGACATCAACAAGGTTATACATAACCTCTTTTAAAAATGTGTATTGGAAGTTATTTTATGGACTTGTCAGTGTGTGTTTGTGTGTGTGTGTGTGTGTGTGTGTGTATTTCACCTGAACTCTCAGGTCTCCAATTGAAGCTATTTTCCTAGCTTTCACATGCAGATTGGATAGGTATTCATAAGCTATTGCTGAAATATGAGCATCATTTTCCATTCTGAAATTCTGTGATGAAAAATGTATACTAATTATATTTTTAAGAATTAGTTATGTGGCTATCCTATTTATCTTATAAAGCTGTTCTGTCTATAGTGAACATGAGATTATCTTGTTAGCAGCCCCAAGGCTAACATCTTTCAGGTCCCAGATCAAAGTTACTGACTGTCAGCTATAAAGCCTTCCATTATGTGGTACATTATTAATATGATCAGATCCTCTCTAATGAGCCTGTCCAGGCATACTGGTTGTCAGGAAAAGCCTTTTAGTCCCAACAACCAAAGCTTGTCTTGGGAATATAACTGTTAGATATGAGTAATCAGGACCACACATTAAGTTCCAGTTGAGCTCATGTCTGTACATAAGAAACTAGTCAAGTAATGGTCAGCACTAAATTGGCACTAGATAAGACTTTATTTTATTTATTTTATTTTATTTTATTTATTTTGATTTGTCAATCGCTTACAAGATAATAGGTATACGTATATACATAGTTATGAATACATGAAATGGGTACATATAAGAAAAATAAAAGAAACAATAGGACAGGGATGGTAGGCAAGTTGTTGTGCTTATGCACAGACCTTTTAGGAAAGGGGTGAGGTCAATAGTAGACAGTCTAAGGTTAAAGTTTTTGGGGTTTGGGGAAAAAAACCACAGAGTCAGGTAGAGTATTCCAGACATTGACCATTCAGTTGCTGAAGTCGTATTTCCTGCTATCAAGTTTGGTGCGGTTAACCTTGAGTTTGTATCTATTGTTTGCTCTTGTGTTGTTATGGTTGAAGCTGAAGTATTCATTGACAGGTAGGACATTGCAATGTATGATTTTATATACTATACTTAGATCAGACCGAAGAAGGCGTAATTCAAGGTTTTCTAGGTCTAGAATTTCAACTCTGGTGGCATAAGGCATTCTACAACGAGTAGAGGAGTGGAGAACTCTTCTTGTTGAGATTTGGAGTTGCCATTTGTTTGACCATTCTGATACATAGTCAAGATCTTTTTGTAGGGTAGCAGTATTGTCTGTGGTATTGAACAGCTTTACATCATCAGCAAAGAGAACGCAGTTGCTCTTAATATGATCACAGAGGTCATTTATGTAGAGTATGAAGAGAGTTGGTCCTAGAACACTCCCTTGGGGAACACCACTATTGACAGGTACAGAATTTGATAGGACGCTCCCAATTTTGACCATTTGTTGTCTGTTTGACAGGAATGCTTCTATACAGTTATAAAGTTGTCCAGAGATAGTTTCTCATCAAAGGCTTTACAGAAGTCTATGTAGTTTGTCTATTGCTTTGCCCTGATCGAGTTGTGTAGTCCAGTGATCCCAACCTTTTGCCGCGCCGGACCGCATCAGCTGGTGCGCGCGGATCAAGGCTTGGCGCGCCATCTTGATGAAAGTGCTCCGACCTCACCGAAGCACTTTCATCAAAAGTGGATTGGCAGAAATGGCTTTCACCGGAAAGCTCATGCTTTGATGAAAAGCCCGTGAGCTCGAGTTTTTCATCAAAAAGATGGCGGCGCCCAGCAAACCAGCGGACCGGTGGTTGGGGACCCCTGGTGTAGTCCATATATTTTTGCAGTGTAAGAGTTGCAGATTACATGATAGTTTTTTTCTGAAACTGAATTGTTTATTAGAGAGTAGGTTGTTTGTCTCTAAGTGGAGGATGATGGATTGGTTAATAATTGATTCCATGACTTTACAGGTGACTCAGCATAAGAAGATTGGTCTGTAATTTTCAACTAGGCTGGGGTCTCCCTTTTTGAAGATGGGGATGACCGTGGCTTGTGATTATAGGTTAGGCAAGGAGCTGGTCCTGAAAGATTTTTCAAAGATTATGCTTAGAGGTTCTGCTATGGCAGTGGATAGCTTTTTTAAGAAATAGGCACATATTCTGTCCGGTCCAATAGATAGAGATGGTTTTAGATTGCGTAGTGCTTTTTCAACATTGTCTTCTGTAAAATCGATATATATATTAGATCATTGTAGTTGTCTGTGGTTCGACTAGGAAATACTGGGCATGATCCATTGCTGTTTACAAATACTGAGCCAAAGAATGTGTTAAAGAGGTTGGCTTTAATGGTGTCATCTTTGCAGTCTTTACCATTAGGTCCTTTCAGGGGTGGGATGGACCTTGAGTCTTTTAGTTTGTTGTTTACAAAATTGTAGAAAGCGCAGGTGGAATTGGTGCGTAGAAGGTTTTCCTCTTGTTTAATGTGATAATTGGTGCATTCAGTTTTTATCTGCTGGCATAAATTTTTGTATAAGCTTTTAAAGTTGGCAACATGACCAGATTTGTTTTTCCGCCAAAGTGATTTCTTTTTGGATTGAAGCTTCCTTATTGTTTTGGGTAATTTGTTTTTTTCTGGTTGTGGGAGTTGTTAATGGTACATATAGTTTGATGACTCTTTTGACTTTAAGTAAAAATATGTTGTAATGGTTTTCTACAGTATTGCATCCAGCAAATAGAAATTGCCAATCAAGGGATGAGAGATCGTTGTTTATAAGATCATAGTTGCCTTTTTTGAAGTTATAATTGGGGATTCTGTCGTTGTGATGATTTTTGTGTGGGTGTATGTTGAGACAAAGGTCAATCATGTTGTGGTCACTGTTGGAAAAGGGTTCTTCAATTTGTATTCCGTAAATTGAATTCAAACTATTGAAGAAGATGAGATCGAGGCAGTTGTTAAGTCTAGTGTTGTTTGTTACTAGTTGTTCTAGTCCCAGATTTGTTACTGCATTGTAGAAGTTGCATGTGTGGGTTCAGTTGTACAGTCGTTAAGGGTCCAGTTTAGGATGCTGCCCATGTTAGTAGTGTATTTAGCTTGTTTACATGTTCGATGTCATAATCAGGGGCTCTGTAACATAGTAAGAACCAAAATGTGACATTTAAGGATAGTTCACAGATGATGGTTTCAGGAATAGCAAGCTCCTGGGTAACTTGGATGTTTTTTAGATGTAGGGACTTTTTATAGAAGATAGCAACACCACCTTCTCTACGGATTTCACGTCTTATTAACAATATTTATTTCGATTACTATTTCCTCCAAGCTTCACCTCAATAAACATTCCTTCATTCAGCTTATCGTTTGTGACTTCACTCTTCCTCCAGTTTTTATTCACAACAGTTTACATTAGTTTTGCCACTTCTTCAAAATTGGCCATGCACTTTAGCAATGCCAATGAATCGCCACAGTTTCTTTTTTATCTTGTTGTTGTGCTGTTTCTTAGCTTAAACCTACATTTTTAAATAATACTTGTGGTCTCCCTAAAGCAGTCAGCCTCTCCTAAATAAAAATGAAATATAATACCAGTAGTAGTAGTAAAATGAAAACCTGTTTTGCTTTGATGTGAAGTTTTGATGTCATTCTCTAAACAAAATTTAACTGTCTAATAAAATTCATATCAGAGTATGGCTTCTGTTGAGCCATTCTCTCTCATATAAATTTTAAACTTTAATAAGTTATGTAGCACCTTAAGGACAAGAGCTTATTTTATTATACCCCTAACAGACAAAAATATATAACAGAAGAGGAAGGAAAGAGAAGATTGGTATATCTTAAAAACTGCAGATCAACTATGGAAGTGCTAAGACAGCCTTCCTAGCAAGTTAAATCTAAGTTACTTAACCTAGGTCTGTGATGGCGAACCTATGGCACGCGTGCCAGAGGTGGCACGCAGAGCTCTGTCTCTGAGCACGTGAGCTGTCGGCCCAGTTCCACTCCACCATGCATGCGTGTGTGCACCTCCTGCCAGCCATCTTCAGATCTCTGCCGTGCATGCTTGGAGGGTGGGGAGCATGTGCAGGGCATGCGTTTGTGTTGCATTTGGGGGATGGGCACACACGAGCATGCTTTGGGCACTTGTTGCCAAAAAGGTTAGCCATCAATGTCTTAGGCATTATCACCTTAGCAGCTTACTATTTCCTAATGCCCTAATCAATTGTCCTTGGTGCCTAAATGTTCTATGATTGAGTTGACAGTTTATTTTCTTTGGGAAACTCTACTTAGGAGGGGATGTATGATTTGTTTGGCATTCCTGACGCTATTTTTTTTTTCCTCGTTAGAGGTCTGTGCCTAACTTTTACAGTCCATAAAGCTGATTCCCAAGTGGTATGTAAGTTAGTACCAAAGATAAAATAAATGAAATGAAATGGTATTAAAATATTAATGTTGCTATCGCAAAGAATAAAGGAATTGGGTAGGTTCAGTGTCAGGCTTCCGACCAGTAAGTAAGCAAGTAAGAATCGCAAGCCATCTGGCAATAAAAATCCAGTCGTTTATTAGGAGCACCATCTATCCATCTGTCTGTCTGCCTGCCTGCCTGTCTGCCTGTCTGCCTGCCTGCCTATCTATCTCATCTATCATCTTGCTATTTAGCTATCCAGCTATCTCTCACTATCTGCCTACCTAGCTACCTAATTACCTAACTACCTAGCTATCTCTCCACTCATCTATCTATCATCTATCATCTATCTATCTATCTATCTATCTATCTACCTACCTACCTACCTACCTACCTACCTACCTCATCTATCTATCTGTCTGTCTGTCTGTCTGTCTGTCTGTCTGTCTGTCTGTCTATCTATCTATCTATCTATCTATCTATCTATCTATCTATCTATGTATCTATCTATCTATCTATCTATCTATCTATCTATCTATCTATCATCTATCTATCTATCTATCTATCTATCTATCTATCTATCTATCTAATCTAATCTAATCTAATCTAATCTAATCTATCCATCCATCCATCCACCCACCCACCCATAAATCTCCCCCAAAATTGAAGAGTGAGAAAAAAATCATATGCTACTGAAGATGATAAAAGAAAGAATCTGAAATGAAATAGATCAGGATGGGTCTAGTAGTAAAGCAAAAATATACCAGGAAATGATGCCCTAACACATTCTTATGGCAAAGGCAAGTAGTGGCCCAGAGCAGAACATCTACAGCTTATCTGTCATGCATCCCAGAAAACACCCAGAGTGGGAAAACATAAACCCAGACATACCATACTGTTGCAATCTGTTGTTTCGTGGCCCTTAAGGATAGGCCTTCAACAGCTGCTGCTGGTAAAAGTATTCAAAGGATTCCCAGAAACAAAACAAAACCAAATGGGAAGTGGGATGACATCATTATTATTTACAAAAATGCTGGTAGTAAATCCATAGCTATTTTGAGAAAATCAGAATAGTGTTTTGTTTGGAAACAAACACTTTTCCAGAGTTAAGGGAAAAGTCAGCTATAAGTGCAATAGATGCTAGACGCCATCTTGGGGAGGCTAGAAGAAAAGAGTAGCCTCTCAAAAAAAAAATTCCTGATAACTAAGATTTTCTGCTTCAACGTCTCCCTGAAGGCAGCAGCCATTTTATGATTAGAGAAGCCTTTCTTCTCTGGGCCGTATTTGTGAAAATTCCCCCAAAATGAGCCCCTTGGCTAGAAATGATTGCCTATAGCTCTGCTTAATAGCCTATGAATACTAAATTAAATAAGCCTGCAAATGTAACTTTGCAGATTTATATATTTTGAAGACCTAAACATCTTAATTCTGACATCAAATTTGCATAGACTCCTAGACATGATTACAAGGGGTGAGGAGTCTATGTCTTTTAAATACAACACCAATGATTTCAATTAGTAGTTATTGTTGCATCTTTTTATATTGCCATTGGGTCAAAATGCATACGTTAACTTTGAAATATATATTAAACAAGAGACAGAGAGTAAGAATAGCATAAGGATTAACATTCTGTAGTCTTATTCAGGCAAAACACACAACATAGGAACAACAAGGAAAATCAAACTATTAAAAAACCTGCTCCATTTGCTGTTAATGAAAATAATAAGTGTTGTGCAGTTGATCTTGGTTTATCTCTCTTCTTTTGTATAGAAATGCTCAGCTGCACAGACTTCAAAACTTGTAGCTAATTTTTGTTGGAGTTATTGGTAATTTGTATTGCTTGATCTGGCATGGTCACTTTATCCAATGTTTTTCCCAACAAAAACAAGGGACCATTATATTCTTTTTGCACATATCTATGGTATATTTATTTATTTATTTATTTATTTATTTGATTTGCCAATTGTTTACAAGATAATAAGTATAAGTGTATACATAGTTGTGAATACATGAAATGGGTACATATAAGAAAAATAAAAGAATAAGAGAAACAATAGGACAGGGACGGTAGGCATGTTGGTGCGCTTTATGCACGCCCCTACAGACCTCTTAGGAAAGGGGTGAGGTCAATAGTAGACAGTCTAAGGTTAAAGTTTTTGGGGTTTGGGGAAGAGACTACAGAGTCGGGTAGAGTATTCCAGACATTGACCACTCTATTGCTGAAGTCGTATTTCCTGCAATCAAGTTTGGTGCGGTTTACTTTGAGTTTGTATCTATTGTGTGCTCTTGTGTTGTTATGGTTGAAGCTGAAGTATTCATTGACAGGTAGGACATTGCAATGTATGATTTTATATACCATGCTTAAGTCAGACCGAAGACGGCGTAATTCAAGGTTTTCTAGTTCTAGAATTTCAAGTCTGGTGGCATAAGGTATTCTACAACGAGTAGAAGAGTGGAGAACTCTTCTTGTGAAATATTTCTGGACTTTCTCAATTGTGCTAATATCAGATATGTAATGAGGGTTCCAGACTGATGAACTGTATTCGAGTATTGGTCTAGCAAATGTTTTGTATGCTCTGGTTAGTAGTGTGATATTACCAGAGAAAAAGCTACGTAGGATTAGGTTAACAACTCTTAATGCCTTTTGGCTATGTAGTTGCAGTGGGCTCTAGCACTTAGATCATTAGAGGTGAGTATTCCAAGGTCCTTTACAGAGCTTGGGTCATCAACAAGATCTTGACTATTCAGCTTGTATTTTATTTTCTGATTTTTTTTGCCAATATGTTTCATTATTCACTCAATTCACATAGAAGGAATATTCATTATTTATTATGGCTTAAATGTGTCTAGTTTAATTTATTTAATTGTAGTGTTAACTTAGAAAAATACAATAGTGCTTGGGTATGATTAAACTAAAGCAAAATTCAAAAACTGAAAAATGGATTATAAACTGAAAACACAATTTAAGCCACTGAAGTGTACCACAATTATACCAGAAAAATAGGATGTTGTTACTGATACTGAGGATGTGCCAAGCCAATATTTTTTCTATTGGGCTAAAGCTCTTGGTTTCATGATGAACTAACAGGATGGTTTTTTTCAGTGCATTTTTCTTTATTAATTAGAGATGGGTGTAGAGGGCAAAAAGTTAGATCACCTGGGTACTCAAACAGTCTGAACAGCTAAAAATCTGTTTTGTTATGCTGTTCCTTTCAAAAGAAATGTACCTACTTCTAAATAATTTCATGAACCTTTCACTATTTGAGGAAGAGAGATTCAGTGGGATAATCTGCACTTGTGAGGAAAGCTTTGAGAGCAAAGTAAAAAAGTTTAAAAATGATAAGTTTGGCAAGCAGACCTGTCTTAGGAATACGGAGTATGGAATAGAAGGTTGGTATAATAAATAAATAAGTAGGCAGGAAAAAAATCATTCAAGCACAGTACTGAACCAGTTTTGCATGTATTTAAGCAGCAGAAAGATTATTTGCATATTTATAGATCCAATAGAAACTGTCTTAAAAATTTAATAGTGGATGACTTCAACCATATTTAACTAATAGTAGGTGTATTATTGAATATTACACACATTGTTTCCTACAACCAGCAATTGTTTTCAGGAATTATTTATGACTTTGTTGATATAATTATTGGCACTGTTTTTATTAACAATTCTGTAACACCCTGCCAGAAGTGTTTTTCATCATTAATCACAAACAATAATGGGTGATAGTGCTTCCTAGGAAACAAAAATATGTGTTCAAAAGATGTGAAAAATGACAAATGGTTAGACATTAGTATATATTTGTAGCCAAACAAACAGCAGGAAGAATAGTATAGGGAAAAATACTAAGAAAAAAATAGCCTATGTTGAATTTATAATCTAAAGAGTGGACTTAGATCAAGGCAAAGTAGAATTCATATCCATGTGCTCTATCTTTAAGGAAATAGTTTGAAGACCCAGCAGTGCTTTCACCTTTACTTTTCAAAAAAGTGTACAGAAGTTTGTCAATAAAGCAGTTTTATTGCAAAAGATGGATTACAAACTGTTTACATTTCAGCAAGCTGCTTACCAAATACATACAAATTGAATGTGTCAGGGAAAGTTGCATCCAATGATATGTGCAGATTTTCTTCTACTTTAAAAAAATAACAATGTGTAGATAATTTGATAAAATGAAAAAAGAAATGAATTCATTAATCACTGATAACAAGAAGATTTTTGTAATATGCACAACTCCATCTTAGAATAAATAACCTACAGAAAATAAACTTTTGATAGTCACAAACTAGAAGCTGTGAGTCTGTACATAAAGTATCACAGTAATTATAGAAACTCTCACAGCTTTCTTCCAAAATGTGGTCTTACACCTCTTTGGAACGAAATGCATACTTTCATTCCTATAGGACACTTCAACCATGACTTCATTTGAGTACAATTTGCCATCGGTTCATAAACAAGCACCGTGATACAAAAAATATGTTTAAGAGTAACCAGAACATTGTGTTTCTGAACGGAGAGCTCAAAATGATATAAAGCAGGCAACTGCCTTCAACAAGGATTTAAATAATTCTACTTTGCAAAAAGCCGAGGAACTCCAGACTTGATCGGCATCCAAATGAAGTTGCATCCCAGACATATCATCTCACTGTTAAATTGGTTTCCTAAGGGGAAAATAAAGCATTTGCCGCACCTCTTTCTCTTGCTTTTTACTGATGTTCTTCTTAAGAAACAATATTTTAAAAATTCTACTTGGGCTGTTTCATTTCCCCCCCTCCCCCGCGCCCCCAATTATTGTATTTCACCGTACAGTCTTTTAAATTTTTAACTGGGTTGTGAGATGAACTTAGCCTATATATAAAAAGATTAGAACTAGATCATATGTTAATTGAATAAGGTACTTGCTCCCAGCAACTTCAAGAAACGAAATTAGATGCAATTGTCAAATGTTCAGCTTTGATGCTCCAAGATAGCATGTCTACTTATTTCTTTTACAGCCTGATTATTTTCATATATCAAGCACTGACCTTACCAAATGTGGAGTACATGGAATGATCTCCAGAAATATTATCTTTCTAAAGTGTAACCTGTTTATATTAGTAGACCTATGTAAATCAAAGCAATTCAACAATTTCATTATTTTTGCTTTAACACTGGATTGAAAATATCTTCAAGACCAATATGGGCTACAAAATTCTATATAAGGGGAGGTTTTAAAGACAGCAGTAGACTTGGACTTGGACTGGTACCACATTGTACAAAGCAATATAATTTTTTTTAGATGTGATGTAGTGTGTCTTGTGAACCCATCTCATTATGATTTATTCCAGTCAAATGGACAACAACTGAACATATAATGTGAAAAGGGGTGGGTTTCTATTGTTTCTGTCCATGTCTGTAGAACCAGTAGCTCTGAAGAGCAGCAGACATAGAACCGGTTCTGCTGATATTTTTGCCCACCTGGGCTCTTACCTGATCTTTATTTCCTGATTTTTCAACTTCAGCTGCCAAACGAGGCATAGCTGCAGTTAAAAAAGCAGGAAAAGAGGGCTGTTTCAAAGGCTGCATCTCTGCACACAGCATGCTGATGACGATTTAGAGGCGTGCAGCTCACAGAGTGCAGGGAAGCTCGTAAATCCCGAACCAGTAGTTAATCCTGTCGTATCCCACCCCTGAATGTGAAGCTAAGTCAGTCACCTTTGTCAATGTAAGAATGCAGTTGTTTTTAGTGGAGTTTAAAAAGAGAAAAATGGCTATTATTGCATGCAAAATATGGTAATATTTAGAGTTCTTTGCAGTATTTAGATACATGAACATTCAACAGAGCCAACCACACATTGCTGAGTGCTATCAGAGATGTCCACAGCGACAGGGACTGGCCTCAAAGTGATGAGTACAATTGGACAACAAAAGGCCCGCCTCTTTTTAAGGTGCACCACATTTATCATACCTATGTGAAAAGGAGTAGGGCTTTGACCATCCTGTCATTTTGAAACCAATGGTTGTTATTATGGTTACTATAGATCTTGTCACTCATAAAAGGGTAATTTGATTTGAATCTCAATTTCTTCAGACCAACTCCAGCATGATATGTATTTTTATTTTATGGTATAACTTTAATTAGGTTATGTTAATTGTGGATTTTTCCATCATCAGCAATAGTAAGCTTGAGGGGGGAAATGTGCTCTTAATGGGACAACTCCAGAAAAATTAAGTGAGGTGTGGAATTGTTTGGGTCACTGGCAAAAAAATTAAAATTTAAACATTGTGATTGCAAAGTGGATAATAAATGGGGCTGTAGAAAATGATTCAGTGGAACATCAACCACCCCATGCAGCCATTCCTTTTATCTTAGATCAAGAGTAGTTCTATGTCACATCAAATCCTGTTATGGGATGTCAAGAAAATGTGTATGCAAGAAACAGACACACGGTTGTGGAAATATGTGGAAATTGTTGATATCAGTTTCCAATGTGCTGTATGTAAATCTGATTTATCTTATAGCTACATCAGGAAAGCTCACTCCTTTTTTTGAATGAGGAAGTACCATTTAGAATTAAATAAGACCATTCAGGTTATTGAGCCCAACTCCCTGTTCAGTGCAGGAATGCAAACTTGAGCACTCCGGACTGATCTCTGTTTTACCTCTACTTGAACATATCTTTTAATTCATTTATAGTTTACATTAATACATACATGGAACTGCCCATCTTCCTCTGAGAGGGATATATCCAATGAACTGAAGCTTACCCCTTCCCTGGGAAGTCGATTCCTTTGCCAAATTGCTCTTTCTATAAATAAATATTTTGTAATATTCTGTCAGGATCTGCCTTCCTATACCTCAAATCGATAATTTTGTATCATTTCCTCTGGAAAAAGAGAAATAGACCATTACCTTCTTCAATGGTATGCCCTTTCAGACATTTGAAGAATCTACCATATTCCCCCTTCAGCCAACTCTTTTCAAAACAGACATATAGTTTTTTTTTCAATCATTCATCAAAAATCTTTTTTTTTTAAATAAATTTTTACACAAGGCTACATTTAATGCAGCTCTCCAGGGCTGTGTGGATTTATCTCCATAGATTCAGCTGTACCAGGGAGAGTGAGGCAACCACCTTGGATGGTGGCTCCTTAGATATTGTGCAAAGGAAGTACTAGCTTCAACTTCTCGAATCTGCCCAGCTATACACTTTTGCCAAAAAGTGAAGTCCATGCAGTCAGTTCTGTTCTCCCTTAAATTCTTCTCAAATGTGATGAATGACTCATTCATGTTCCAAATGTTGAAGGATCCAGTTGGACTCTGTATACGTAGTAGGGAGGGAGCACCATCTTATACTTGATCTCAGCGAACACAATGTTGGGCTGAGTTTACTGCTGTCATTAAAGAAATATCTCATTCATTTCAGGGGATAATTGATTCAGTAGAATGCACACCTGGACTCAAACATTGTTTTGACTAATGGTATTGAAACAGAGACGTTGAGGACATTTAAGGAGAAATGTCAGGAATAGTAGAACTTAACTTTTCTGCCAAGGATCCCAGATGTTGGATTCACCTCATCCTGGCTGACCATTTCTTGACACAACAGCGCCTGGAAAACTGTGAGATGATCATAATTCTGCAGTTCTTCAAGAATCATCATCTCAAAACAGGCTCTCAGAATAAGTTCAAATGGTGAAGTGATTAGTATCTGAAGGTTTCCACCACCACCCCTCTCCCATACCATGGTCTTTAGTTGCTTCTGTCCCGGTGTAAACCTGACACACAAAAAACCTTTTTCTGGATTTCAATCCATTTCTCTTTTTGGCTACAGTGTTGACTAGGTATTTTGTCTGGACTATAGTTCCCAATTGATTGATTCCCCAGCTTCTTTTCCTCTTCCAGAAATGCTGGGAAAGCAAAAACCAGCTGCTTTCCACAGGACATACCTTTTGAGAAACCTAAGTGACAAACAGTTTTATGATTTTTTCCTATTACTTAGGCTAGAAGGAGAAAATGGAACAACTCTTATTAATTTCCACAAAGGAACACCCAATATCCCACCATTGCTCTTTTGGACCTAACAGGTAAACCCAGAGAAGCGAAGACCCAGGGGTGGATGGGTGGGAATGTCCCAACAGCCAGTTGGAATGAAGACATTTAGGTAAGACAGAATTCAGTGCAGCAAGAGAATAGAAAACTGGTGGAGGAATACTATTTTTGATATGCAGCAAGCAAAGTCAGATAGAGGCTGCCTTCCCAGAAGCATAGGGACAGAATAAAAATGACATGTCCTGTTCTTGGTCTCTCCAAAAAGTAGGTGGCCTGTCATACTGGACCAAGCAGAAATGTGAGTCAAGGCTGGGAAATGTTTGGTTCCTATACTGTATAAGCCACAGTTTCCAAAGAAGGATGATTATTCCATTGGCATCCTTAGTTTTCAAGAGTGGTTTAGGCATGCAAGAGAAAGGGAGTCATTCTCACATTGGCAACCATCATCTTTTCTGAAACATAACAATATCTAGAATTCATCAGACAACTTGGTGCTCTCCAGATACTTTGCACTGTCCAAGTGGGTTGATGAGAACTAAAGGCCCAGGCCACTGAGCCCCATTGCTGATGCCTGACCTAGAATGTTAAAATCTGAGAGAGGGGTATAAGCATATTCTACTTCTTACCTTGCACAAGAATGATCAAATGTTACGAAGTAATCCCTACTGTTTCAGATTGCTGCCTCTTCTTCTAATTCTTGACTGTTACAGTTTTCACTGATTTGTGAATAAAAATCTAAAAATACTTTGGAATTCTAAAAAATATTACTAGCTTCTACAAAAAATGAGGGGAGATTCCTTTTGGTAAAAGGTTAAGCAAAGGCTTAACTCATTTGTTTAAAATTAACATGCCTTTAAAGTGATTTTGCAGATTAGATTTAATTTCCCTTTGTATCTAAAAAAGTGAAACAAGAACGCTTTCTTTTCCCAACTTGAGGGCACTTGAAATCCACTATTTTTTTAAAAAAATAAGTTGCTATATGCTTTAGATTTAATTATTAACTTAAAAACTGAATTAATTTGCGGTTATTAACTACAATTATTACATAGATCTCTTTTTTCCCCTGATAAATAATTTTTCTCTTGCCACATTGGTTTTCATCACTTTTATTTCTTAATTATGGAATCACTACTTTTTTTTTCTCTGTTGGCGAGGTTCCTTTTTATTTCACCATTAAAAATTAAATGTAATAACTGTTTAAAAATCTTCTTACCCTCTTGAAGAGTATATGTTTCAGATAAGTTGAATGTTTAAGTGATCCCTCTTCTTTGATCAGGAGATCTAACCTAATTTGGAAACATCTGGGCATGGCGATGTCTGGGTTGATCAGTCTAGACTAGCAATGTGTGTGGGCCAGATGCAGAATTTGGCTGCACTTTCTGCTGAAATGCGTGCAGCTGCTTTGCCATCAAAATGCTGAAGACTTAATGTGTGTGTGTGTGTGTGAGAGAGAGAGAGAGAGAGAGAGACTGTTTGAGTCTATATGCTCATTCCCCTCTCTCTGTTCATTTATTTACACTGAATTAAAAATAACAAGAAGTCCATCAACACTAGCAAATCTCCTGGATAGACAGAGTGCAAGAATGGAAAGGTGAGGGAAACCAGTTTTATTCTTATTTCGTTAATCAACCGCACACACTTAGGAAACTTTTCAGAGGAAATGGCAGATGCTTAAGAAAATAAACCATAAAATATTGAACTACTCCAGGCAGAGAAAACAGAGACGGTGATCATTTCAGCAGGATCAGCTGAAGCCAAATATTTTAAGCAATAGCATATCTACTGCTGTCTTCTGGGAAAAGGCTGTGCGTGAACTCGCTGCTTTAGGCCAGCTGCTTGGGATCTCTGCCAGACTGGACACTCCAAGCGGTAATGCTGCTGTTTTTCTTGAGAACTGAAAAGGCACATTAAGGCAGGGAAAACAGAGACATTCTCTCTTTTCTCCCTCCTTCTTATCATTTACCTAAAGATGCAACATGTGTATGCATCTCCAAACTTGGCAACTTTAAGACTTGTGAACTTGCTCTGCTGGCTGGAGAATTCTGGGAGTTGAAGTCCACAAGTCTTAAAGTTGCCAAGTTTGGAGACCCCTGCCTTAGAATGACAGAATAATAGAAGTGGAAGGTGTTAAGCCTGGATTCCCCAACGGGTGTTAAGGAAAACAAACTAAACAGAACGTGCAGCGAAGTCAGATAGGAAGACAGGTAAATGTGTGAGATAAGTTTTCTAGTTAACACGCAGTAAAAATACAGATACGCTTGTGCTATCAAAATTATAATTTATTCCATTTAAGAATTATAGCATAGTCATTATAAACAGTCCATTAGTCATATACCAAATTCAGTCAAGTCTTGTCGAGGATACTCTAATTGCAAAGTCCATGTAGAATAGCCAGTGTCAGTACACATATAATAAATCTGTCCAAAACTTATCTTCTCTCCGTTGAGAAATATCTTCAAAGTAATCCAACACTTCTTCTCCTCCCCAATCCAGCAAGAACGCAGTCTTCAATAAGCCAGCCAGTAAGAGCCAGAGAGTGCCTTGCTGCTTATATAGTACTTTTACAGCTGCACCCTTAATTACATTCCTTTAGCTTAAAGTCACATACACTTTATGTGACAAACCATGATTCATCATTTTATTTGGAGACCCCTGCCTTAGAATGACAGAATAATAGAAGTGGAAGGGACCTTGCAGGTCTTCTAGTTTAATCCCCTACTCAGGCAAGGATCCTATACCATTTGAGAAAAATAGCTGTCCAATCTTTTCTTAAAAACCTCCAGTGATGGAGCACTGGCAGCTAATTGCCAACTGCTTCAATGCTGGAAAAAAGGCATTTGTACACTTTCAGAGAAAAGCAAAGAATCCAAGAATTCAGCAAAATTATCCTTTGGCCATGTTTTAGTGCAGCGGCTGCCAATGCCATCACACAATCTGGCCTGTGTACTCCCTAACATCCCAGAAATCTAAAACCTCACGAGGTCTCATGTGAGATCTCAAAATCAAATTGCAAACTTTTCCAACATTTCTGAAAGATCCTGCGAGGTTACAACACTTTCATATAATATCTCATTGTAAAACGATGGCAGTTTTAAACACTACTTTTGAGAGGAGTGGATGTCTGTGGGCAGTTATGAATATCAAGTTAGAATAGCCAAGGTGGGAATAATGACTTATCAATTTTCCTAGCAACTTGAGCTCAAAGCACCTCAGGTTAACTGTGAAATAGACCACCAAAGAAAACATTTTGAAACAATGTAATTACCACATCACACCAATATTAACATCTCAAACAGATTCAAATAAAATAAAGCCATAGTTCAATAAACTCACACCATACAGCCAATACACAATACAGCCAATACTCAGTTTCATACTTTTAAGTTATGCAATCCATAAGACCAGAATCCAGAAGCAGGATTAAAACTGGCAGTGAAAAAGGCCATTGCTAAGTGCTCCTTTTACTTCATTTTGCATTGATTTAAAAGCATTTTGGAATCATAGACTCAGAAAAACGTCTACTCCACAAGAGAAGCATCTGGACATTTTCTGATTTCTTCAGGTATAAAAATATAATAGAGATGAAGAGAGACAGAGATAATTGTTGAAAAGATGTAGATGTCCTAGAACACAAATTGGGAAGAAAAAGCTCAACTTAAAAGCAATGAGATTGATATATAATTACCCAAAAGCAAAATATTATAAAGATTGATAAGCAGAACTGTATTTAAATAGCAGGAAACTATGTAGAACAGAGGTTGCCTAAGACTAAATCGCTGCAGTGATGAAAATGTAAAATAATAATAATAATCATCATCATCATGATAAAATGTAGAATGTCATGTCATAAAGAATATTCGTTTTAGAACATTGGCTATATCTATATTTGGTCTTAATAAAATGTCTGAAATCTGTTTTACCTTATTGCCGACTTCAGCATTTTAGGAAATTATTAGTGAGGGATCTGGAGTGAGAGAATTTAATTTTAAATGTCTTTATTTTTTAAGCAAGAGAATTGAGAATAGGAACTGAGAAACCAGAAATAACTTGAAACAAAAAACTATTGGCTTCACTCCAAAGCCAGCACTATTTTTACCAAACTAGGAGGCATTTTGATTCTGTAGCAGTAAAGACTCTTCACTGCTCATTTGGAAGTTGAGATCCAAGTTTATGAGTGCACTTGGGAAAAAAAGGAGAATTATTAAAATGAATTGAATAGATAATACTGCTAGATAAAACATTAAGATTTCTCTAAACTAAGACAGGGAAGAAAGCTGAGACCTGTAAGTACGGTAAGTAGCCACTGAAAGCCAATTATGGTTGTCAGTAGATTAGGATTATTATTGGCACTGGAATTATAAAACTACACCCCCATGCCATCTTCTTTATCCTATAATATAGGTCATCCAGTGTTTCTCTTGACTGTTTTGGCTGCACAAGGCCACAGAAAGTGTGATGTTAGAAGAACCACCATCCATCCCAGCTGATCACTCACATTCTGCCTGGGGGCTGCTGGATTCGTTCTTTCAGGGAGTTGCTTATATCATATAGCCAAGATTTATAAACATACTTCATACTTACAACTGTTGCAGCATCACCATGGTCACTTGATCAAAATTTGTGCACTTGGCCTTCACCCATGTATCTATGAAGGTTGCAGCATCCTGGAGTCATGTGATTGCCATTTGCAATATTGCCAGCCAGCTTCTGATGAGCAAAGGGATCATAAGGGAAGGCCAGATTTGCTTAATGACTTTGTGATTCATCTCACAACCATGGCAAAAAGATGGTAATATTTGTGTGACTTACTTAACAACTGCTTTGCTTAATGAAAGCTCTTATCCCAATTTTGGTAGCAAGTCGAGAAATGGCAAGGTGGGTTTTTACTTCCTTATATTTTAGGCAAATGCAGGGTCCACTTTTTGGGGCTACCAAGTGTTGATCCATTGTTTGTGACAGGAAATAGCTTGTCACTCAAGCCTGACATTGTGGACTGAGAGAGAGAGTGGGTGTCTCAAAGTTACCCAGCGGCTTTCTGGGACTTGAACTCACTAGTTTCTAGTCTAGTGCCTTAACTACTAGACCAAACTGGCTCTAAATTATTACAAATACGTTTTATTAAATTCATTTGTCTTCACAGATATAAGTGAACTGTCTTGTCTTTTCACAACCAATAGTGGCCATCACTGAAATTACACTGTGTCATCCTAATGTATCTCCAGGGTGGAACTGTAGGAGCTCCATTCTGTTTTCTTACTTCTTTCCATCTTTCAAAAATGGAGGGCATCAACCTTAACCTTTTAATCAGAGCTTATAAAAACAAGTGCTGCCCATCATTTCAGGAGTATATAACATATAGCTGTCTTGTGGGAGCTCAAAAATAAGGCTGTTCCCAAAATAAAAATGGATGGCTTTTCTTCTCTCAAACTTAATTCAACAATTTGCTTATGTATCATGCAATTGCCCCCTTGTTTATGTTTTCAGTAAAGGAAGTATGAAATAGTCTAATCCAAATTTGCATCATTGGAGTGAGTTATACATTATTATTATTCTCAGCCATCAGTGCAGCATGAAGCTAAATATAAGACACCCTCCATGGATGTCAATGGGTTTTAATTAATTAACTAATTAAAACATGGTCTGGGGCTCATGGGATGCATAGGAGCATGAAAAGTCCTCCACCTATCTTTTTTCTCTAGATGAGGACACAGACATTAAAAGCCTTTCCTTAATCACTGTAGCTCTCATAAAGCTAAGGGCTTTTCTCTCACTAAAATTTGGAACAATTGGAGAGCTTTAGAAAAAAATGATAATTTTATAAATGTTAGTTGGTGTTTCTCATAAAGGTAGGTCTAGATGAGATGCACGTTACTCCCAGGAGATTATTGTAAATAAATGATTCTACTGAAGGTTTACTGTATCAATATAAGTTGGCAATGAATTTGAATTTAGTAATTTTCTTTACCTTGTAACTCATTTATTTCCCGGCAAAGTTACCTTCTGCCTTCCTTTTCATGAGGACACATCCCTGGATATTGAATCAAGAAGACCAGAAACAATAATAATTCAAGGCTGGTGGCCATATTTAAATTAAGCCTTCTTTAGAGATCAGAGATATATCATAGATACCTGCCAAGGAAACATGAGCATAGAAGAATTTTGAGGGGAACAGGAGAGCACTATAAATATCAAAGAGATACTGTACAAAAAAAAAAAAAGCAGAAACCTTTTGATGGGGCTTGATGTAATAGATTTTGAGGTGAATTCTGGAATGGGTATATTAGTAAATTCACCTCAACAAGGAAACTAATAGTCTAGGAAGGAAGTGAGCTATTATCTATAGTTTTCAGCCAGAGACAGTGTCCAGTGGAGTTACCAAAGCTATAGATTTTCTCCACTAAATATGAAGAGTTAGGGGAAATCTGGGAATTGAAATCCACACGTCTTAGAGTTGCCAGGGTTGAGAAAAATTGGTCTTGATAGTTGATAAAGCCTTCTCTGGGGCTATGTTCCTATGGATTTACGATTCATCCATTGATATTTTGCCAACTAGTATCATATATTATAATAATGGTAATAATATAATAATGAGTCTTACATACCACCTTGAATAAAGTTTTGATTGTTCCAGCTGAATATTTTTCAACTAAAAATGTGCTGTACCACAGACAAAATTACAATAAAATATTTACAAATTCATCTTTTTCCAATTTTGGAGACAAAAAATGGGCTTTGCTTTAATATAAGGCAACATTTGTGATGAAGGAGAAAGAATCTTAGTGCTAGTTTTGCAATTTTCAGCTTTTTCTAACAGGGGCCTCCTCGTGCGGCTAGGAAGGAGGGAAGATGCTGGCTACAAGTGGACAATCAAAGTCATCAGCTGCACAGAGATATTATTTTTGTAGTTAAGTCAGGTAATATTTGACTTATAACCATTTGTTTAGTGACTGATCAAAGTTACAACAGCACTAAAAAAGTGACTTATGATATTTTTCACACTTATGATTGTTGCAGTGTCCCGGGGTCATATGATCACCTTTTGTGACCTTCTGGCAAGCAAAGTCAATGGAAAAACCAGATTCAATTAACAACCCTGTTACTAACTTAACAGTGATTCACTTAACAACTGTGAGAAGAAATGTCGTAAAATGGAGCAAACTCAACAACAGTCTTGCTTAGGAATGTAAATTTTGGGCTTCATTATTTTTTATAAGTCAATGACTACCGGTATCTTCTACCACTGTCTTCCTCAACCAGATATGTGTATCTATGTTAATAAAAAAAGAATTGCTAAAAAACAATACTATAGCCTTTCTCAGCCTAATGTCCTCCAGAGCTGTTTGAACTCCAGTTCCCAGATTTTATTTGTTTGTTTGTTTGTTTGTATCCCTTATTGCTTTTACAAATAACTCAAAGGGGCGAACATATCCAATTTTCCACCTCCTAGTTTCCACCTCCTAGTTTCCCCACAACAACCCTTTGAGGTGCATTGAGCTGAGGAAGACTGAGGAAGACTATTCAATTGCCCAAGATCACTCAGTTGGCTTTCATGACTAAGGTGGGAATATAATTCACTGTCTCCTGCTTTATAACATGGCATTTGCTGCAAAATCCTGGGAATTACATTTCCTGTAATTCCTTCCACCAAAGGAATATAACAGATATGGTGGAAGATAACAGATAACTACAAAAGTCAGGTCACTGTATCCCAGATGCTAATTTGTGAAATTCTGTAGAAACAGAGAAGAGATCTGGCAGAAGACAAGTCTTATAGATTTAGTGTAAATAAATGTCTATATAAAATATAGCTTTTTAAGCAAACTAACTGACACATTTTTATTCACACATGTGCACAAAACAACATTTTTGCGTATAGGAAACAAAATGTTTAAGAAGCTGGATAATAGTCTTTTAGAACATTAAAATTTTCTTTCCCTTCCTTTTCATTTCAAAAGTAGGACAAAGTCCATAGGTGATAAAACTACTAAAAAAAATGAGAGAAACAGAGGTGAGCAGAAATGATTTACATGCCCTATCTGGCTTCTGTATTACAAAAACAGATGTGGAAGTTTTACTAGATAAAATCCACAGTTGCCAAAAAGGTCATGTCTGCTATCCTTACAATCTGTTGCAATAATAAGAGAAAATGAATTTTCCAGAAATTACATGTTTTATTTTACATGCTGAAATTGGAAGGAATGGAAAATATTTTAACTATGACCTCTGCATAACACCATCGAAACATTTGTCAAAAGGTTATTAGGAGTGAAACACAGAAATAATAGACGTTGTGTATTTTCAGCTGTTTTCCCTTCTGTTTTTGTTCATCTGTTTACTTTTCTTTTCTATCTCACCTCTTTCTCAACCTAGCCAAGTTGCAGACCACAAACAATCCAAACCTCATGTGGATTTTATCATATGTATCTTTGGGTAACAGTAAACATTAAAAGGCTGCATAATATAGCTTGCTGAAAATCTCATGGTCAATATCAGGTTTTCTGAATGTTTAGAACAAAAGTTAACTCTTGTGTGCTGTTAAGCATTCCAAATGTTTGTCTCCATTCTTACTTTGCAGACAGAAAAAAAAAGACATTTTGACATACAAGGCAATGTTAAGTAAGGATCTTCGCTGATGGATTTTAACGTGTTCAGCATCTGCACTATACTAAATCCATACATGTCATTCGGCATGGATTGCAAACGTTATTTTCTTCTGGCTAGGACAGAGTGCAAGAATGACATTTTGTGACCTAGATAAATTTCCCCTCAGGCCAATATCTCTGTTTCTTGCGGGAGCAAAGTCATTTTTTGTGATATTAGTAGCTTGGGTATATGATATAGAACTGATGATGACTTTTCCATTCTCCTGTTGGTGGACTGGGCAAGCCCTGGTTTACTGATTTATTTCTTTGCCTGCTCTTAGCATTCTATGTTGGGCAAGAGTGAATACAAGCACATAAGCAACTTCAAAATACTTTGGAGGATTATGGCATGGAAAAATTGCTGTGAAACTGAACAAGAACGCATAAAAAGGTTGTGTTGTGTTTTAGGCTGCTGTAGGTATACAAGTGGCAAACGTGGTGAGAAAAATGTAATAAAAGTCAAACTGATCCCTGGGATGCTTGGATCCTTTGAAACATCAAGCACTCTATAAAAAAAAATAGAAAAACCAGCTGTACAAATGCAAAAGTAATGCTTTTTTCTATACATTCCTTTTCAACATAGGTAGTCTTCGGCTTACAGAAGTTCATTTAATGTCTGTTCAAAGTTACAATGGCACTGAGAAAAGTGACATAACCGTTTTTCACACTTATGACCATTGCTGTATCCCCATGGTCATGTGATCAAAATTCAGAATGCTTGGCAACTGACTCATATTTTATGACGGTTGCAGTTTCACAGGGTCATGTGATCACCTTTTGCGAACTTCCATCAAGCAAAGCCAAGGGGGAGGTCAGATTCACTTAACAACCATGTTTCTAACTTAAAAATTGTAGCGGTTCACTTAACAACTGTGGCAAAAAAGGTTGTAAAATGGGGCAAAATTCACTTAAATGTTTTACTTAGCAACAGGAATGCTGGGCTCAATTGTGGTTGTAAATCAAGGACCACCTGTACAGTGGTGGGATTCAAATTTTTTACTGCCGGTTCTGTGGGCGTGGCTTGGTGGGCGTGGCTTGGTAGGCATGGCAGGGGAAGGATACTGCAAAATCCCCATTCCCTCCTATCCCGCTGGCCTGCTTTCCAGCTCTGTTCTCCTGTGCAGGGCAACAAAAGAAGACCCAGCCTATCAGCAGGGACTCAGGAGGCAGAGAATAGATGGGGGCGGGGCCAGTCAAGAAGTGGTATTTGCCGGTTCTCTAAACTACTCAAAATTTCCACTACCGGTTCTCCAGAACTGATCAGAACCTGCTGAATACCACCCCTGCACCTGTAGTTCAGAAGAAGAATGTTCATGTGATTAGACCGTCTGTACCTGCCTCAGTTTCCACAGGAAGCCATGATGAAGAAAAAAAATAGCAGCAGGTGTGTATACATGATCTTATGATGCAAATTCCGCTTGTTTGTTTATTTTGTTGAAAGTAAATGTGAAAGTTGTGGTGACTTTTGTTGTGATTTCTGGATGCATTTTTCCCCAATTGGCCCTCGACATAGTTGCCGAGGCAGGTGCATAAAGCATAAAGAAAGAAACATATCTGCTATGTGTTAAGTATTTCTTTTTTTAATCTGGCTTGTTATTACTTCTGCTAAGCAAAAAAAGAATAAATTTATTCCATAGCGGTTGATACATTAATGAGCATTTTTTAATCTTATTGCTATTCTTGCATTGTTGTCAGACCACCAAAAGGCTCCTGGGTCTCAACATTTAAACAAATTCCTTTGGATTGAGTTTATTCATTGAAATAAGGTGGAGTAGGAGAAGAAACATGCACATTCAATATTCTAGAAAATATGCCATAGCTCAAAGGGCCCACACTGAGGCTGCTATCCCTGTCGGCCAGATAACATATTTCAATAATATCAGAATTACTGAAAAACTAAATAAACTCAGGCCTAGTAGGCCCTAGATGCTCATTAAGTAACAGTGCACAGAGAGGAAAAAACATTAAGTCTATTCTCCTTGGTCATAATCTCAATCAAAATGTATCTCCACAAACATTAAGAAGAAATTGCCACTGGTGCCAATTCTCCTCAGATTAACTGCCATGCAGAAAAAAATGAAATCTAGGCAGTCCTTGATTTTCAACCCCTACTTGAGCTCCAAATTTCCACGGCTAAGCAAGACAGACGTTAAATGAGTTTTGCCTCATTTTACACTCTTTCTTGCCACAGTTGTTGATTGGATCACTGCAGTTGTTATGTTAGTAAACACGGTTGTTACATGAATCTGGCTTCCCACTTGGCTTTGCTTTTGTCAGAGCTTCACAAAATGATCTTGGCATAAATACATACCAGTTGCCAAAAGTATCCAAATGTTGACCACATGACCATGGGAGTGCTGCAATGGTTGTAAGTGTTCAAAATGGTCCCAAGTCATTTTTTTTTCAGTGCCATTGTAACTTCAAACGGTCACTAAATGAATGGTTGTAAGTCAAGGACTACCTATAAACTGAGAGAGGAAGGGCTTAAACTGCACTGATTATCATCTCTAACTCAGATACTTAACATTTAATTTTAGGGAAGAAAAACTTTTGGTAATCCTCTTCATGCTACCAGCCTCCAATTTCATGAAGCATTCTGTTTCTCCAAATTTGCTTTGGTCCTGACTTCAACCACAGTTTCCATGGTTTGTCTGTACTGGTAAGACAATCAGGATAGAAAAGGCATTCTCTGCTTTGGAAACTTCTAGGTATTGTCTAAGAAGAATTTCAAAAGCTTCTGCTGATTGTTAAATTGGCAACATCTCTAACAAAAATGTGCCAAGCCATTTGCTACCTCTTATGTTGGAACTGTTTAAAATAACTGTGACACCCTTTATATATAGATGCTGATATATATATATTTAATGAGGGATAACACAAAAAACTGGATATCAGGTATCTTTCATAGGTGAAGCCAAGCTATTTCTAAAGGCAGATTAACTAATATCCGAATTATGGCACTGCTTGTTACAGCAAAAGGATATTGTTGGATTCCCTAAGCACATCCTCCCTTACTGAAGGATATAATCTCTAAATACTTTTTATGCTTGCAGTGGATAAATCAAGTTATTTAATTATGCCCAACTCTCTAAGGCGCCCAGAAAGAATCACATCTTTCTAATTTACAAAGTGTTAACAACTTTGTTGCTTTTGGTTTTCCGTTCTTATAATTAAAATATAATCCTGGGATGAGTGACATGGCATTTCCATAACTTTTTATCACTCTGGGTGTGCCTGTATGTTATGTGCATGTGTACGTATCTTTTCTAATGGCACCTGCAGCCTCTCAGCCTGAATGACAGCACCTTAGTACCCAGAGGGCTATGATAACAAGAAGTAAAATGATACCACTTCCTGGAGAGAGGGAATGCAAGGCGACAAGTTCAGGTGAGATAGGAATCACTCAGTGAAACAACAGCAGCTGGCGCTTATTCGTAGTAAAGGGAAAAAGAAGAGCGTATCTTTTCAGTGAGTGAGTTTTGATACCTTATTAGGGCTGCACTGACACTTAATTCTGTTTTTGGCACATCCTTGATTGTTATTGTTCAGTCACTGAGTCATATCAGATTCTTCGCAACCCCACGGGCTATAGCATGCCAGGCCCCCCATCCTCCATGTCTTGGAATTTGCCTAAATTCATGTTCATTGTGTCAATGATACTATCTAACCACATTATCCTCTGCCATCCCCTTCTCCTTTTGCCTTTAATCTTACCCAACACCAGAGCCTTTTCTAATGAGTCCTTTCTTCTCATCAAGTGGCTAAAATTTTTGAGCTGCAGCTCCAGTATCTGTCCTTCCAGAAAAGAGTCAGGGTCAATTTCCTTTAGGATTGACTGATTGGGCCTCCTTTCAGTCCAAGGGAGTCTCAAAAAACTTCTCCAATGACTTCAATCTCTGTAAAGACAATCAAATGAGGAAAGAGGGAAAGGACGCATTTGCTTTCTGACAGGGGAAGTTCCCTATCTAAATTATGTGTGTGTCTGTTAGATGCAAGATGTAGGTTTGACCTAGGGACACATTGCCTGATGGGGTAATCCAATCCAGCTGCCATCTTCTCTTTCAAAGAAAGTCAGCAAAAGATGGTAGCTCAGAATGGAGCCAGGCCAGTTGCAAGGCCACTCCCCCTTCCCCCCTCTTCCTGAGAAATTCTGAGGGAGAAATGGGGGACAGAAACCCTGAGGGAGTTTGGTGGAGCACTGATATTTTAAGAACTAACTTCTAAAAGTCCTAAAATTTTAATCTCTGTAGTTTTAATGTTTTAATATTTACATTATATTTTTTACTTGTTTTATAATTGGTAAGCTGCTCCAGTCACTTTATAGGGGAGATAGGCAGCATAACAATTTATAAAACAAAATAAAATAAAATAAAAATTCCTGAAAAATGGTAATAATAGAGAAATGAGTTCAACAATCAGCAGTAGCAGCATATATATTCATTCATTTTTATTTTTAGTAGTATTGTGAATAATAGTTATTTCCCTACTTCTCAAAGAGGTAATACCCTACTACCTAAGGAGATAATTATACAATTTGCAAATCATCCATCAATGTTTAACTCTGTCTTCTTTTGATGGAAACTGGTATCCTCTAAGAGCAGCAAATCATCTAGAGATCTTAAATTACTGGCTTATGCTAAAGCACATGCCCATTTCTAGGAGACTTAAAAATAGTTTTTGGAACAAATGCAAATTCACCTGTTATGGACCAATATGCTCAATAGTGTTAACCAACTTAAGGTGCTCTGCTGAGGAACTTCTTTATCTCGTCCCACAGCTAAAAAGAAAGTATATAAAAGAATGTCACTGATTGTGCAAATCAACCAGAGCTAAATGCTTCCATAGAGAGCAAGATGTCACTGTAGCTCCTTTAATCAAAAATTTCCATGGCTATGAAATCTACCACTGGCTCAGCCATGAATGCAGTCAATCAGCAGTACTTGAAGGACAACTTCAAACCATCATTCACAAGATGTGTGTCTGTGTGGAACAAAAATGATACATGATTTTTCTCACAATTTGCTTCACCTTTTATTTGGCAGAACCTCAGGGAAAAAGTTCTACCACCTGTTTGTAAAGCAAAACAGACCTTCTCATTACAAAATCACTTTCTTGCTATCATCAGCCCAAGTAACAATAGCAAAGGCCTTAGTCAGTTTTTCAGGTCTGTAGCCAAATATCAAGATAAATTCACAGTGCTAGAATTATTAATAATATACTCTTGAGAGTCACAGCAGATATTTTATAACTAGTCTTAGACTTTCTTTCCTGTTTTTATTACATTCTTTTCCTCTCCATCCTTATATTTCTCCCTGTTTACAAAGAAGTGAAATGTGGGTTCCTCATCCCACTAAAAAGTCTTTCCTTCTCTTTCAACAAAAGTAGATGGAGGAGGTGGCTGTTCATCAAAGGAGAAGATAAAATCTAGTGAAATTCTAAGCTAGGCACAGCAAGGTATCCCTCCCATCTGGTCTACCTAAAACCTTTGCTGTACCTATGTGTCCATCTTCTACAAAGCACCATTTCAGCATGAATCAAATTCAACCATAGATCAATCAATAAATGTTTGCTTCCTTATGCTATTAAGCTTCTTAAGTCTTGATGGACTTGCAGTCCAAAATTGTGGTCTAAGCAGTATTATAAGTCCAGGGTGAACATAGACTCAGAAATCCATGTGACATGCAGAAATATCCTATGCAAGGACTTCAAAGCATTAGAAGCAATTCATTGTTTGGGCAGCATGGAGTCACTGCCCAAGACAGTCCAGAATAGGAGTGTCAAACTCGATTTCATTGAGGGCCGCATCAGGGTTATGTTTGACCCTGGAGGACCAGGGGGTGGGCATGGGTGAGTGTGGTCATGGTAGGTGTGAATGGTAGGCTGGGAATGGGCATGACCATAGTGGGCATGACCATAGTGGGCATGACACAGGACTTGTGTTGGGGCATGACACAGTGGGCATGACACAGGACTTGTGTTGGGGGCACCTGTGGTGGCCGGGTGCTAAGGAAGGACTTCCTTGAGACCCTCCCTCACTCTCATTATAATCTTCCTCCCTCCCTCCCTCCCTCCCTCCCTCCCTTTTCTTCCCTCTTCATTCTCCTTTCTTCTTCCTTCCCCTTTCCTTATTTTTCCTTTCTTACGCACTTCCCATCTTTCCTACTTTTTCTTTGTCTTTCCTCTTTCCCTTTCTCCTTTCCTGTCCCTTCTTGCATGCTCAGATGCAAAAGGGGAAACATTTCTCCTTTTGTTTTGTTTTTAGTTTGTTTTGATAGCTCTCTGCCAGCAAATACCACATGCGCCCCCCCCCCAAGCTTCTTTTTGGCTGGCAGAGGCACCACGTGCCAGTTCTTTGCTGTTTCCAGGCCAGCCCCACAGGCCATATCTAAGCAACCTAAGCAGGCTGGATTTGGCCTGTGGGCCTTGAGTTTGATACCCCTGGTCCAGAAAGTTCTTTTAAACAATTTTCTCTCAATTTTTTTTGCTCTCAGATTCTTCCTCAGATGCATTTCAGTCTTCCTCAAATACTCACGGTAGCTGGATATAATGTTTGTTTGAATATTTGAGATATTGATTCAGAGCCTCAGGCTATGTGATCCACATCTCAGAAGCTGAAATGTTTTGAATAAAAGTTGCATTTCATATTGATTGATTGCATTTCAAATCAAAATCAACTAAGCCTTGCCATGCCTAAGAATCAGGTGCGATCTAGAAGACAAGTTCCCTTGTTCCAAATTTTAGGAAAAAATACCTTATTATTTAGAGCATTTAAAACCTCATTAATATAGAATCCATGAGGATTCTAAGCCAAGGTTGTGAGTACATTCAATTTTCTTCTTTAATTTCTAAGAAAAACAGGAACGCCAAGAATATTTTGGATTTGAAGTTGCTGAACAAACATCTTTACAGGGATCATTTCACAATGGAACGTCAGGGCAGGTGGCCAACCAAACACTGGACAATGCCATTATAATCTATGCTTCTTGTTATTGTCTAGATATTTCTATCTCTTGTTTTGTGTTTTGTCTCACTTGCATCCAGTTGGAATCCAGCACTATGGAAATGCCAGAAATAACTAAATCAAAGCCAAAAGGATGACATGTGCACGGTGATGACATCATATAAATGCCACAATTTCCCTCTGTGCATTGAGGCAAATAACATGAATTTTAAAGTGATAATGTCATCCTGTACCTTTTTTTTATTTAATACAGACAACTTTTTATTCCCCTGCAGACAACTTTATGTGATTACATTGTAAAACTGCTGATACAAAAAATGACAATACTGGGTATCATTTCCCAAGTTACATTCCATCAGGAGAAGGAAACTGCAAAGTGATACTTGAACAGCACTGGGGGGATGTCAATATGACAGCCATCATGTGATGCAAAAAAAAAATCAGAGATGGGAGAAGATTTGATTGCATTATTGTAGCTGTTCTCTTGACTTTTTTCACCTTTTGTAGATATTTCTGGATTTAGTAGGAAGTCCCGGAATATGTCTTCTGTCAGAAGAACAGAGTTAGGAATAAGTTTAGGACTAGAATAGGTTGCTATTCTTCTGTCGTAGAAACAAGGGCACCTGTCTGAAAACCCATTTTTAATTACTTAATAAAGGTGACTGGAAAAGTTGTATTCTTCCTATTTAACCAGCTGCCTGTGGTATCATGCATTTCCCCACCCTCCATTCCACCCAAATATATTATCTTAGAGCCTTAAAGCATTTGTAAATCTCAAATAGGTTTAATGGTGGCATCAGAACAAGGAAGATAATGCAAACAGAATGCCAAGTGTGTGTTTGTGTGTGTTGTGTGGGGATGTGTGTGTGCATGCTTTATGTGTAGGGGATCTTCTAGAATCAACTAAAACAACCATGAACTGGGTGGTGCTTTGTGCTATTTTCTTAGCTGTCCTGTCCTTCAAGGATCATATCTTGAAGCAACATGTGCTTATCAAGACAGGCAGTACCTTAACTAAAGCTTATACTGCTTGACAAGAGGGAATGGGATTTTCTCCAGTGATGTGGAACATATGGTAAGGTAGTAAATTTAGAGCTGCAGATTGACTGGGCAGGAAAGCAATGTTCAAATTGGAAGGGAAGCTGAATTCCACCATTTTCTGAATTGTGACAGGAGATTTTGGAGTGATGCAGCTGGGAGTGCTATCAGACAGCAGCCAGATGCTTGTGTTTCTATCAAGGCTTTCATGGCAGGTTTTCATAGCAGGAGGCTTCTAATGTACTGCTAGGTATTTGGACAAGCTAGGTATTTGAAAGGTGATATACTGTTCCTCTGCTTTTCATACTGATTTATGTAATCTGCCAATGGTGACAATTCTAGTTATTTCTTTCTGGCCAAGAAGAAAGACCTTAGTTTGCTGATCTCAGAGACATGATGAGACATAGCAACTCTGGCAATTTCCATCAGAAAGAACCAAAAGGCAATACTTCATTAGCTCCTAAAGAAAACTCATAAATAAATGGTGTGGGAGAACAGGAAAAGTTTGTGATTTGATGTGTTGCTGGTAAAATAGATTCTGTATAGGCTAATACTGACTGGGGGTGTCTTACAACTAAATAAGAGGAATCTATTTGATTGGTCTTCCCCAGACACCTAAGAGACCTGTGTGTTGCTGATTATCTTCATGTCCGCCATTCCTTTATGGCATTTGAACTGGGCATTGACTAGTATATGATTCATGCATCATTTGAGCCTATGACACCCTAAAAAGATTCTTAGCTTATATTCAGCTTGCTTTGATGTTCAAACTCAGCTGTGAATCACAGAGCAAATGAGAAGATGATTGTATTTACCTGCCATTAAAAACCAGTCATGTTGGTCTAATTTGCAGAGGAAAACAACTTCACAAGCAGACTGCCATACTTGGAAAATGTGGTTTTGATTTCGAGACAACCAAATGTTGGTCATAATAAACCATAAAAAAACCCTTTCCTAATCTCAAGGGACTAGCAGGATAATAGAAGACCTGATTTAAAAAATGTCTTAAGATTACTTGGACATGATTATGTTACCAGAGGTGGTATTCAGCAGGTTCTGACCAGTTCTGGAGAACTGGTAGCAGAAATTTTGAGTAGTTCGGAGAACTGGTAAATACCATCTCTGACTGGAGATTTTACAGTATCCTTCCCCTGACATGCCCACATGACACCAGGCCATGCCCACAGAACCAGTAGTAAAAAAAAATTGAATCCCACCACTACACATTACCCATGCAGTTGGGTTATTGGATGGTGATGGATGAATAATCCCTTACCTGAATGCTGTTGTAAACAAAGATTAAACCTGTTTTACAAACAGAAGGAGATAGGCTATAAACAATATAATCATTTGCTCTAAAATGCATTAAAAAGTAACTTTAATATCATGTCAAGCATCTTTTACTCCTGGGCAGCACAATTTTTCAAAGATCTATTGAAATCCTTATTCTAAGTGTTTTTGAATTACTTGTCCTGCATCTTCCCAGAAGAGATGAGTGGAAAGGATTCAAATAATAAGAGAATGGTGAAGAGTGATTAGAGTTTCTGGGGTGAGAAAACTGATCTTAACACTGCCTAAGAACTGGCCATTTTCCTAGAAACTGAAAACATGGAGGAGCATTCAGGATATGCTCAAATTACTTGTTTCTTAATTAGCTTACTTGACACGCTCCCATATTCTGACCTGTGAAAAGATAGCAGTGAGAATGGTTGTTTTAAAACGTATGTTGGGAATGTTTTTAATCCTTGGTCCTTCAAATGATGCCAATTCTGAAAATGAAGATTAATCAAGAGGGATGTTTTCAAAACTGTCAAGATATCTGACATCTTGATTGCCATCTGTCCACTCAACTTGAAGCACAGTGTCCTTTCTTGTTACCTTCGGGACTCCAACTCACAATTGTACAGTGCCTCCTGCTGATCAGTAATTGTTTTGCAAATGGTGGTTTGCATGACATGCATGCATGAAGGGAACTTAACTCAGAGCAGAGTTGGGAACTTACCAGAAGTGTGTCCATTTGGCAAAATAACACAGTAATAACATAATAATAATCAAGACCATAAATTAACATCATGAAAACTTAAAAGGTAAAACATGCAAAAGGAGATTTAAAACACAGCCCAAAATGTTTTTTTAAAGGTACTTTAAAATATTTTGCTAAAAAGGTATGTCTCAGTTCCTTTCCAGAAGGTTGAGAACTGGACAATGGAATGTATCTCCTTAGTTCAGGGGTCCCCAACCTCTAGACCCCAGACCCGTATCAGTCTCTTAGGAACCAGACTGTACAGCTGGATGCCAGGAAAATGAATGAAACTGAAATCATCCCCTTCCCTATTGTGGAAACAATGTCTCTCACTTAACCGGTCCTTGGTGCCAAAAAGGTTGGAGACCGCTGCTTTAGTATATGTATTTTGCACTCTGGAAGTTAGTCAGAAAACCTCTCACTCAGAAGTCTGCTGAATGGACCACTGAAAGTAGGTCTTATTTTAAAAGAAACTCCCTTTCGTCCTGGATAGGTTAATAAGCAGATGCATAATTCTCAAAAGGGCAGGCTGTAAGTTTTTTAGGGCATTTAACAATAAAGAGGTTAAAAATTCAGGTTTAACTCTTGATGATTATACTGTATAGGCAGATCCATATATTTCCCTTCAGAAATAAGTCATTTGCCATGGCTTTCCTCCAGGAATTTATTTCAACTTCTAGGTCTAATTTACAGCCTTGGGAATTCCAGATGGTCTCCCATCCAAGTTGAATCCTCCTTCACTTTTTATTATTATTATTTTAGACCAGTCAAAGAGTTTAACTTGCCATCATCTGCTGTGACACTTAAATATGAAAAGTCAACCTGCAAATTGCATTTGGAGCACAATTACTGTAGCAACTGTAACTGCAGATTGGTCAGTATGGCCAGGATGTGATCCTAACCCTGCACCAGTTAGTAGCCTCATTGAGAGTCTGTGCCTAACTCAGAGTGGTTTGCCGAAATCAATTTGAGTTGTCACAAACATATGGAAAAATAGTACAATAGGAATGCATAAATCTTTTTATAATCCAGGCAAAGTAAAAAAAAAAAGATGGTTTGAAGGTAATATTTCTACGGTTTAGGCTTTATATGCAGCCCTTGTGTGATTTTTAAATCTTTGAGCTCAATGAGTATTTTATCACTGCTCATAAATGTAATTATAGTGTTTTTCATATTGCCTAGGAAATCATGCATGGTAAAACTTGCAGCTCTCTTAAAAAAAAAAAAAAAATCTGCCAGAAGGAATAATTGCTTCTGGAAATGTTAACACTGTAATCTTAAGTATCTCTTAAAATAGTCATTTTCATAGAGCTGGAATGATTATGTATATTCCTAATAAACATTACCACTACAAAGAGAGAGAGGGAGAGGGAAAGAGAGAGCAAGAGCAATTTTCATGCAAATCTACAACATTCCTTTTGTAAAAGAAGCTTCTCTGAAGCTAACAAGCACACTTGATTTGGCTAAGAGATATAATGCAGCAATCCCTAAGAAGGCTTTTTATAAGACAAAGTTGCTTCAAGTGATGGCAGTTCAGAAGAAGAAAAACACAACGGGAGATTGAATGTTTAATACAATTCCTCATCTAAATTGGTTCTCAACAAGCTGGCTTTTCTCCTAAAAAGGACTCCTTGCTTAGTTACCTACCTCTCTGAAGCTTTTAACAAAATCCTGGAGATTTGTTTTGCCGTCTTATATGGTTATTTTTGTTGTTTTCTGTAAGTGGCTGTATTCTGAGTGGCTTTGAATATTAAAAATATAAATAATTACACAATGCTTTAAACAAGCTCTGAAAATTAAATAGTTTGGACCAGCCAATTCTCTTTCTTTTAATAAAAAATCAGTAGTAGGAAACTTCCAATCTTAATCATTCAATCCTGATCCTCCTTTTCCAGAAAGAAATCAGCCCAATGTTGTTATTTGGATGCAAAGTTATGATCAATATTGATAAAATTATGGCTATGCCACAGGATTTCTGAGGTCATCGCTTCCTTAATTTGAAGCGAGACAGGGCTATGGGCTGCAAGAATAACCTTGAGAGTCATGAGAAAGATTATGGGGTCCTTGGTGGTCTCTGAGCTTGGTGGTTTTCTTGCAGACATTTCATTACTCAGACTACTGATGGGTAATGAAATGTCTGCAGGAAACATTACTAGGACACTACTATAGGAAACGTTTGCAAGAAAACTACCAAGCTCAGAGTGTACCAAGGACCCCACAGTTCAACCATTAGCTGCAAATATTTTCTTCTATCGTTAGAAGAGAAAAAGTGGTGGCCTAGACCAGTGATTGCCAACCAGTGGGCCAGGGATCACTGGTGGTCTGCAAGAAAATGTTGGTGGTCCACAGAGAAAGGTCAGTCCCAAAGGACCCCCCCAAAGCAATTAATCCAGGCTTGCACATGAACACAAGGCTCGGCCACTCACATGGCCCGCAGAAACATAAGGCTTGCATTGCTTGCATTGCGAATAACACAAGGTAGTGTGGGGAGGGGGGAAATGGTGAAGGAGGGAACTTGCCCCACTAGCCCCACGAGCCTCGCCTGGCCACTGGGCTGCTTCTTTCCACTTCTTTCTTCTTCTGCTTTTGGCTGCATGCAAGGAAAGCAGCAAAAGTCTTTCTTTCTCTCCCCCAAACTCCATCAGAAATGAGTCTTTGGAACCTGCAAGGCATCCTGCTCCAAGAGACTGCACCTGCATGACAAGTTTCACAAAGACTTATTTCTGGCGGAGTTTGGGGGAGAGAAAGAAAGACTTCTGCTGCTTCTGCTGCTTTCCTTGCATGAAGCCAAAAGTCTCTCTCTCTCTCTGTCTCCACCTGAGAACGGAGCTGGAGCTGGTATCCTGCGATCACAAATAAAGAATGAGAGATCGGTAGGAAAATGTGGTGGGGAATTTTCCTGCAGACTTTTTTTGGGATTTTCCCAGGGTCTCTGGTCCATGGGATTTAAAATTATGAGTTTGGTGGTCCCTGAGGTCCAAAAGGCTGGTGACCCCGGCCTAGACAAAGTCTGATAAGAACAATCTGAATCCAAAGGAGGGATGTAGGTGGAGAAAGTTCCTCAGAAGGAACCATCTCTAGTTTCCAGGAAAATAAAAGGGAGGGGAGAAGTGCTTTCAGACTTGCAAGGTTTTGATATTTTAACTTACAATAAAGGCAATACCCATAAAGAAGTTGTTTGTAGCTCAAGGTTGAAAAGAGGAGGCCTTGGTGCGCCTTGAGTTTGATTGTTTTTCTTGCAGATGTTTCATTAAGCAAACTAGGTAACATCATTGGTGCAGAGTACTGCTCAGAAAGCACGTCAATAAAAACAACAGTCATACTCATAATTTGGGTTTCCTGTCTGGACTATTTTGAAGAGCTGACAAATGAAGAGGTGGATATTGTTGATATTTATTAGCCTTCTGCAGTTCCAAATGTAGGTTTGGAAGGAACATAGAAACATAGAATTAAAGAAAAAAGGTCATTAAAAAAGAAAAAAAAGGCTGTCTGTATTTGCAAGTATATGTGGTCCTATGTGCGTGATTTTAAGGAGAAATATAAATGCTCTTAACATTCACATTTGATATTTCTGTCCCAAACATTCATATACAAATGCATAAGGAAAAGCAATATAAACACAGGCAAGAAAAAGGGGCCAGATTTGAATATATCTCTGTCTATGCAAGGTTTTTTGTCATGCTAATTTTTCAGTAAGAGCACTTTCCCACACTATGGGGGTAATAAGAAATGGAAATGTTGTTTTGCTTCAAATCTGGAAAAGACTTCACATTTTAAAAGTCTGCCAAATCATTCTGAATAGGCTATCCTTTGGCCAAAAAATATCCTGCCAGGATCCTGGCGTGATTTTAGAGCAGTGCTTCTCAACCTTGGCAAATTTTAGATGGGTGGACTTCAGCTTCCAGAATTCCCCAGCCAGTCATGCTGGTTGGGGAATTCTGGGAGTTGAGGTCCACTCATTTTAAAATTGCTAAGGATCAGAAGCACCATAAGAGTAAACAGGCAACACAGTGCCTGTTGCCCCCCCTTTTCTTCTCAAAAACTCCCATTGGATGTTACAGGTGCATTTCTTCTTGTCCCAGCCTATGTCAACCACACCAACTACTGATAATCCAGCCTATCCCATGCTACTGGCCCATCTTCCCGACCCATTCTCTTTCTCTGCTTTCCGAGGAACTTTCAAAGTGAAAAGTTTCTATTCCATTGTGGCTGTTTCTATAACATTGCTTACCTCAAAAAGAAAGCACAATGGGTACCTAGGTATGTTTTGCGAAATGTGTTCAATAATGACACATTTCCATCAATGGTTGAATCTCTTTTTTTAATATACATTTGTAATACATTTTCTTTAATATACATAACTATTCATAATTATACACAATGTCATTGTGTACTGGATACATCAAGTCCCTTTTTTCCCTTTCCGTCATGTTATACATCCTAACTAAAACTGCCATATCGTATAATCTCTCCATCATATCATATTATACATCCAAATTATATCTATTATTTGTTTGGTTCCACCATAATATTTGATCTTTTGATCGAAATATATGCCCCAAATAAGCAACAGGAAGAGTTTTATAAAAGATTGCATAAAATAATAACGGAAATGGACTATGAAAATATATGCATCATAGGGGATTTCAATGCTATTGTGGATGTTAAAAAAGATTACAAAAGTAGCAGTAAGAAATTTATTACTGACTTCAGTGAGCAAATGATTAAGCAAATGATACATTTGAATGAGCTTTATCCTTCCCTGCAGCTGTAATGTTAGGACAGCTGGCAAGATTTCCTTATTCTAAAAAGTGTAGAGGGATCAAAGACCAACCTATCGATCTTCAGCTCAGTTCATGGCATTGTTGACAACTGTTTATTTGACCTCATAGGCTGTTTATTTGACCTATTCCATGTCCATGTGGGGAACAGCTGCTTCTGTGTCACACCAACTACGAAGAACTTTTCATAATAAAGGCAACGGTAACAAGAGAATTTGGTAGCAGATTAATATAACAAAAAATAACAATAGGATCTAGGTCAAAGCTAAAAATATTGGAGCCAAACCTATAAAATATAAATATATTCTGAAATATGAAAACAGACTTTGCATTGAGCAATAGTTATTCAAGAGCAACAACTATTTATTATAACAGAATAAGAAAATGTTTAAGCAATTAAACAATTATAATGTTTTTAATAAATTAAAGAAAGAGTATATTACTAAATTTACCTGTACCTAAGCCACACATAATCTTCTGTACTGATAGTAAGGACAAAATATAATGGTACATTTTGGCCAGGATGCCACAAGGAGAACCAAAACTCACTTTTTATCCCAAACTTGTTAACAAAATTCTTGCAAAGCTAGATAATATTGCCCATGTCTTCATATGCAATATTATGACATACTTTTAAGAAGTGTGATAAAGTTTACCATACTTGTATTGATTCAAATAAACTCTATGATAAAGTGAGTAGGCTTCAGTTATGAAACATGTAGTGATTCCATATTAAACACGGAATCAATATTGGATGCTGAATGCAATGAAAGGATTGACTATGGAAGAAAACCGTACAAAACTCAGGAATCATGAATTGCTTATATTTCTGAGATATCTTTGTTAAGGCTGCTTTCATGTCCCCCATTTTTAGAGTGATCTTTATTCTTTGTAGGGTAATGCCCCAGAGACCCGAAAGGCTTGCCAAAGTAATTTTGCAGGTCTACTTATATTTAGCATCATTAAGATGGAGTTATTCTGTCTCTTTCTCACATTTCTCCCATTTTCTAAGGGGAGGATACTTTTCTCCAATGATGTTTCTTTATGTTCCCAGGGTTTGTTATAACATATCCTGTGCTGACAAAAGATGACAATGAGTTCATCCAACTAGACATGTTTCAGTTGCCCTATTGACTCCATTGTCCCTAGCTGGACACTGACCTTAGCCAAAATGAGTTGCATCACTGACTTCCCAATGATGGGCCACACTTTTATCCAAATAGAAAATGTAGTAGCGCTCTTAATTTTTGTACTTTTCACCTTTTGAAAGAGATTTTAGAATATGGATTACCTGAGTAAAAATTGAATAATGGCAAAATACAGAATAACAGACTTGGTAGGGACCTTGGAAGTGTTCTAGTCCAACACCCTGTTCAGGCAGGAAACCCTATAGTACCATTTCAGACAAATGGTTATCCAATCTTTTCTTAAAAACTGTCAGTGTTGGAGCATTCACAACTTCTGGAGACAAGTTGTTCCACTGATTAATTGTTCTAAATGTCAGGAAATTTCTCCTTAGTTGTAGGTTGATTCTCTCTGTTTCCCTCCATATTCCTGACTGTTAGCACTTGGACTGAAAACTGAAGTTTTTTTCAGCAGAGGTCTTTATGCTGATGTATAAGTCTTCCATTACTTGGGTTTGTAGCCCAATGCATTTAAAAATACACTGCTCAAAAAAAAATAAAGGGAACACTTAAACAACACAATGTAACTCCAAGTCAATCACACTTCTGTGAAATCAAATTGTCCACTTAGGTAGCAACACTGATTGACAATCAATTTCACATGCTGTTGTGCAAATGGAATAGACAACAGGTGGAAAGCATAGGCAGTTAGCAAGACATCCCCAATAAAGGAGTGGTTCTGCAGGTGGTAACCACAGACCACTTCTCAGTTCCTATGCTTTCTGGCTGATGGTTTGGTCACTTTTGAATGCTGGCGGTGCTTTCACTCTAGTGGTAGCATGAGACGGAGTCTACAACCCACACAAGTGGCTCAGGTACTGCAGCTCATCCAGGATGGCACATCAATGCAAGCTGTGGCAAGAAGCTTTGCTGTGTGTCAGCATAGTGCCCAGAGCAGGAGACAGGCCAGTACATCAGGAGATGTGGAGGAGGCTGTAGGAGGGCAACAACCCAGCATCAGGACCGCTACTTCCCGTCTTTGTGCAAGGAGGGACAGGAGGAGCACTGCCAGAGCCCTGCAAAATGACCTCCAGCGGGCCACAAATGTGCATGAGGCTGCTCAAACGGTCAGAAACAGACTCCATGAGGGTGGTATGAGGGCCTGATGTCCACAGGTGGGGGTTGTGCTTACAGCCCAACACCATGCAGGACGTTTGGTATTTGCCAGAGAACACTAAGATTGGCAAATTCACCACTCGCACCCTGTGCTCTTCACAGATGAAAGCAGGTTCAAACTGAGCACATGTGACAGACGTGACAGAGTCTGGAGACGCCGTGGAGAACGTTCTGCTGCCTGCAACATCCTCCAGCATGACCACTTTGGCAGTGGGTCAGTAATGGTGTGGGGTGTCATTTCTTTAGGTGTCCGCACAGCCCTCCATGTGCTCGCCAGAGGTAGCCTGACTGCCATTAGGTACCGAGATAAGATCCTCAGACCCCTTGTGAGACCATATGCTGGTGCGGTTGGCCCTGGGTTCCTCCTAGTGCAAGACAATGCTAGACCTCATGTGGCTGGAGTGTGTCAGCAGTTCCTGCAAGACGAAGGCATTGATTCTATGGACTGGCCTGCTCGTTCCCTAGACCTGAATGCAATTGAGCACATCTGGGACATCATGTCTCGCTCCATCCATCAATGCCACGTTGCACCACAGACTGTCCAGGAGTTGGGGGATGCTTTAGTCCAGGTGTGCGAGGAGAGATCCCTCAGGAGACCATCCACCACCTCATCAGGAGCATGCCCAAGCGTTGTAGGGAGGTCATACAGGCACGTGGAGGCCACACACACTACTGAGCCTCATTTTGACTTGTTTTAAGGACATTACATCAAAGTTGGATCAGCCTGTAGTGTTCTTTTCCACTTTAATTTTGAGTGTAACTCCAAATCCAGACCTCCATGGGTTGCTAAATTTGATTTCCATTGATAATTTTTGTGTGATTTTGTTGTCAGCACACTCAACTATGTAATGAACAAAGTATTTCATAAGAATATTTCATTCATTCAGATCTAGGATGTCTTATTTTTGTGTTCCCTTTTTTTTTTTGAGCAGTGTATATATATATATACATAAAAGTTGTGTGTGTTTTGGAACAATTGGCTAACCATGTCTGGGTTTCAGGCTAGGTCTTTTGATAAATAGTAAATACCAAAGCTTATAGATTAAACTGAAAATACATGATGTTGGGGAACCATGACAATTTACTTTTATATTGCTGCCAAGAAAACTGGACCAGGAATTGATGTTGCCACCAGAGCTGAAGTTACTTGAAGGAAATGAAATTCTACTATTTTCCCACTGTTGTTTAAATGTTAGCTGTAAATAGCAGTTTTTCATATTTTTTTAAAAGAAAAATTACATCTAACCACACATCTCTTGTTATCTTTGTTACAGGCTTTTCTTTTCAATGTCCCATTTCTACAAGATTTATGTAATCCAAAGAGAAACATTTTTTTTGACATTTTGGAAAAAATGCTTCATTTCCCCCCTGGGGTTCAATTCCTTGAATTCTGAAATAGACTAGTTCTTTGTTACTGGTTTGCCTCAATTATGTCAACAAAAATGAATCAATTCCAGTGAAACCGATTAAGAATTAGAAGCCTTAATTTCTCTAACACTTTATTTTTGTGTTTCACAGTCAATGGGGATATGCTATGATAATCATCTTTAAACATTCTAGAATAGCTCTTGCCTCCAAGTCTAGTTAAGATCATGAGACCACACACACTGTGCAGAAGGTCAATTGTTTTTTAAGCTCTAGCCTGACTTTCCTTAATAAATTCACTGTTGTTGCTTTGGCCTTAATACAACATTCACAGTTCATTGTAACTGGGCATATGGACAGTTTAATGTATTCAACTTCCATCTTTCTAATTCTTTGATGCTTTCAGGATGTCTGTGCCCCAGAAATCTCTGCCAAAAATGAGTACATTCTGTGTGTTGACCTTGAATGTTGGTTTGACTTGTTCCTCTTTATAATAAGCTGGTGTTTATCCACTTCACCCCAAGCTTTCTGTTTCTGAATTATGCATCACTTTTTCTTGAACAGATCTGTAAAACATTCACTGGCTATACACTTAATAGGCAGAAAAAAAAGTTTCCTCACTGGGATATGTGCATAATATATTTCTCAGGTATCTTTCTGTGTCTCATTGCAATTTGGGTATTCATGCCCAATTTCTTCTGCTTACACAGTTCCTTCAATGGAAAGAAATATTTTTACATTCAGACTTAACTCTATGAAAAATGTCTGATCATTTGTCAGTGACTCAAACTCTAGAATCAAGGAAATATCTTTGAAAAGTGTTGCCTTGCATAGCTTGCACCTTCATTTTTGATTTTGATTCTCTAACACTTGTGAAATGCATTTATATTCATCAATTGGCCTACAAATTCAGCATTATATTTGCTTTGGGTCTAGTTTCTAGAACATGAATGAGAGCATTGCGTATTTTTCTTCTCCAATACCACAGGAGCGGTTCCACAGTCTTTATTATAATAATAATTTCTGTCTTTCTGTAGTTTCATTTACTACAGCTTTCTCCCAAGAATAGCTTGCTACTCCGATTAGCATGTTCAGGCACTGTTTTCATTTGGAATTAATTTCATATTCCTTTTTCTGAACAGTCATTTGTTAACACAGATTATTTGTCCAGGCTGCACTAGAAAACTTAGCATAGCTATAACCTGTCTGTTTTCATTGTATTATAGCCTGGGTGATCTATTGGCCTTTTTGTGTTTGCAATTTACCATAAGTATCTTTTGATGATCATAACGTATGCATTTGGAAATTCCTAATTTCAATTCCCATTATTTAATTTAGCCACATAATGTTTTGGATCACAGTCAGTAGCCCTAAATTAGAATCTTTTCCTTAAAAAACAACAACACTTTTCTTATATACCATTTGCACTTTCCAGAAGCCTATGGGCTCTGCGCATTGGTCTTTCTGATTCCCCACCGTCTCAAAACAGTTTAAAGTTGACCCACAGATAGTAGACTTTGAAAAATTGGAAGATGAACATAACATGAAATCCAGCTTTAGACTGATCATGCAAAGAGTGGTATCGGTGCCCCATCTTGTGTTATCTCTGGATACAGAATCAAATTCTCTCCTCCCTACAACACAAAAAGAGAGACAGAAACGCCAATTCTATTTTCCTCCATCTACTTTCTTTATCCATGTCCTGCCCATTTGTCAGGTCAAATACAACAAACCAAAATAAAACGGGGTTGCTATGAGATGGAGCTGCTACATGGCCAAGCCTCCATTCCTCTTGTCAATGAAACAGTCCTGTGAAATAACAGCTTATAACAAATAACAAATAATGTATGGAAGACAAAAACAAATATATTATGACAGAATATTAAGAGGAGAAGAGGCAAAGCAAGAATGTGTTTTCACAAGAACTATGAACTCCATTAAGCTGCTTAACTGCAAACTGAAAATTGATTAAGTTTCAAATTAGGCAGGTGCAAAGTTAGAAATAATCCAACTTTTCAAATCAGCTAGTTCTTTTTTCATTTTGTTTACCATTTTCTCTTTTAAAACAATTAAATATCATGAAGTTGAAAAGGCCTCGATCTGAACTGCCACAAAGATTCTATATAGAAATTCCTGATGGTTTTTTTTTTTTACTGTATAAGCTCATTAGTATGGGCAGAGATATCTTTTGCTATGATTATTTGAGTATTTAACCAAAGTATATGAGTGAAATACTATAAAAAAAGGAGAATGAAGGAAACAAGTGTGATGGGTGAAGGTGGCAAGGTAGTTAGCAAAGGTTCTCAAACAAGACCATCGTGACAAGACAATTCAAGCATTCTCCACATTCTTGTCTTAGAAAAGAATAGTAGAAAGTGATACTACAGAAGAGCGCAAGAAAGACACTTAGGATTTAACCCTTAGGAAGCTTACATACACATGTGCAAGCAGTGCCAGCTGAAGGGTATATAGCGCCTCTGGACCACATTGACTGTTGACATCACCTGTTACTGAGGTGATGATATTTTTAAAACAATCGATGTTTTCTCTGTGTGTGGTGACTTTGGCAACCACAGTCTGGTCCATCATTATGCTGGGGCAGAGTTGCTGGTCATAGTCAACTGAAAATTATTGAGCCTCAGAGCTAAAATACCAAAAAAATCTGCATTAACAATGATTCTTGAAAGGTAGGTGAAATGTAAACAATTTTATTTAGAACCAGAGGCTAAGACACCTCGGAGATCATCTCGTCCAACCCTCTGCTCAAGGCAGGAACCTTATATTATCCCAGTCAAATGGTTATTTTTAGATCCCAGTCCAGCTTATTTTTGAAAAGCTCCAGTGAGGGAACTCACTGGAGGCAAACTATTCCATTGATTAATTGTTCTCACTATTAGAAAATTTCTCATTACTTCTAGGTTGGATGTCTCTTTAAAAATTTCCACTCATTACTTCTTGTCCCGCTCTCTAGTGTCCAAGAGAATAAGTCAATAATAAGTCAATAAGTCATTTTTTCCCTTGTGGCTTTTGTTTTTGCAAGAAGGGGTGAGATTGGTGCCCTAGGCCAGTGCCTACTTGGACTTAGTCTAAAGCTGTTCCTGTGAGCATGCATGTACAAAGATTTATATCTTTATTATATTGTAGTTGTTTTTCTGTGTAGATATGAGTTTTTTAGCTAGTGATAATGTTTTTCTCTAACTATGTTGAATCTTCAGAGGTTCTGCTGTTAATCAGTTACTAAAGGAAGGTCAAACATCTGAAGAGTTGGGAATCAAGCTCCCCTAACATGAGTTTAGGGGACATTTTCCTTAAAATGTTGATGTCTATTGGGAAATTAATCAAAACCAGTACAATAACTAGAATGTAACTAAACTTGGGTTGTAATGATGCAACACATTGAACCACAAACTAGATAGTCCAGCAAACTCAGCCTAGGTGTGATTTACACACGTGTGATTTTACAATATTCCTAATTATTAGAGCATCTTTGGCCGATCTCCTGACAAAACTAGGGTCTCACGTGAAGGAATAGTTGAATTAATCATACTGAAATCAACCATGAGGATATCTTGCAATAGATCAACAGAGATATTTCTTTGATGAATAACAGTAAACCAAACCTGCTTTAAACAGATACTGTTATATATTGACTTCCATAATTTATCTCTATAAATACCCAGCCAGTATGGATTCTGAAAAGTGCACAGTTGACTGCAATGAACTCTACCATCTATTAGAGAACTTAAAACACTTCTGCACAGGCTTTTCCTTTATGCAGTTTTCTTTGCTGCTGCTGTTTGAAGAAACTTTCTCATTTCAGGTGTATTTCATGTGAAGGGTACCAATCTGCCAGTATTCTACTAGCTGTTTTTCTCTTCAGCACCTCTGCTAATCAGCGGAGAATATCATGCATATTCACCCTTGGTATTCATCTTGCAGAAGAAGGATGTGGTAGTGAAGCTATAAATTCTGTCAGTGTAGTTTTCAGCTAGTAAGACAGATTGATTTTCTATCTGCCTGCATTGGAAAGCTTATTTCCTTGAAAAGAAACATGTTTGGACTCAGCCCTGGAAAGTAATATATAGAGAAAAATTCATTCTTGTTATATAGCTGGATCATTTTCTTGTCAAGGCTTTCTCTAAGGAAAAAGTGTGTGTGTGAGTGAGTTACACAAAGAGTCTAAATACTATTGAGCAATGGGAACACTACCAGCAATGTTAAAATGATGCTTTGCTATGTGTTGACTAAGACGAGGAACAGGGAATCTTGTTCACACTTAAAGCTGGATTGGCTTTGGAGAAACCAGTCAAGAACTGCAGGCCAAAAATAGAAGTGGTGGAGCTCACAGGAGGCAAGAGTGGACTCTTTCTATACATCTTTCACAAGAAGCATTTTCATGTTCCTTCCTTGCTCATATCGTAGCTTTTCATGGACATGAGACTAAAATACTGGCTCAAGAACTGTGTTTCTGAGGAAGATGCCAAAACAGAAACTATTGAAGTTCTTAGGAATAATAACTTCCCTACAGGCTGTAGAAGTATTAGATCCTCATTGCCTAAATGTGGTTTCTCCAGCAGTTAACTCCCCACCTCAAAAATACTAATGTTTGTTGATTTGCAAATCTTCACCTATCCATCAGGATATCTACCAAATGAAGAATACGTAACTTTAGCGAGAAATATTCTCCACTCCTGGAGCATGCCCTTCTGTGAAGGGCCAAAGGAAAGGCCTCGAGGAGCAGGAAAAAGAACTGCTTCCAAAAAAAAGAATTGTCTTGGGCCAGATATAAAATATGTAACATAATGTATATAAATAACAAACTATTTTTTGAGATCTTACAGGGCTGCATTACTAGGGGGGGGGGGGGGGGGGGGGGGGGGGGGGGGGGGGGGGGGGGGGGGGGGGTGGGGGGGGGGGGGGGGGGGGGGGGGGGGTTGGGGGGGGTTGGGGGGGGGGGGGGGGGGTTGGGGTGGGGGGGGGTTTGGGGGGGGGGGGGGGTGGGGGGGGGGGGGGGTTTGGGTGGGGGGGTGGGGTGGGGGGGGGGGGGTGTTGGGGGGTGTTTTTTGGGGGTGGTGTTTTGGTTGTTTTTTTTTTTGTGGGTTTTTTTTTTTTTTTTTTTTTGGTGTGGGTGGGGGTGTTTTTTTTGTGTTGGGGGTTTGTGGGTTGGGGTGGGTGGGGTTGGTTGTTGGGGGGGGGTTGTTTTTTTTTGTTTGTTGGGGTGGTGGGGGGTTTTTTTTTTTTGGTGGGGTGGGGGGTGTTGTTTTTGGTGGGGGTTTTGTGTGTGTGTGGTTTTGTTTTGTGGGTTTTGTTTTTTTTTTTTTTTTGGTGGGGGGGGTGTTTTTTTTGGGGTGTTGTGTTTTTTTTTTGTTGTGGGGTGGGTTTTGTTTTTTTTTTTGGTGTTTTTTTTTGTGTGTTTTTTGTGTTGGTGTGGGGTTGTGGGGGGGTGTGTGGGGTGGTGTTGTGTTGTTTTTTTTTTTTTTTTTTTTTTTTTTTTTTTTTTTTTTTTTTTTTTTTTTTTTTTTGTGGGGATTGTGTTGTTTTGTTGGGTGTTTTTTTTTTTGTTTGTTTGGTTTGGTTTTTTGTTGTTTTATGTTTGGATGTCCAGGGTCTCATGCAGGCCCTCTCTATGGGCTATGGGTTAAACACACCTGGCCTAGAAGATGATTTTTCATGGACTAGTAACTTCCTGAGCTACAATGAGATGTATGTAAGTCTACCTCTGAAAAATGACCGAGAAACCACTGTTCTTTTAAAAGCAGGTTTGCTAGTCTATCAATTGGTGGCGATATAATCAGATTTTAATTTTTTTTTATTGGAAATGGCTCACGGCCAAGCACATTTTTTGGGGGGGGGGACGGACCCTTAGTGCTTCTCTTTAATATGCTGTATGGCTTGGGGCATGGAGGAATTCAGTATTCTAGCATTGAAAGGCTTTTTGATGAAGAAATTAGGTGGTGGTGAAGCAAGACAACTTCTAACTTTAGTGTACTTTTATTTAATTTAAATTAAAAGTCTGCATGACTTAAGGCTGTTAAGGGACTGCTTCTTGTGTTATGAAACCTGTTAGGGAGTTAAAATCTGCGGAATAAGCCTTTTAAAAGATTTTTCTGCAGTCAAGGTCCGTTCCTCGGGAACATGAGAGAAGGCCTTTTTCTACATTGCTCCTAGGCTTACAATACACATTCCCTTGGAAGTTGCATTTGACCTCTCCTTAAATTGGATGCATCTTTTTTGCTGGGCTTTTAATCATTATTTTATGCCTAGTGTTAATTAAGTACTAAACACTTAGCATTAAATCTTTTGGGTTTTTACAAGTTTGTTAGTACTTGCAGCTGGAAACTAGAAAGACTATAAAAACCAACAAAATTTAACTTCAGTTAAATTAATTAAATACAATATCGTTTCATATATAGACTTGTCTCATTCAGACCTATTAAAATTATAGTTTGGTAGCAACTTTCGTAAAACCTCTGAAGCCACACGTAAAGCTTTGAAGAGGCATAGTAGCTCTGAAAGATTGTAAATTGTTCATGTGATAAGTTTTGCCTAGTTTCTACAAAGTATCTTAGACTACATGCAATAAATGAGTTGCAATTACTTTTAGCAGTATTTTTATTGCTTTATCAGTATTGTATTTTATGATATTTCTCCAGGGAAATTTTCATAGTAGAACTTTATAAGGTTTTAAAAAATGCTCAAGAGTGATATTTCATATATTTGATTTTGCTACCACTTCTGACTTTGTCCAAACTGATATTCTCAGACACTTCAGATTCCATCATTACCAAATGAAACAACAAAAGTTAGGGTACATATATTTTGTTTCTCAAAATGTACACTGTTTTCCCAGTGTATTTATATTGGTTTTTTAAAATCTGTATTGAGATTTCTATTCCTCAGGATACTGCTCTAAATTTTTTACTGAAAGGTGATTGATAAATCTGACCTTGTCAGAAATTGATTAGATCTCCTGTGATTCCTAATTATAGCTGTTATGGATGGGATTCTGGATTCACCATCATTTGGACAGCTATAGGTTTTCTACTTCTAAACCATGGTTTTAATGCAAAATAGATTATGCCTTAAGGCTTACTTGGATGTCTTATAATTAGAAATTATGCAGAAATTTGTAACTCAAATCTCCATTTCCCTTAGAAACAGTTTTTCCGAGGATGGTCACAATGAAATGTTAACTTTTAACCAGATAACAAAACCTTCATTTGTGTAGAATCTTTTATTGAAAGTCACATTTGTTTATGTTGAATGTATGCTTTGCAAATAAACACATAATAAATATTTGTTAGGAAAGATCTATTAGTTTATATAATAATAAACTAGATTGAGTGCAATGAAATGGAATTACTTGTATGAGCTGTTTACAACTCTTGTCCCGAACTTTATCTTCTATATGCAGATAGGAAAAGAACATAAAGCGAAAACCTCATAAAAACCCAAGTAAATTACTAATCCACAGAAGTATTTGTGCTGTAAACATGTCTGGAGTTGTAAGAGCCCTATAAAATAAGACAAACATCTGAAGAACTTAATTATATGTGCAAAAGGGAGGAAAGGGTTCATTCCAAGACACTGTGTTGGATGTAAATTAACGTGAAACAATAATTAGCTTTGCAGTAAAGTCTGCACCCAATCTACAATATATGCACATTTTTAAAATGGATTTATGGTTGTAGCTTCTTCACTCTCGTTTGTGTAGATTGGTTAAAATGCAGTAGTAATCCACTAAGCATTTCTGAAGCACAGCCTCTGTAACAGGCCATGATACTCTGATCCTTTAGACCAGGGGTCCCCAACCACCGGTCCGCGGACCGGTACCGGTCCGCGGAACAAGTCCTACCGGGCCGCTGGTTTGCTGGGCGCCGCCATCTTTTTTTGATGAAATAGTGCTTCCGGTGAGGTCACCGGAAACACTTTTTCATCAAAAAAAGATGGCGGCGCCCAGCTGATGCCGGTACCGGGCCGCGGCATAAAAAAGGTTGGGGATCACTGCTTTAGACAAAGCAACAATTCTGTCTTTCTCTACTAGTTATAATAAACAGCACTTAAGACTAGGGAAGTCACTCAGGCACTTAAAATAAAAATATCATCCTCTCTGGCAACAAATATGAAACTGAAGGGTAAATAATGTAAGATTTTCTGCTCTTCTATGGCACTTCCAAATCCAGTGTCTCCATCTGATATCAGGGTGGGTTACATGGTTACATACATGATCACTACTTATTTTGACCTTGGCAAAGCCATGTTGGTCTAAGGAAGAACTACAATGAAGTTTCAAAGCATTTAAAAATATTTATTCATACTGAATCTTTTTCTGAAGATACTTTTGGTTTGTAGGCTTTTTTTTTACATCGCACATGAGTTCAGAAACATATCTGTCCTGAAATGAAATACTTTAAAGGTGAAAAGAAACAGGAAAGTTAAGAGCATATGGTGGAAAGAGTCATTATCATCTTGTTACAGACACAACCATAAATATCTTCCAAATTACAGTGGAATAATGAGTATCTCCAGGTAAATTTCCTCCACATTAAGTGGACAACCTGTACAAACAGAAGATTATAAACCATGGTCCTCCGTGAATGAATTGTAGTATAAATACATGAAGACTGAGTTCAGCTGGTCCCAATATTATATACTCCAGGTGTGTTTCAATGCACCTCCCATTATTGCAGCCAGGAACACTTTGGGAAAAATGATTTACTGCCACCTCTATGTTGTAATCTACAGATATAATAAAGGGCAGAAATGGATTGGCTTATTGCATCTCACTTAAGTCAGATGCTGGATTCCTTTGTAGCAACAACTTCGACCAGACATTCAGGTGAAAACGAAGACAGGTGGTGAAAATAGTACAGATAAACTAATAGAATTCTGCATGTGTTCAGTTGGACAAATGCCATATTTCCTGGCTTATTACTTAATAAAGCCATAAAGCAAGACAACTGAGGATATCTTACTTAGTTTTCTCTCCATTTAAAATTCAGGATTTGGACACACACAAGCACATCTATACATACATACATACATACATACATACATACATACATACATACATACATACACACAGAGGGCAGTGATTCTGTGAAATAAGGGACAAGAAGATGAACCATTGGGAAAATATCTCACATATACAAATTAGAGAGAAAGAGAAGGCTCAGCTTCTTTTCATCTCCAAAATTATTATTATGGATGCCAGGTTTGATGATCAAATTCTCCCTACAGTTTTTTCATTGTTGAAGACAGAATTAGGCCTCCTTTTATCCTCCAGATCCAATTGTATTGACAAGACTCCTAGAACAGTGTGGGTCCAACTTTGGCAACATTAAGATCTGTGGACTTCAGTTCCCAGAATTCCATGGCTAGCTGACGAATTCTGGGAGTTGAAATCCAACGGGTCTTTAAGTTGCCAAGGTTGGCCATCAAGGTAAAATGGCTGCATTTTAGCTGACCAAACAATCTTCCTTTCCCTTTCTCTCTCTTCCCTCAAGATTATTCCCTCCCTGTCTCATCTGTTGCTAAACAACTTTTTTTTTGTGCCATGCGAATGAACTTACAGTAATTGCAATCACAGCCAGTTCTCAAGGGAAACATTAAAGGAGTTATTTAATTTTAGGTCCCTGGACCGAGTTTTCTTTACATAACCTGCCATTAGGAGTTCTAGCACAAAGTACATCAACTTAATGAGAGACAACCTATAAATATATATGGAGGGAGAAGAGAGAGATAAGGGGTGATATGAAAATGTTATGTGGAGAATCCAAGTTCCTGAGATGTTTTCCTCCATAAAATAGCCCAAAACATGTCCTTTTATTTCCCATCCACTCCAAAAGGCTGACATCTCTAAATGCTACATCTGTTATTTAAAAGGTGATGCCTATTTTTACATAGCCCTCTTCTAGACAAATAATTTAAAAAGCAATTAGGGAATTTATAGCCTTAATGGGGGAGAGCTTTTTTTTTTATAAGGAAGGAATGTCTCCTCATACTTAAATTATAGTAGCACATATTGTGATAAAAAATATTTTGTCACAGCAGAGGAAAAGAATGTGAGAAAGAAGAAAAGAAGAAGCTATTGATTTTCAAGGCAAAATTAAGGCAATTCAATCAGAGTCTTCATCATCAAGATAGTCTTCTGCATTGCTTAATGTTCGCAATATGTCTATAAAAAAATAAGAAACAAATATAAAATTGTCAGTTTTGAGCTAGACTGATGTTTAGAAAGTATCTCCCTTTATTACAACTTCTGGTTAAGCTAAGTTTCTCACATTTCAAATATAACCCTATATTCTTAAACTAATTATATTTCAAGCATTCTCTCTCATCATTGCTTGTTTTTACTACTTTAGTTGAGCATTATGTTATATGTTTTTATATATTTTATAAGCTTTTCTATATGTTTTGATATTGTATTCTGGGGTTTTTTAATCTTGTTTTTAATTGCAAGCCATTCAGAATTATGTACTTGAGATGGGTAGCTATATAAAATGAATGAATGAATGAATGAATGAATGAATGAATGAATGAATTGGCATTAAGTCGATCAAGGCTTTTACAGGTTATACATATTTTCTTCCCCAGAGCCTGGTATTTTTGAGGGAAAAAATAAAGATAAACTACTCCTGTATTCAAAGAACAGCCACTAACCCAGCCATATCTCCTTGGCAGTAGCTGTAGCACACAATCACAGTCACCCACACCAGTCAAAAGTCTACATTTTGGGGAGTGGTGTATCATCACTTGCTTTCTCCAATCCTGCTTGGTGTCCCATGAACCTCTGTGCTGTGATATTATTAACATTCTGTTGTTATGTTGTTGGCCCTTTTCCCATTGTCCAGGAAAATATCAGTTATATCCACGTTTGGAAATTGGACTCTGTGCTTCAGGATTTAGTAGTGAGGGATGTAACGGAGAGGCTTCTCATTATCTCCAGGTCTTTTTGGGTAGACAATGGATTGGATGGAGTTTAGAAATTGCCTAACATTGCCTAGTTCACTGGTTTGGGGATTTATATGATGAGCTTGACTGAGGGAAGGAAATTTAAATCCCATTTAAAATGTCAGTGTCTTTTGGGACAAGACTAGTTATTTTCTATTCCATTACTGACTGGAATTGGGTATTGCCATGACATGCTAACCCTAGTTAAAAGTAGAAATTGTTTAGTGTATCTTCTCTTGGGGTAACCACCTGTCTACTGAAGCCTTTGGTTGCTTGGACCAGTCCAATTGTCCTGGGAGAATATATGCAAAAAAAGTAATGTCTTACCTTGCCCTTGTTTCTTTTTAAGCAAGGAAGCACAGGCAGCATTGGTAGCCATGTCCAAAGCCAGTTTTTTCTCATTGTTTCTTAAGTCTGTTCTGGCACCTTGATGAAAACAGAATACAGGACAACACTGTCCTAAGTTTGAACAGAGACATAAAATTCCTCTCACCTTACTTCTTTTCTAAAAACTGAACTAGCTTCCTGTCAAATTTGAGGTACGTAGAAATGAAAAGGTATTTATAAAATGAGACCTCTCTAGGTCAATAAAGAAGCATGACTGAAAATATTTTTACTGTTTAACTTAAGTTCAGACTCGGGCTGGTGTCATTGTGAGGACAGAGGTTGTATTTTAAAATACAAATTTCTTGGTAAACAGAGACATTTAACCCAAAATTTGGGTTATGTTCAGAAATACAGTACCTTTTCCTAGCAAAATTTCTACAATATCTTCATAACCTTTCCATGCAGCAGCATGCAGAGCTGTGTCTCCCAGTTTATTCTGTAAAAGGAGAATAAAAGTAACCTTAAAGGAAAAAGGAAATTAGCTGTTATGTGTATCTCTATACTATAGTTTGTATAGCCAAAATGATGGCCAAGGAAGTCGCACTGTGTTCATTTGTTTTTAATGTTTATTCAATAAAATTTATATATATTTTTTAAAAAAATAAAAATAAAAATATAACCTTAAAGGTTGGAAAGGATCCGTTTTGATCATTTCAATTGCAACCTGATACATTACTGCAAAGCAATTCTTGAAAGCCAATCAGTGTATCATTTCCTACCTGTTGGTTTAGTTCTACCTTTGGCTGTGTCAATAACACTTCCACGATGTCTACACCAAATGAAGAAAAAAAAATGGAAAACTTCATGAGAAATTAGGAAAGCCAAGACTTTGAATTAATCAGCAAAAAGGCTCACTTTTTCATTGTTAGATTTGGGGAAATTAACTGGAAAAGACTCCAATAATAACTGAACTCACTAACTCAATAAACGAAACATCTAGGAAAATTACCCTTTGGTTTAATTAAGGTATAATATATGTTTTTAAAGAAAAGAGTAAGAAAGTCAAATTGTGCTTTCCAATCCAATATGTGAACAACATTTTTCATTTCACTAAATTTTGCAATCCAGTCAAAACAGACACCTAAAATTTGTGAATATATTTCACATTAAATCAATCTGTCTGTCTCTCTGTCTCTCCCACCTACCCTCCCTCCCTCCCTCCTTCCCTCCTCTCCTCTCTCTCTCTCTCTCACACACACACACTTTCTCTTTCCCTCTCAATCACTCTTTCTCTCCATTCCCCCTCTTTTTCTCTCTATGGTAAAACGAAAATTCTAAGCATAGAAAATGGCATGCGATAGTGAATATAGAAATAAATTTTTAAGAGATAAAAATACATATGCAAGTAGAATATGGATGCAAACTGTTTTTGCAAAGCGAGGGACAAGATTGGTTTTTAATGTTGAAAACAATTAGGCTCAGAAATTGAAAATAATTTCTCTACCTTTGTGTCCACCATGAGATGCCCAATACAAGGCAGTGCTTCCAGCTTTATCCAAGCCATTGACACCAACTTTGTTATCCAAACATTCTCTCAACCAGCTCAAGTTTCCTGAAAAATAAGAAAATATGTATTAAATATTAAATATAACATATCTAAAAATTAGCAGAAAACCAGTTGGAACTATCAACAGGGAATTACTTCATGGCAAAACAAAGTTGCCATTGAGGACAGAATTCACAAGACAACTTCTGTATCTTCCAACAGATGAAATAGACTGAGGTAAGAAACTGATCTATTCCAAAGCATTACGGTATTAATCAACATCTCTACAAATGTATCTGGAAATAAGTTTCTTGGAGTTTGTTCTTAATAAAACTGATGCATTGGCACTTTCAAATTAATTCCACTCATAAAACTTTAAATGAATTTTAAATGCAATACCTAATATAGTCCTTGTTTTGTTTCACTAGTTTATTTTTATTAGGTATCTGTGTGTTCATGCTAAAAAACCTATTAAGGCAAATTCTATTATGTCACATCAGTTGCCAAATCAATTCATTAAAATAATGAATTATTCAATACTATACGTTATCAGAATAGCACTTGTTTTGATCAATATGTTTATAAATATAGAAAAATAAAATTGAGTAAAATAAAGCCAGAGAATATATTCCCCTAACCTTTGACTATAGTAGGCCAAAGACATCCTTGGAATGGATACTTGTATCAACCAACCAAAGCTGCATTGCACCACTGCAACACAAGAATCTCCCCTTTTGTAAGTACATCATGATGCCATGTGTATGTACAAGAGGAGTGGAATATGAGTTGTGATACATGACACTGGTTTTTGACCATTTAGATAAAAGCCTTCAATCCTGGACCTATTTCCAGATGCTGATGAAAGAAGTTATATTCCCACACATCTGGACAGCATCAAGTTGTACAAAGGTGCATCATAAACATGGGGGCCAAAAATACAGAAATAACAAAAGAGTGGGAGGGAGATTGCATATTTTTCTTTTGAACAGAGGAAAGGATTAAAATAAGTCAGCTAACCCAATCTCTCTCCCACTTCTCACATCAAACACTTCTCACTCTCATACTATCCACCACTGTTTATCTGCCATAAAGGTAAAGATAAAGGTTTCCCCTGTCCAGTTATGTCCAATTCTAGGGGTGTTGCTCATCTCTGCTTCCTAGTTGAAGGAGCCATAGTTATCTGAAGATGCTTCTATGGTCATATGGCCAGCATGGCTATATGCCGAGGCGCACAGAATGGCGTTACCTTCTCACTGAAGTAGTACCTACTTATCTACTTGCATTTGCATGCTTTTGAATTGCTAGGCTTTGGAGGGGCTGGGGCAGGAATGGGAGTTCATCCCATCAGGTGGTACTTGGGTGTCTTGAGCTGCCAATCTTCTGGTTGACAACCCCAGCATCATTACAGCATAAATTATAAGGGAACTCAGCCCCCCCTCTAAAGCAGATGGAGAAGAAAGAAGCAAAAAAACTGGTGTTCTGCAAAAACCAGCAGAATGTGTGCTTTTAATAAACCCCAACAAATTGATCTGTTTCAGCCTAGAAATCAGATGAAGTCCTTTGTCAATATTGACCCTATACCTACCTCTCTTGGCAGCTTCGTGTAATGGATTGTCAATGGATTCTGCTTGTTCAGCCACTAAAACAAAAGGAAAAAAATACATGCCAATGTAGCCATTTGTATTAATCTGTCTCTTAATGGGCTGAAGATAATAGCACTAATATATTTAAAGTCCATCAATAAACTTGAAACTTCTACCATCATGCCCCAAAGCTCTACTGAATTTGGATATCTTTAATGGAGTTCCTTGTAAGCAAAAACTATTTACTTAAATGAGAAAAAAATGAACTATACCTGCAGTAGAACTGCACACTCTGATATTTGAAAAACCTGGGAAGGTCCAGCCCAGAACCTTGGGTACATAATAACATGTTCAGTGCATACAGAAAATGCTGATCTGTAGCATTGATTTATCTAAGAACACACAATTTGCTATGACGAATTAAAAAGATGAACACCTATACACAATTGTACTGTTCTCTCTAAATATTCTGGGATACAGTTAAAATTGTTATTTGATTAAAAAAAAACCAATGATTGCAGTATACTGCAATAAAAGTGAATCCATTTGTATTCAAAACAGGGATAGGAGTTTCCTTTGAACTAATGGTCTATGTCAGGGCTCCCCAACCTTGGCAATTTTAAGACCCATGGACTCCCAGAATTCTCTAGCCAGACTTGCAGTTTTTGAGTGTTGTTCCAGGAATGGCACTCCCCCATTCTTAAAAAAGAAAATGAAGAAAGCTGGGAAAAATATCAAATTTGATTTGATTTAATTCACATTTAGTTTAAATTCACTTTATAATATGATTTCTTCATCCTTCATCATTTGAGAATATCCCTTTTTTGACACCTTTGCACTGCATCTGGATAACAATTTTGGGATTTTGTAGGGTTGATATCCAAGGCTTTTGGGCTTCATTTAGTCTTCTCTTGTTCCTACAATAGGCATTTAACTAAAATACTATGATAATAAGAACAAAAAAATAACAGAAGTGTGAGATTCAATTCAACTATGGTTCACAATTTGGAAAATAAGTCCCATGTTTTGAGCATTTGTTTCTACAGCTCAAAAGGATGAGAGTAGTTCTAGCTATTGAACTCAGAAATGGTATTTAAAGCATGAAGTTTATGCATATCCTATGGGAATCTGCACAGGAGGGATTGATATGGTGTTTTACGCACTCTGCCCTTTTGTAGCAAAATAAAAAATAAAATATTTTTTTGATAGCAGACAAGAACACTACAAAATGCAGAAGCCTTTGTCCTTGCTCCATCTCTTGCTAAATTTGAATATGAAACAAAATTGAGTAGGACAGTTGAAATTCCAGAAGACATTCAAAACTATCTACTGGTAGAGGGATTAGAGAAATGGGCTGGAAAATGATTTTGAATTTTAACAAGACCCAAATGCTAAATTCTTCATATAAGTACATAGGCATAATTTATGGGACACTGATTTATTAATGTTTGGTGATAGATAGATAGATAGATAGATAGATAGATAGATAGATAGATAGATAGAGGAGAGAGAGATAGATAGATAGATAGATAGAGAGAGAGAGAGAGAGAGAGAGAGAGAGAGAGAGATTTGGAACAAGAGTTCATTTCAAGACTAATATGAGTCAGCAGGGTAATATAACTGCTTAGAACAGGGGTCTCCAACCTTGGCAACTTTAAGACTCGTGGACTTCAACTCCCAGAATTCCTCAGCCAGCTTAGCTGGCTTTGGGAGTTGAAGTCCACGAGTCTTAAAGTTGCCAAGGTTGGAGATCCCTGGCTTAAAAGGCAAATGCATGTTCAGATTATATCAAATAGGATTTCTAAATGGAAGGAAATCACTTCTTTCACATGATTTGCATTGGTCAGACCACAAATGAATACTGCATGCAATTCACTGAACTATACTTCAACAAAATTTTAGAGCAAGGATCTTCAAATTTGGCAAGTTTAAGACTTGTGGTCTTCAACTCCCAGAATTCCTGAGCTAACATGACTGGAAGAGGAATTCTGGGAATTGAAGTCCACAAGTCTTAAAGCTGTCAAGTTTGAAGACCCCTGTTTTAGAGAAACCAGAAGGGCCAACAGACCATAAGAATGACCCCAGGGTTAGAAACCTGAGTTTTGTGAGGTGAGACTGAGACTAGTGTGTATGTTTAGCTTTTGAAATAAGACAACTGAAGTGGAGATGTTATAACAGTTTTTAGATACCTAAAGGATTGCCATACAGAAAGCTTTCAAGATCTAGAGTGCTGGTAATAATAGGCCTTACTTTACTGAGTTCCTAAAATTAAGAGCAATTTGATTTTTGAAGGTTAAAGCATTTCAAGTAACAATCCTCAGACTGTTTCTAGTAAGAAACAATATCATATTATAATTTAATGCTTGTATGAGTTAAGTAGCATAGCAGCAGCTACATCCTTTACTCAAACTTGCTTAGTTACGATAGTTTCAATAGTCAAATCAACAACGAGAGCTTGGATATTGTGAATGGCACAATACAGTCATTCTTGAAGCAGCTCTTCATAATCTATCCAGGCTTGTTTCTGAATATCCTTTGAATCTAGGAGATGGTTTGTAGCTACTGAAGATAAGAGAAATATGAGTATCTTTGCACCATAAGCAGAATTTATCATCTAACATTTGGATCCCAGCCAAAGGATTCAATGGGCTGTGAATAGTCCAGGAATCTTGATTTCTCAGAAATTCTCATTCAGAGCAATAGACTACCAGGCCTCTTTTAAGAATCACCGTTAACTTGTTCAGAGCTTAAGCATGTATACAAAGCCATCCTGGACAGGTAATCTCAAAACAAAATGTCCCTATATTTAACTTTCCAACAGCTTCCCTTTCTGGTCAGTAAATCCTAACTTTTAACATTGCACAGGACACCCTTAACAAGACTTTGAAATTATAGCAGGTATTTCTATAATGTCAAGGGTGCTATGATAAAATGGTAACTACAATCAGAAAACAAATTTTCTAAAAGATAAATGGTTGAACTAAAAAAAAAATCAATAATCTAAAATCAAGGGAGAAGTTAAACAAAGCAAGGACCAAGAAACTTGGCCAACAGAATATAACGTTCCTAATGTATTGCTCAGAATCCCAGTTTTAATTCTACTCACAGATGTACCTGAAAAGGGCATTATTATTCTTATGGTTGGTCACATAGTTAGCCGGATGTTTAGACTGAATTTTGCACTTTTATTCACCTATTGGATCCTTCCCAAGGACCTGGTATAGGCCAGGTGTTGTTGTCTCATGGTGTTAAAGGACCATTATTTTTATTTTGCTTCACAACTATCTCTCGGAACACTATTCACAAAATTACCATAGTTACTGGGGATTAGTCCAGTTCTTCCTTTACAGGTTCCTTTCCACCAGTTTGTGTCACTCTGGAGAAAAAAGAAATCAGTGCTGAAAAAGGCAACTAGGAGTTCAATGGTCACTTTATTCTCTTAAGGACAGAGTGGTTTAGTGCAGGGGTCTCCAATCTTAGCAACTTTAAGACTTGTGAACTTCAAGCAAGGCTGGCTGAGGAATTCTGGGAGTTGAAGTCCACAAGTCTTAAAGTTGCCAAGGTTAGAGACCTCTGGTTTAGTGGCTTTATTTATCAACTCACCATATCAGAAATGTAGATGATGTCTCCTTCTTCAAAATACAGTTCATCTGGCTGGAGCAATAAATACATTGCATTAGTTAAAGAATTGACTTAAATTACATGACCTTTTTTCACTGACAACTCCAATTCCAATCCTTGCATCCCAAGTCAAAAAAATTGCAATTGTGCATCCTAGTACGCATGGTTAAGAGACTCGGTGGCTTGTATGATTTAGCCCTGTCCTTTCAGAGGACAATATCCCCGCAATCCATCTGCTGGTTAGTAAGTCCTCTTTGGGTTTTTTCCTGGAAAGAAATTGTGCAAAAGGACTTGAGATTCCATTTATCTCCCTGTCAGCAGGATTTCCATGGAAAACTAAATAGAACCAAATTATATGGGGGTGGAGGGGACGGACAAGCCAGCAAATAAAATACTGAGTTCCAAAAAAGCTTAGATGTGGTGGGGAAAGGGGGGGGGGGGGAATTACCCAATTGTTGGGCACAGGTCCATTCTAAAATGTTATCATTCCTCCCTCCCAGTTACAAGACAGATTTGATCGAATTACATAATAACAGAGTTGGAGGGGAGTGCGGAGGTCTTCTAGCCCAAACCCTTGCTCAACCAGGAGATCCTATACCATTTCAGACAAATGGTTGTCCAATCTCTTCTTAAAAAATTTCCAGTGATGGAGCACCCACAACTTCTGAAGGAAACCCATTCCACTGATTAATTGATTCCATTGTCAGGAAATTTCTCCTTATTTCTGGGTTGGTTCTCTTCTTGATCAGTTTCCGTCCATCTTCTCCTGCCTTCAGGTGCTTTGGAGAATGGATTGACCTCTCCCTCTTTTTTGAGGCAGCACCTTAGAAATTGGAATATTACTAGAACACCACTCCTAGTTCTTCTTTTCATTAAACCTAGAGTGGTGTTATTTTATTTTATTAATTTTTAATTGCTAAATTTCACATGAAGTCATAGCAATGTACACTAACAATAGAAAATAATTGTAAAAACCACTTTGCCCTTTGATTCCAAGTGTGCACGCCCACATCCACTCAATGCCTATATACCCATGTTTTCAGAAACACACATATGCTCACATATCCCACAAATTGAGGCAAGATATATATTGTATTCATATTGTAATCACTGTCCTTCCACTTGGGATACAGCAACAAAATGAGAATACTGTCGTCTCTTGCTGCCATCTACTGATTACTGGTGGAAAAATACAGTACAACAGAAGAGTAAAACTGCATATGAATCAAATTGAAATAGCAAATGCTCCTTATTTTTATTGATCTATTGATGCTGAAAAATAGCTATGTCATTGTGTTGAAGGTGGAACCAAGTACAAGAATGAATGTTGATGATGTGGATTTTGCTGCATAGCTAAGAGCAGCCATCGGAAGAAGGTAATGTAAAATACTTGTACCACTTTATACTACACTGGTTAAGACCATACTTGGAATACTCCATCCAGTATGGGTCATTACAATACAAAAAAGATGTTGAAACTCTAGAAAAAGTGCAGAGAAGAGCAACAAAGATGATTAGGGAACTGGAGTAAAAACTTACAATGAACGTTGGCTGTGTCTAATCTAACAAAGGACTAGGGATGACATGATAGCAGTCTTCTAATATTTGAGGAGCTGTCACAGAGAAGAGGAGTCAACCTATTATCCAAAGCTTCTGAGGGCAGGACCAGAACTAATGGATGGAAGCTTATTAAAGAGAGATCCAACTTAGAATTAAGGAGAAATTTCCTGACACTGGAATCAATTAATCAAGGGAATGGGTTGCCTCAGAAGTTGTAGGTGCTCCATCACTGGAGGTTTTTAAGAAGAGATTGAAGAGACATAGGGACTCCTACTTGAGCAAGAGATTGGATCAGAAAACTTCCAAGATCCTTTCCAACTCAGTTATTCCAGAGCAGGGATTCATAACTAAAGGACTGAACATCTGCACTGCTGTTGTAATCAGAATAAGAGGCCACAGACCTGTGTCATGTGCTGTCAGTCTGAAACTCTCATATCTCTCTGAGGGAAAACACTTTGAGAGTTGGGCTGCCAAGAGCATTCTCAGTCTGCCTTTGAGCCATCCCCAGCTATTCTTTCACCACCTCTCTCTTCACTGTCATTCACATACAGCCAGTAACAAACCCCAAAGCAGTCATATAATGAGATCACAGAAGTGGCTAATGGCTCTCCAACACTATTTGCGATCTGCTGCGGTTTAGCTGCATCTGTGAGTCTCTTGAATTATAGATACACAGGAAAGGGATTTATAGGGGCCAGCGAGGTTCTGTGTTTCCCTAGACTAGGAGCTAGGTTCCCTGGTTTTGTGGTGAGACAGAGGTGAAAAACGCTGATTGGTTTTGCAGTTCTCCCTCAGGAACTTGGACAAAATAAAGAGGACCTGCATGCAAATGGCAGATTACTGAATCAGAAGTATTGTAAGGAGTAAAAATAAGGGCAGTGTAGAAGTATGGTTTTGAGCATACGTGTAATTTTTAAAAAATGTATTGGTTCCTTCTAAGTATGTGAAAAGGGAAAATAAAAGAGAGCATGGGGCAGAATAATTTAATGGTCAATGAGATAGGAAATAAGCCAAATCAGGAGTGTCAAACTGAAGGCCGGTGGGCTAAATCCGGCCTGTGAGATATTTAGTTCTGGTCCACAGGTCTACCCTAGAAACAGTGAAGGAATGATCCAAGGTGCTTCTGCAGTGAAAACAGAGGTTGGGAGGGATGCATGTGACCTTCCCCAGGGTCCATTTTCACTGACAGAATGCTGGAGGAGGCCGTTGCAGCCGAAAAGGGAGCCCGGAGGACAATGGATCCCCCCAAGTGCCCCCCCCTCGACATGAGTGACACCGATCTGGTCATGCCCCCGGCTTCCTCAAGGTCAAACACAACCCTGATGCAGCCCTCAATGAAATTGAGTTTGATACCCCTGACCCAAATGATCTTATTTACAAATTTACTTGAAACTGGGACCTTACTGAGCAGTTTATTATTCAACATTTGCTATCTTACCGTGTTTCTCATATAATAAGGCCGGGTCTTATTTTTTTTTGAGCCCCGAAAAAATGGCTAGGCTGTCTTTTCGGGGGTGACTTAATTCCCCCCCCTTGCATCTTTGGGCGGGTGGGCAGCGACGGCTTGGATGTTGACCTCGGCGTTGGTGGGGCACTTCGTATTGGGGTCAACGCAGGCAGCACCATATCTGGGTGTGCAACAAAAGTAGTTCCTAATGGCAAGGCCCCCCACCTTTCCCCCCCATTTCGCATGTTTTAATATGGGCCTTAATTTCGGGGGAGGGGCTTAATTTCATTTCATGCCTATAAAACATGCTGGGACTTCCTATTGGGGGAGGCTGTATTGTTGGAGAAACAGGGTATTTCTACGCTAACCTAACGTTTAGCGAAAGTTTAATGGAGAACTGGTAAAATGCAGGATCCTACAAGGCTTGAGCTGAACTGAAGTAACTATATCTTTCCAAACAGCTCATTGATTCAGTTTATTTGAATAGATTTTGGTGCGTGCGGCTTTGTGGGTGGGTATTTTAGGGAAGTAAAATAGAAAAAAAAAAATGAAGTGGGAATTTACATTTTAATGTACCAGTGGTACAGCATAAATACAGGAAACTGGCAGAAATCCAGAAAGGGATATAATGCAAAGGTTGTAGCCTTCAATAGAAGGTAATGGCTGGCCTTTTTCTCAGATCCTGACAGGGATCTCAGCTAAAACCCATTTATTGCCTTCTATTGAAAGCTATAGCCTTTCCATTACCGTATTGCCGGCGTATAAGACGACTTTTGCCCTAAAAACATGCCTCCAAGTGGGGGTCGTCTTATACGCCGGTAAATACATTGTCACTCGGTGCAAGAGCGACGGGGCGGAGCTCCGCAACTTGCGAAGCCCCTTCAAGCCCAGCCGGAGTCTCTCTTCCTCCTCCTCCCACCCACCCACCCACCCTCCGCCCGGCTCGGGCGCTTGCGAGGCCAATCTGGAGGTGGGGTGGGGTGGAGCCGGAGGGTCTCTGGTGGGGCCGTCGCCCAGCCAGCCCGAGCCGCGGTAATGGCCCGGGGAGTGGGGGAGAAGGTGGTGGGGGTGGACTGTGGCGCCCCTCCTTCTGGGCAGCGGGGCGGGGGCGGCAATTTGCTCCTCCCGCTTCTCCCTCCCTCTTTGAAAGACCAGGAGGGCTGTGCTTGGGGCGGGGGGTGTCCTCAGGAAGTTCCTGATGGGACCCCGCTGGGCAGGGCCACCCGGCTCCCGAGCTGCTTTCCAGGGTCCCCTTGGGAAGAAAAGGGTCCGGTGGGCGGTGGAAGAAGGCGCGCGCCCTCCTCCCGCCCCTGTCCCGTCCCGTCCCTCCTCTTGTCCCCTCCTCCCCCCGCTTGAGAAAAAGATATATCCCTTTCTGAATTTCTGGTTGCAGAAGACTTAAGGGTAGGCTAATGCACATACAGACAATGTAATGAAGAAATGGTGTAGGGTCTCCTGCTCGGGCGGGAGGTTGGACTAGATGACCTACAAGGTCCCTTCCAACTCTGATGATCTGTTATCTATTAAATGGGGAACTTAGGGGCAAGATCACTTGCTCAGCTTAAAGCTTAATGAAAGCGTTATAAGTTTGCCTTAAACTTATTTGGGAAAAATAGCCTTCATTCACAACCATAACTAGAAATTCTGCCCATTTTATTATTGCAAAAGAATAAAATAAAATCTTTTTCGGGTCAAACTTGACACCCAGAATCAGCATGGATACTTTTGTCAGAGTTATCTATCAGAGAAAGCAGCAGGGAAAAATAATAAAATTGTGTTGTCAGGCTGCAAACTTTGCTCCTTTTGTATGGGTGTTGTGATGTCACACACAAATATGGAAGGGGCAGACCTTTTGTTGCAATGCCCGTTTTGTAATTTGGATGAAATGGTCAAATGTTTAGCTTTATTCCTGGTATAGCTTCAGCCCTGGTAGTATTGAGAGGCTCCCATCCAAGTACTAACCAAGCCTAAACCTAGTTATCTTCCAATCACAGACAATATCAGCTAAATGATGGCTCTGCTTAGATGAAATGATGAAATAACAGCTAAGAGAATATTATCTCTACAATTTACCCAAGCCACAACAAAGGCTCAGAAAGTGTGCACAAGACAGTGTAATAAAAGATACAAACATCTTACAAGCAAGAGTTGCATCTTTCATCCCAATACTTTTATTTGATCGATCGGAGCAAACAAGCAGAACCCTAATCTCTTCCTGGTCTCCCTAAGGTGCATCAAAAGTAAGCGATGAGGCTTAGATTCTTTCATAATCCTCTAAATTCCAGATTTCTAAATGTCACAGGTTAAGCTCAATGACACTGAGGAAAGACAGACATTGGGAAAAACAAGATCCAAGACATGATGTAACTCAGCACAATAGCAGACTAGTAATTTCTCTCAGGTTACAGAAATGGATTGATTTAAAACATTAGCATACCATTCACCATTACAAAATCTCAGCGAGGTTACACTCAAATTCAACTCATGAAGACAGTTAGGTTAAAATAACCAAAGAACGCGTACCTCAAAACTTTGTATAAAATCTGAAGATAAATGCAGAGGGAGGAGGTGGACCCAAGATTGTTTTAAAAGAATTTCTTCTTAATTCTTAGTGGTTACAAAGGCCGCTTGCAATCATGAGACACTTCCTGTTATACTTCTGTTAGCCGTTTGAACTGTTTGTTCAGGAATGACTGGATCAGTTGGCAGGATTTGCACAATCAAGGCCTGAACCGCATGCCAAAATATGATTTAGCAATGAAAAGGCTGAGCTGTCTTACTACACATAGCATCCATTTTTATTTGGAAGCCAAAGCACAATCTGCAGGTCATGTGATGAAATTCTCGGTAAATATGAATGAAGAACAAACAACAGCTTTAATCTAAAAAATAAAAATGGGATGATATTTCATCTCCTCAAGGGAAATACGTATATTCCTTCCCATCTTTCATGTTCACAAAAAATAGGCTGGACCAAGTTACCCCTTAATATGCAAATTTTCCTTTTTTACGTATCTTTAAAAAGTAGAAATATACTTACTGTTCTGGGTTCAAATGTATATAGGGCTCGAAAAACTTTCACCTGCCCTAAAATACAGAAAGAAATAAGCATTAACCAGAGAATATTTCTCCTTGACAGAGTTGAAGTACAGAGTCTGGATTCCTGTTTTTTTAATGTTTATTTTCTTCCTTTTTCCTTGTAGTATTACAAGTTGCATGAAAGCTGACATGAATTTCATTTCTTCCAGTCCCTAGAGGAAAAAAAACCCCAGAAAATTGTGCTAATGCTCATAAGTTTGCTACTAAAGTGTGACAGTGTAATTCTCTGTGGGCTAGAAACATGGCATTTGGAGCATATATGATTGAGCACTTCTGATTGATCAGTATGGTTCCCAAGCAAACAACAATACTAGTTTAACTGCAGAAATTCTATGGTTATTCAGTATGGTATAATATTAGGGGCATTTATAGATGACAACTAATTTTGGATAGCCCTTAAAAACAGGGAGAAAATCTACAAGTCAGCACTGACCAAATAGCTCATGTTAAAAACAGCGGTGTACTGGCCATCTTACCTGCCAACTTAAGAATCTTTTTGGTGACCAGGAAGCAACAGTTAGAATGGATTAAGGAGCTATTAAAAATTCAAATTTGGGAAAATCTGTAACATATGGTCCCTCTATGTATCTAATCTATGCAAAATATATTCTAAGAAATGTTACAAGATTTCAAGAAATAGATATAGAAACCTACTTTTATGTCAAAAGAAAAAATTAAGCCAATGCAAATAGGCAGCTATAAAGTTGAATTAGTAACAAGAGTTGATCTTCCTACGTCAAAAAAATTCACAGGAATGGTAACTGCAGATATAATATAAAGAGATGACTGCTTCTTGGAAGAAAGAATATGACAAATCTAGACAAATATTAAAATATAGAGGCATCAAACAGACAATAAAGCTACTATGTATATATATGTATGTATGTATGTATGTATGTATGTATGTATGTATGTATGTATGTGTATAGATATATATATATATGCATACTGTATGTATATGTATTATCAGCTTTGTTTGGTATTTCCCACGTCATTATAGTTGTGCTTTAAAGTTGTAGCAACGTTTGGCAGAATCTCATCTGCCATCATCAGGCTTCTGTATAGTGTTTGTACAGAAGCCTGATGATGGCAGATGAGATTCTGCCAAACGCTTGCTACAACTTTAAAAGCACAACTATAATGACGTGGAAAATATCTGAACAAAGCTGAATACCATACATATAAATACCCGCAAAACTTAAGAAAACACACACACACACACACACACACATATTTGTTTTCGTAGATTTTCATGGGTACAGGTATGTAGGTCTAGGTGTGTTCGGGTCTTTTCCCGTTAAGAGTATCTTGGTGACGTTTCGGCGAGGTCCCACTCGTGTTTTAACAGCTTGGGTAATGGGTTGTGTGATGGACTTGCGAGTTCTTTTGTTGTGGTATCCTGGGTCCTGCGTTGTAATCTCCTGGGTCATTTGTGTTTTGATCTCTTTTCCATTAGCCTCCTGTGTAGTAAGGGCTTGGGTAATGGGCTGTGTGATGACCTTCTGAGTTCTATTGTTTTGACATCCTGGGTCTTGTGCTGTAATTTCCTGGGTCGTTGGCTGTGTTGCAACATCCTGAGGTTTTGTGGTGTAACCTCCTGAGTTCTGTGATGTGATATTCTGAGCAGGTGGCTGTGATGTGACATTCCGGGTTTTGGTTTGGCTCCAAGTTTGAGGCCTGGATATGTCTTCATGGCATGTGTCCGTTTGCTTGGTTTGGGGGTCAGGGTGTGTGGCAGCTGGTGATGCAGCTGTGGTCTGGTTTCTGGACAGTGGTTGCCTTTCATCTATGGGATGGGTTTGGGTTTGAGTCTGGTGAGGGAGATTGGTGGTGGCGTCATGTGTTGTTTTGGGTCTGGTGTTGGTTTTCATGGCTGGGACTCACTTGTTGATAAGGGCTAGTTTCCAGATGTCTGGTAGGCGGGAGGTATCGTCCTGTTTATTCATGTTATGGGGGTGTTTCATTATTTCGATGGCTTCCCTGATTATTCTCTTGTTGAAGTGTTCAGTATTGGAGATTAATTTGGTTCCCTCAAAATTAATTTCATGTCCTGTGGCTTTAAGGTGCTGGAAAAGGGAGGAAGTTTTTTCTTCTTTTCTGATTGCATTCTTGTCTTCTGCGATGCATGCATTTATTCTCCTGTTTATTTGTCCAATGTATGTGGCTGGGCAATTGTTGCATGGTTTTTCATAAGCTCCTTGGTTTTCTAGCTGGATGTTGTCTTTGGGGTTTCTTAGGATGTTGTTTCTCAGTGCCGAAGGCTGTCCTGATACTGTGTTTGCGGAGAATTTTGCTGATTTTATCTGTGGTGCCTTTGATGTACGGGAGGAGGGCGATACCGTTGTCCTGTTCTGTGTCTCGGTTTCTGGGGGGTGTCTCCTTTAGGATTAGGTTGGTAATTGTGTTTCTTTGGAATCCGTTGGAAATTAATACATTAGTGAGGGTGTGTAATTCTGTTCTCAGGTGGTCTTTGTCAGCTAGGCATTTGGTTCTGGTGATGAGGGTCTTGGCTATGGAGTTGATCTGTGTAGGGTGATGATGGGATTGTGCGTTTAAGTAGAGGTTGGTGTGTGTGTTTTTCTGGGGATGGTGTGTCCTAGGGAGCCATTGGTTTTTTTGTAAATTAGGACATCCAGGAAAGGAAGTTGGTTGTTAGTTTCTGTTTCCATGGTGAATTGTATTTTGGGGTGTAGGCTGTTGAGGTGTGTAAGGAAGTTGTCTAGTTTTTCTTTCCCATGTGGCCAAATTACGAAAGTGTCATCTACATATCTAAGCCAGAGTTTGGGTTTGTGTTCGGATTTGTCTAGAGCATTGGTTTCAAAGTGTTCCATGTATAGGTTAGCGATGACGGGTGAGAGGGGTGATCCCATAGGTACTCCTTCTGTTTTTATCTTTGTCCATTGTAGATGAAGTATGTGTTGGTTTGGCAGTGGTTGGTCAGATCTAGGATGTGTTTAGCGGGGTTGTATTTGTTTTGGGTGGCTGTCAAGGCTTCTTTAATAGGTACTTGGGTGAAGAGGGATATGACATCGAAGCTCACAAGTAGGTCGCCGGGTTGTAGATTTTGTTTCTTTATTGTTTCTATGAAGTGGAAAGAGTTTTGTACGTGTGACGTGATGGATTCTGTGTAGGGCTGGAGTTGTTTGGCGAGAAATTTGGCAAGATTCTGTAGAGGTGAGCCTATGGAGCTGACTATGGGTCTGAGTGGTGTTCCTTCTTTGTGTATCTTGGGGAGGCCATAGAGTTTAGGGCATCTGGGTGATTTTTCTCTGGGGATGATTCTTTGCTGGATCCCTTCACTGATGGGGGAAGGCTTTTATTTTGGATTTGGTGGTTTTTTTCCAGGTAGGTGGTGGGGTCAGTATTTAGAGGTTTGTAAGCGGGGTCTTGGAGTAGGTTGGATAGTTTGGATTGGTAGTCCGATGTGTTCATCATGACTGTGGTGTTGCCTTTGTCTGCTGGGAGAATGATTATGTTGTCTTTCCTCAAGTTGGTGAATGCTTTTTGTTCTTCTCTGTGTAAGTTGCTTCTGGGTGGACTGCTGGAGCAGATGACATTGGTGACTTCAAGTCTAATTTTATTGGCTATATCTGGGTTAATTTTGGTTAGGCTAGCTTCAACTCCTCATATAATGTTTTCGGTGGGGATGCGTTTGGCGGTGACTGCAAAGTTGAATCCCTTGGAAAGGACATTGGTTTCTGCTCTGGTGAGGGTTCTGTCTGATATGTTGTGTGCTGTTTGTTTCATGCGCTGTTGTGGGGGGTGGGGTGGGCTTCTGGTGTTTCTCTAGTCTGTGGAGTTTGCTGGTGTGTGTGTCTATCTTGTGGGAGGTTTCTGTTTTGGCTCTCCATAGGGCTAGTTGTTTGGATTTGTCCCAGAGTGCTGGGTGGATTTTGTTGCTGAGTTTGAGGTGGAGAGTAAGTAGGTCCCTGTTGGTTTGGTCTAGTAGAATCTTTTCCTGTGGAGTTTGTTTCTGATTAGGGCTAATTTCATTTTTTTCAGGATCCTTTCAGTGGCTGAGGTTTTGGAATGGAATTTGAGTTGGAAGCATGTGGGGATCACTTTTTTGTCTCGGCAATTGCGTTGGAATGTGAGGTCACATAAGATGGTGGCTCTTCAGACTTTGAGTTTCTCGTAGGTCCTGGTCAGCTGGAAGGTTTCAGCCTGAAGATGGCGAGTGGAACCTCAATGAAACGTTGCCAAGGTACTCTCAATCTTACACGGGAAAAGACCTGAACACGCCAAGACCTGCACACACACACACACACACCCCTGGTAATTATTTTTAAAAATATCCATATATCCCATTAATGGTCATGTATAAGTCCAACTGCAGTTAAGCTGACCCTCAATACCAATGAAAAATATATACTTTTGGATTATTACGGATAAGCCAATTATTAAAATTAGAACACAAAACATTTTGAGGTTTAGTTTTATTTTTAGTGGTATTTTGTTAAAACTTCAAGGGTTGGCTTATCGTAGATAGGCTTATATGAGATTATATATGGTACATATACACTAGCACTGATTTAGCTAGTCAGGATAATGAAATGTCTGCAAGAAAACAAGCAAGCTCAGAGAGCATCAAGGGTCCCTCATACATGTTGCTAAGGCTATGGTCTTCTCACTGGTCACACGTGGCTGTGAAAGCTGGACCACCAAAAAGAAACATTGCTTTTTTTGAATTGTGGTACTGCAGAAAATGGTTGAGAGTACTTTGAACTGCAAGAAGAACATTTGATTAAAAAAAAAAATAGCAACAATATGACAAATACATGCATATCCTTTCCTTGGGACTTTTATTTCCTCTATCTGCATTTTTGGATAAATCTATGACAAATATAACTTCTCCAATTGCTATAGCTTTTAATTATAGCTAATTTGGATGAGGTACTAGACTACTCAAATCACAAAAAGACGGGTACCGATCTGTCTGGCCCGTTCTACCCATTTGAGATGGTATAACATCTAACAATTAGGTTTTACTATTCGTTCTTCCCATAGTGAAATAACATTATATTTAAAAAGCACGAACAATATGTTTTATTGATTTTGGTGGGCCTTAGGGTCACAAACTAGATGGGACTATTACAAATCTCAATGTTTGTTTTGCTCCATTCATACAAACAGTAGAGGTGTACAAACAGTATTATAGAGAATAAATCATCAAGAGGCACCATGCAACATCAGAACAAGGAAGCCCCTATTATCTGGCAGTAGATATCTTGAAATACTAGTACAAGTGTGATCAAGTGTTAATCTGTAATGTGTGTTATTATTTTCACTCCTTTCATCATAGAAAACTCATGAGGAAGAAAATTACACGCCGATTATTTCTGTGTTTTCTTCTGCTTATGTCAACAGGAACCACAAATGATGTGGACTGGTTTTTTTGGGATTTTGCTGCAGTGCAGATTTCTTAAAAGGACATGTCCAGGCAAAAAGTGGTTATATGGATTTTCAATCCATTTCTTTATAGCTTGCTTTAAAAAAATGTTAACTCCTGCACAAAGTTCATAAAAAGAAACAACCCAGCATTTGGATATCACCAGCAGAGATGGGATCATTGCAATTAGCCTCTACTCATCCAAAATAAATGTTTATGTTCTCTCAAACAATTTTGGGCAAAAGTAAATAAATTACTTTTTTTAAATCAAAAGTAAACTATTTTAATTATAAGGGGGAAATAGCCCTTTAAAATGATCTGAGATTATTTCAATGGAAGAATTTTATGTTCACCGCTTTCAACTAAACACTAAAGCTTCCTGAATAATAGGCGATTGTTTCTGAACACTAGAGCTTTTCTTCAATTTATTTATTTTCTTCAACCCTGCCCTTTATAATAACTTATTCATTATATAAAACCTCATTCTTGAGCAATCATCAAATTTACTGGACTGCAACTCCTTCTTTATGAAAAGAAGGACTAGGGGTGACATAATAGCAGTTTTCCAATATCTCAGGGGTTGCCACAATGAAGAGGGATTCAAGCACCTGAAGGCAGGGCAAGAAGCAATGGGTGGAAACCAGGGGTGGGATTCAAAATTTTTAACAACTGGTTCTGTGGGCGTGGCTTAGGTGGTGGGAGTGGCTTGGTGGTCATGTGACTGGGTGGACATGGCTTGGTGGTCATGTTATTGGCTGGGTGTGGCCAACTCAACATCAGTCACATCGAGGCACGCATCTCCTCGTATGGCCTCTCATGACTGAGGGGATGCTGCAACAGTCATAAATGTGAAAAATGGTCATAAGTCACTTTTTTCAGTGCCATTGTAACTTTAAATAGTCACTCCACACAAGCAGAGTACCAGCAAAGGAGGGGAAAAAAACTCCAGAGATGTTCCTAAGACAGGAAGTCTAGTCCTGCCAAGAATGTAATAAGGGTTAATGGAGAGGCAGTTTCTGTAAGCAACTCCAGAATGTTTCCTTCCTGCCTTCCTACAGGATTAAGCCAGTAATTTCTTCTAACAACCAGTTAGAACTGCTTAGAATGTTAACAACTGGTTCTAGCAAATAAGTGCAAACTGGTAGAATCCCACCCCTGGTGGAAACTAATCAAGAAGAAAAGCAACCTAGAACTAAGGAGAAATTTCCTGACAGAACAATAAATCAGTGGAACAACTTGCCTCCAGAAGTTGTGAATGGAAGTTTTTAAGAAGAAATTGGACAACCATTTGTCTGAAATGGTACTATAGGGTTTCCTGCCTGGGCAGGGGGTTGGACTAGAAGACCTCCAAGGTCCCTTCCAACTCTGTTATTCTATTCTATTCTAAACCTCAACCAATGTCATCATCTATACAAAGTGTAGTTAGCTGTATAAAGTATAAGCTTAGTAAACTTAATATACTTTATATATTTTATTTTCTATTTTTACGCAAAGTTGGCATTTTTATATTGTTCCCATTTATTAAAATGCTACTGCCACTTATTCACTTTCCTGCTTTGCACACCAAAACAACACATGCTTACACAATTTTAACTTCTAAGGAGGAAATATTTCCAATACTAAATAAGAGGGTCTGAAATGGCCTTTCTGTTATGTTTAAAAAACACACACCTCATTGTGAAGAATGTATTTCATTTCAGAAATACAACTATAGTACTGCAATTGATAACATGATCATTCAACTGAATACAACAACGAGACGTGGCAGTTCCATACATGGCAAGCCTCTGTTGTGGCAAAGTAGCCCATATTTAGATGTACTCAGGGGTGGGACACGACAGGGTTAACTACTGGTTCGGGATTTACGAGGTTTGGTGATTGCTTCCCTGTACGCTGCAAGGGCACGCACCTGTAAATCATCATCAGCACGCTGCGTACAGAGAAACAGCCTTTGAAACAGCCTTCTTTTCCTGCTTTTTTAACTGCAGCTGTGCCTTGCATGGCAGCTGAAGTTGAAAAAGCAGGAAATAAAGGTCAGGTAAAAGCCCGGGTGGGCAAAAACATCAGCAGACATAGAACCGGTTCTATGTCTGCTGCTCTTCAGAGCTACCGGTTCTACAGAGGTGGACAGAACCAGCAGAAACCCACCCCTGGATGTACTGTTCTTATTAAATAGGGGGTGGGAAGAATGGAGGCAACACGGAGCAACATTCAGCTTAACTTTATTTAAGAATAAAGGGTTGCCGCGGCTGCCGCGAGCTAACAGGGTGGCTGGCTGACAGGCAACAGCCGATGCCATTTGACAGCTCCCTTTTATAGTCAGTGTCAAATGGCATCAGCCAATAGGAGCAGTCCGCGTTCCCGCTGGAAATGCGGACCTGAGTAAGAACTTCAGCAGTCTTAGAATGCAATAGTTCTTATTTTATAAAGCTGTGAAATATCCTTTATAAGCTCCTATAAAATAAGGATTCAGATTTATTTTATATACATTTGTTGGGGTACAATTCTCTTTCTTTCAATGTGGCAAAATCCTATTTTTATTATTTACGGAACTTGCTATGACTTGATTGCAGTGCTAATACAACTGAATCTATTTCATTTTTGTTTCTATATGGTATTTAGAACATATCTTACTTGTGGAATTCTGACCACAACGAAGTTGTAGTGCTGTGTGGTTGTGTACATAATGCTTATGTACAAGTAGCCCTCGAATTACAACAGTTCATTTAGTGACTGTTTAAGTTAGATGCCATTCAAAAAGGCTGCGTTCCACTGGCGCTGAATCCATAGTCACATGACCAAATCGGTGAGCGGTTGCAGTTCTTTTGCGACCTTCTGACAATTGGGAAGCCAGATTCACTTGACAAGCATGTTACTAACAGTTGTTAAGTTAGTAACATGCTTCTTAAGTGAATCTGGCTTCCCTATTGACTTTGCTTGTCAGAAGGTTGTAAAAGGATCCCAGGATACTGCCACATTCATGATTCACTTAACAACTGTGACATGCAAGGACATAAAATGGGACGAAACTCACTTAAACAACTACCTCATTTAGCAAGAGAACTTTTGGGTTCAAAAGATGCTGGCTGAGGTATTCTGGGAGTTGAAGTCCACACATCTTAAAATGGCTAACACTGATGGACAGGGAAGAATGAGCCTAAATGTTTTTAAGGGTTCTACTTTGGTAAGAGGTCATACTATGGTTTTCTGCCATAAATGTTAAAAATATTGGTTGGGGACAGTGGTGGGATTCAAATTTTTTTTACTGCCGGTTCTGTGGCTGTGGCTTGGTGGGCGTGGCAGGGGAAGGATACTGTAAAATCTCCAGTCAGAGGTGGTATTTGCCGGTTCTCCGAACTACTCAAAATTTCCGCTACCGGTTCTCCAGAACTGGTCAGAACCTGGTGAATACCACCTTTGGTTGGGGGAAAAAAAATAACAACTGCAGTAGAGACAATAAAGCAATCCTTAAAATGGCAGACTGAAGGAAGGGTTCAAAATAATCCAAAATAACTTAATTACAACAATGATACCCATTTGAAAAAGATAGCAAACTTTTAAGGCCAGATGTTTGCATCTGGGTAAGAACAGAAAGGGAACAGGTTTAAAGGCCTGAAGGGTTTTTTAGTTTTCTATTTCAAATGCTACTCCCTCAACACATAGCCTTCCAGCTGCGGGGCAGAAAAAAAACACCACATTCATTTCCTTTTTCTCAAAGGAGAAACTGTTTCTTGACCTAGCACTACTTTTGCATAGATCTTCCCTCTGCAGATATGTGTGCTTGCCACACAGACTTCAGAAGGAGAAATAGCACAATCCTATTCTTGCTCCATTGTAGCCAGGCCTCATGCACTACATCGGTTCCTGAAAACAAGACTGCATTCAGGGTTCAAAGGGTGCAATTCAAAATGTCCTCAGGCCGCCCTATGGAGCAGCCTAATTGGAATACACAGAGGTGACACAATTAAAAAAAGAAAAGGCATCTGGAAAGACCGTGTTATAAGGCTTTTTCAGGCTTTTTCAGGCTGTTCGCAATATGGGTAATCCTTGATTTACAGCCATTCGAAGTTATGGCACTGACAAAAGTGACCTATAACAGTTTTTCACACTTGTGACCGTTGCAGCATCCCCACGGCCACATGATCAAGATTGGTGTGCTTGGCCACATGATCAAGATTGGTGTGCTGGAAATGTATTTATGATGATGTCATGCCCCTGTCGGAATCTGATTCTGAGGGGGAAGCCGAGCAGCTGACAGGGAGTGGGGGTGTGGTTCCATTGGCTGTGGAAGAAACTGGGAAAGGGCAAAGTCCAGCTGGGCAGAGCAGGGATGAGGTAGAGCAAGGCAGAGGGAATTCAGAGGAAGATCCAGGCCCACCCCCTCTTTATCCTAGGGCATGCAGGGAGGAACGGAGAAGGGAGCAACATGAGTTGCATGGCTTATGGGGGAGGAAAGGGCCCTGATTAGCTCATTAGCTAATATAGATTCATTAGCTGCAGCTGGGAACATAGTGTTTAAAAAGGAAGATTGCGCACAGCAACTTGTTAGAAGCAAATCATGAATTACCTTTTATTGTCAAGGCTTATCTGGGTTCCTGGCGTCTTCCCAACTGGGTGTGTTTTGTTGGCCTTTGAAGTCTACAATTCCTTATCCTGCCCTGTCTGGTTAATTGCTACAGTGTGGTTTGTGTGGATTTTCATTTACAGTTTATATGTATTTTGTTTTCAGAAAGAATTTCCTCCACTTAAAGACTGTTCTTGGGAGAGTTTTTTCTCCAGCCGTAGATAACTGGACATTGGGGGCAAAATTGGAGGTATTAAAGGGACTTTTCTGACTTATGTGACTCTGTTGCCTTTGTGCCACGTCCCAGGTCATCACAGATGGCTGCAGTGTCACGGGGTCACATGATCATCTTTTGCAACCTTCTGATCAATGTTCTGTCCTAGGCCTCCCCAAAAAGCACTAAGTCAATTCTGAGTCCCAACAAAAAAACTCTTTTATTACATTAATGGGAATTTATTTCATTCACAGTCAGCCAACGGCTTGGCAAACAGTCTTGAGAAGGTAGACTAATGAGCTCAGGCCTTTATCAATCCTGGAACGCTGCCCGGCAAATAGTTCCACACTCATTGCTGGCAGGGAAGGGCTGGGTCATACAGACAAATCTCCACAAAGCTGGAACAAACAAATGACCACAAGAGCGAGTTGTTTCCTGCAAAAGTCCCCTCCCCTTTTGCTTCTCTTTTAATCCTGATGGGAGGGGCCATTCATCATTCACCTGTGATCTTACTCCCACGTCGACCCTGAGTTCTTAATTGTGCCTTCCTTTCGGCAGCTCTGTGCATGCGCAGGCTGGGAACCGGTTCCAGAAGCTCCCCTGCTTCACTGCTGTCCGAGCCCAAAGGTAGCTGATGACTGCCAGCCTGCCCTAGCCCCATTTCTGCCTCTGACACAGAGCCCTCATCCAAGCCTTCCTCAGCCTCCAGGAATGGCCCGGGTTCCTCCACAACCTTCTAATTACAGTCTGACTCTGCTGCCAGCTCTGCCAGCGGGCCACAACAACCAGCGAAGTCAATGGGGAAGCCAGATTCATTTAACAACCATGTTATTAACTTAACAACTGCATTGATTCACTTAACACCTGTGGCAGGAAAGGTCGTAAAACGGGGCGCAACTCACTTCAACACCTGTTGTTAAGCACCTTATGCTTAACAACATAAATCTGGGACTCAGTTGTGGTCCTACAAGGAACTGCTGCCTCACAAGCTTCTGCTGCTGAATGCACACGTGAAAATTGTCTGGAAAGGATGCCAAGCCTAAGAAATGCTTTTCCAGATTTCAATCCCTTCCTCCCCTTTCATCATTGGGATATAGCCTGGGGTTCTGCATTTGCTACGGATGACAAGTAGTGGATTATCTTGCATTTTTACTTGCCTACCTGTGCCAGGCCAAGCAAGTGCCAACTGCTTTGCTCTCCAATATCTTTCAGCAGTGGTATATTAACCAATAAGCAGACTAAGCACGTGCTTAGGGCACCAGGCCCAAAGGGGGAAACACAAAATTGAGAAAGAAAAAAAAAAAAAAAACCAATGAAGGTTTGTTAAAAATCTTGTATGTACAAAGGAAGGGGACACCAAGATTTGTCAATGCTTAGGGCACCCGTGAGCCTTAATCCATCACTGGCTTTCAAGACCTATGGATTCTACCGATGGATCTTTTGCATGGGTTTCTCCCACCTTTCTCTGAACTTCCCTGCATTCACAGGAGGAAAAAGAAGGGGAAAAGGAAAAGACCACAGTTTTATCATTCTTTCACTTGGCTAGAAGAGTGACAAAACTCTTGTCGGCTTGACCTAGTGTTAAAAAATGGCTCATTGTTTCAGTGTGAGTTAGAAAACAAAGATAGGTCCAGCCCACACTTCACTGTTCTATCAGCAAACTTGTTTTCAAAAGTGCCCGTCGCAGGCAGTGTGCAGACCCCTAGCAATCATTCCTGCTGTTGTGTACTGTAGCTCAGGGGTCCCCAACCACCGGTCCGCGGACCGGTACCGGCTCGCGAACAAGTCCTACCGGGCCGCTGGTTTGCTGGGCGCCGCCATCTTTTTTTGATGAAAAAGTTATTCCGGTGAGCTTTTCCGGGTAGAAAGCTCACCGGAAGCACTTTTCATCAAAAAGATGAGCGGCGTCTTCGGTGAGCTTTTTCGGGTAGAAAGCCATTTCTACCCGGAAAAGCTCACCGAGCGCTGGCGCCATCTTTTTGATGAAAAAGTGCTTCCGGTGAGGTCACCGGAAGCACTTTTCATCAAAAAGATGGCGGCGCCAGCTAATGCCGTACGGCGCGAAAAGGTTGGGGATCGGGCCGCGGCATAAGAAAGGTTGGGGATCACTGCTGTAGCTAATTGGAGCACAGTGTAGTAAGTGAACCAGATGGCCCTAAGTGTGCCAATTCAAGTTGGAAAGCCCAACATTTGGTCCAATGGAAGTAGGACACTACGCATTTTTTACTTGCTGTCTCTTCCATTTCCATATATCTGTTCTCTTTCTTTCTGATCAGAGCGCTGGGCAGCATCTTCTCTCTTTGCTGTCATTTTTATTTTCTAAGAAAACTATTTGGGGCATTTTGAGATGTAGCACAGAATCAGTCCCAGAAATATAGCTTATACCCCAAAAGGCTGTCTTTTTGCTTTTATGCAGGCCAGCTTCTCTTCTATTCCTTTTTCATTAAAAGCATCTAAATAAATAAGCAACAAGTGATCAGGTGAGGCACAGAGTTTCAAGAAAGACATTTATGGTTGGCATGTCGGTGACCCAAAACCTAAAGCCATAATTGGTGAAATGCCTGGGCCTTGGTGCTGAGGTCCCAGTGGCAGAAGGACCAGCAGATAAGAGCTGTATGAGCAGGAATAGGATTTGACCGGTATAACTACCGGTTCTGTCAGTAGTCAAGTCGCATGAGTGCAATTTACAACCTGCTGAGCTGCCCAGACAGCTGAGCAGCGCTGCATGCAAGTGCACAGCGATTGGAAAAGATCTTTCTTCCAAGAATGGAAACTTAGATTTCATGTTGTTCTTAGAGTTCTATCTAAGGAGGGAATCAAATGGAATTAACTTTTTCTGAAGAATCAGTTGTTCTACCATGCTCAGTTGGCAGAAGCAACATCTATAGTAGTACAGGCAGTTTTGGACTTCCAACTACAATTGTAAGCAATTCTGTTGCTAAGTGAGAAGTTTGTTAAGTGAGTTTTGCCCAATTTTAAGATCTTACTTGCTACAGTTGTTAAGTGAGTGACTGCAGTTGTTAAGTTAGTAACACAGTTGTTAAGTGAATCTGGCTTCCCCATTGATTTTGTTGTCAGAAGATCTTGTTAGATCACGCTGATCACGTGACCTTGTAACAGTGCCACCATCATAAATATGAGTCAATTGTCAAGTGTCTGAATTTTAATTACATGACCATGGAGATGCTGCAATGGTCGTAAGTGTGAAAAATGGTCATACGTCACTTTTTTCAATGCCATTATAAGTTTGAATGATCACTAAACAAGCTGTCATAAATCGAGGACTTCCTACATGAGATACATTCATTGTATGGCAAATAAGCACATCACTAGTATATTGCATAGCTAAAGTGTTGGCAATTGGCTGGCTGTCTATACCGCACACCTATCAGTCTGAGTTGTGTTAACAAAGGTCAGATGAAATGGGCTGAATGCCACGGCTGAAAATAGATCTTTATGCTTTACAGAAATGAACTTAGTCAGCAGAGATGAAGTAGAAATAATCATTATTTTAGTCATCCTTGCAGTCTGAATCTTGCAACTGTTCTGAAACTAACTTTGAAGTAGGTCTGTAGATTCCGCTCAGAGAAAGGAAACTGATAGTGGTACTTGCGTTTCAGGAAGACTAAAAAAATGATTAGGTCCCAGAGATAGGCTTCATCATGGGACCTTCAATTTGGAAAGATGGATGAAAGAAAGCATACTTGCGTCTTGGCTGTTCAGTTTCAGGCATAAGCGAAATATTATTTTTATTATTGGAGAGCTAGTTGTTTTGGTGACTAAGGCATCACACTAGAAACCTGCCTCCACAGTGTACTTTTATTGTAAATTGCCTTGATTATGTGAATAATGTAAAATACTTATTAGTGTTGTAAGGCTACTAAAATATGCCTCTGAGACTATGGTAGGCTATTCCCAAGGACTGGACTATTCTAAATCTGCCAGTTTCCCTGGGCAGACTTTAAATACCTTAATTTAAAAATAAGAGTCACATACTTTTTGTGGAAAATAAGTGTTCTGCAAACAATTGAAATGTGGCAATGGATTTGTTAAGTAACAAAATATAAAGCAAAAGCCATGCCTATTAAAATTTTAAACTGTACTTGGATTCTTAGGCCAAGCTAGATGTTGCATATAGGTTGTATGGAAGGGTCTCCACATTTATATCAGTTTAAAAAAATTAAATGGTATGTTTTGACTGAGATCAGGACTGCTGCATAAAAAACTCTTCCCTATTCTTTGAACATGTATTGAAAATTTGAAATGCCATCAAAACTGACCAAGGAGGAAACAAATTATAGTACATTTTCTTCCTCAAAGTAAGAGGCTATATTGAGACACAATTCTTCCAAAGAGACAGGAGATCCTGATACCATCATACTACCTAGCCTGTTTCAGTATATAGAGTATATTTCAAAGAGAAATACCGAAAATGAAACTGATTCAGAAAATTAAAATAAAACCTTTCTGCCTTTTATTATTCAGAGACACAAACATCCAGGCTGGGGAAGAAATGTAGTACAAGAAATGGGAAGGGCTGTGGAAGGCTCGTGTAAAGCAGCTTGATTTTGTGAAGTTGCTTTGCCATCATCTGAAGCTTTCTTATATGCCTTGCTAGGCCCCGCTGTCTAAAAACTATAGTTGTCTAAGTCACAGGGGTCTCCAACCTTGGCAAGCTGGCTGACGAATTCTGGAAGTTGAAGTCCACAAGTCTCAAAGTTGCCAAGGTTGGAGATCCCTGTTTTCATCTCAGACCAATTGTCTTTAATTCTCTCCACCTCCATACATTTCGTAGGGCTTTCAGGAAAAGATTAAGATTTGGGAGAATCCACAGCTGATATGGCATGAACCTTTCACTATTGCGTGAACTATTCTTAAAGGTTCTCCACTGTTGTTATTTTAATTGGCGTACTGATATTTAATTGATATTAGTACTGGTGCCACTATAAGATGACTCAGAATCTATTTAGGATGCATTGTTTTTATGAAGATATATGATGCTTCTTATATTCTTCTAATTTAAGAAATAATGGGCATTTGCTGGGTTAAAATTTTTAAAAGTTACCGTTTTGTAACTTACTACATTTTGTAATGTGGTCGAACATTACGTGACTTCCTGCTGTAGGAATTAATCTAAGTTTTTCCAATATTTCACTGTCTTTTACTTTACTTTCAGACACTTTCAATCCTTAGGAGCAAACTAATTTTACTTTGGGAATTCCTGTTACAGTTTAAAATTTGGGGTCCTGCTCTGCCCCATCCCACAGTGACCCCTCACAATCAATGCAACCTCTTTGCAGAAAGACACACTCAAGTCCTGGAGTATTTCAACATTTCTATAACTTCCTTCTGTCACACATTCTCTTGTATCAGGCAAATGCTCTGTTGGATTGCATATTACCTCTCAGTAAATATCTGTGCTATAGATCCCAGCAGCTTAGTATCCTTTCATTAAATCACAATCTGGTGCAACTGAATGGTTTGGAAAGGGCCTGATTTGTAGAACCGAATAGTGCAAAATAATTGATTTTATGCACGATGTTATGCTACCCAGCTCTCTTTTTTTTTTTCAAATAACGTCTTATGTATGAATTAGGCTAGCAGCTTATCTGTCGAGTATCTTAATGGATACCAAGCACTTTTGGCTAAGCAGTCTGCGTGTCAGGACAGTTTTCTCTTCCCACCTCCCTGATCCGGAGGAAACCTGCCGCTTTCTGACATGCCTGCGGACGAGGGTGCGGAAGTCTTTTTGGTGTTGCTGGCGATTTCGCAACCGACATTCACGCCCCAGAGCTCGGTCCGATCCGGCCCGGTTCGCTTTCTTATTGCAGCCCCGGTTGCACCGACTAAGACGAGGGTCGTCTCCCAACCTTGGCAAGTTTAAGACTTGTGGACTTCAACCCCCAGAATTCCTGAGCTAACACGACTGGAGGAGGAATTCTGGGAGTTGAAGTCCACAAGTCTTCAAACGCTGTCAAGTTTGAAAGATCGCCTGGAGTTAAGATCTCAAGGGGATCGATCCGTTTTGCCCGAGCTTCCGCTGTCTCGCAAGCCGCCGCCCCCAGGTGGCTCCGGCGGGAGCCTGGCCGGGCTCAGCAAAACTCAACTTCCTGGCCTGACTTTTTGACAGTGACAGCCTCCCTCCGGGCCCCACCCGACCCAAGGAGAAGCAGCTCTTCCTCTTCTCCAAACGAGCCTCTTCCTCGCCCTCTCCAGCGCATCGCAACGAGGAGAAGGGGCAGGAGAAAGCCAGCCAGCTGGCAGAGCTACAGTAGGGGGAGGAGGGCTGAAATCTCAGTTTAGGACGCCGAATGCACCACGTCCTGCGGGGCTCTCCCGGCTGAGCCGCAGCAAGCGCCGATCCACGTGTCAGGAAGGACCCCCTTGCCCACTTCCCCAGCGGGACTCTCCCGCTTCCAATAAGAGGGGCGTCGGCGGCAGCAAGATCAAGATGACGGCTTCCAGGAAGAGAAGGAGAGCAGCGCCTCCCTTACCTGGCTTAGCTGGCTTAGGCGGCGGCTTGGACATCGCTGCGTCCAAGTTTGCACAGCCAAGCCTCCGCGATCGCCGATCCTAGCGCTGAGCCGGCTCGCTCGCCGCCTCCAGATCGCCCGTCAGCCTTTCCCCGGCGGAGGATTTGGGGAGCGGCGCGGCTCGGGAGCGACCGACGAAGCTCGGAGGGAGCGGGGGTGGGGTGGAGATCGGGTGGACGTCCCAGATGAGCTCTCTCGGCGAGGGCACGAAAGGTGCTGTTGCAACGACGAGGAAGTGCGGCTTGGTCGCAGACTGCCTCCCCCTAGAGGCCAAGGGAAGCGCACGGCAGGAAGAGCGAAGGGAACCCGGCGAAGGCGGAATCATCCCAGGAGGGGCGTTTCCCGCGCGGGAAACTGGCGGGGGGAATCGACAAACAGGGCGACGAATCACAGCGCGCGAAGCTCCAATAAGGGGTGGGGCGGTCCCCTTAAGGCTCCCGGACTGACTGCGAGGGTTTGACCAATCGGAGCGCAGCGGTGCGGCCTCGTGCCCGCGTTCTTGGTTGTACAAGCAAGGTTAAGCGCCTCTGCCTTTTTTTTTTCTGTGGTAGCGGCTTCTAATGGGGTGATAGAAGTGGGAGGGGCTTGGAGCCTCTCTTTGCGGGCTGAAGGCAGGCTCCGCTTGGCTTGTCTGAGGGAGGTGTTTGCGCGCTTTGCTCTGAAGAGGAGAAGTGTGAGTTGCTTTGTTTGCGTTGCTTTTGCTTCTCTGCCTTAGGGCATCTCTGAACAGAAGCCCTTGTAGAATTCACCTTCCTTTAAAAAAAATAATAATCCGAAAATCTGACCTCGTTCTCTGCAGTGTGTGGTTGCAAACGCACTAAAAGTGTGTGATTGCAGATTGTGGACGTTCTTGGGCAATCTGTACTTTTGGCCCCTTAATGATGTGTTTGTGTTTTGAATGCGATTGTCAGCATTCCGGGTCTTTTCTTGAGTTGAGTAACCTTGTGCTATCGGTCTTCCTTAATGGTGGTTTTTGTTTTCTATGGCTGCTTTCAAACCAGCGCTTTATGGTAAGAAAAAGATAACATAAGTGGGGGAAGGAAAGAAGGGTAACAAACATAACTGAAATTATGTTTAGAAAGCCGAGCCAATACTATATGGGGTAAAAATCCTATTCATAACCATTTATGTTTCTGTACAAAACATCCTTCCCTCAAAACGACACTATAGAGCACTGCACACCAGAACAATTAGACACAAGAACAGTTTTTTCCCAAAAGCCATCACTCTGCTAAACAAATAATTCCCTCAACACTGTTCAACTATTTACAAAGTGTGCACTACTATTACTATTAATCTTCTCATCACTCCTTGTCACCCATCCCCTCCCACTTGTGGCTGTATGACTGTAACTTTGTCGCTTGTATCCTTATGATTTATATTGACTGTTTCCTAGTATGATTTGATTGCTTATTGTACCCTATGACTATCATTAAGTGTTGTATCTTATGATTCTTGACTCTTGATGAATTTATCTTTTCTTTTATGTATACTGAGAGTATTTACACCAAGACAAATTCCTTGTGTGTCCAAGCACACTTGGCCAATCAAGAATTCTATTCTGTTCCTGTTCCTATCCTATCCTATCCTATCCTATTCTAAAAAGGGTTTAAACATCACCCATCAAACCCATTTGTAATTATACCATGTTTCCCCCTTATACGGATCATTCGTGGTTTGGATGAATCAATGAGAATACTGGACAATTATAATGGAAATTGCTTAAAATTCTGCCTTAATGAATGAAATAAGTAACTGTAAATGAGAAGATAATTCATACTGCACTTGTTACTCATTCATTGATCATGTGCCATTAAGTCTGTGTTGACTCTTGATGACCATATATAGACTTTTCCCAGGGTGATCTAAACCCAACCTGGCACTTCATATTGTTCAATTAGGACACCCATTGTTGCTGTAATTTCCGTTCACCTTCCTGATCGTGATCTTCTCTTTTTTCCTCCCACCTTTCCTAGCATCGTAGACTTCTTCACAGAACTATATCTTCACATAATGTGTTCCAAATACAGGTTGTCCTTGGCTTACAATCTGAATTGAACTGGAATCTTCATAGCTGAACAAAGCAGTAATTAATCAGGATGTCACATGACAGTTTTGCTCAATGAGTGCAATCCCTGCACACCCAATTGTGGTTAATTTGTGGGTGGCCAACAGGAAGGAATAGAAGGTAAGATAGATACCACAGAAGGTAAAGAGGACTGGAAGCCTTAGAGGTGGGAAGGCCAGCAAAGACCACATGCCAAGTGCTTTTCCTTCCTGCTAAAATCCAAGCAACATTTTTAGCCTTAAGCAGAGAGACACACGTGCCTAACCTTCACCTGGCCTCCCAGGGCCTCTCCATCCCCAAAGCACCCTGCACTCCTTTTCTTTACTGTTCTGAGTCTCCATTCTGGAATATCCTGTTTAAATTTGGGGTTCCTCCCTGCTGAAGGATGTCAGCTCCTGAGCTTTTCAGGTATAGATATGTCACAGTACTTGATTTCTTCCAAAGCTTTTGCTGCTACCCTACCAAATTCTAGTCTATGATGTAATCCTGGGTTCCATTACTGTTTATACAGATAGTCCTCGACATACGACCACAATTGGGCCCAAAATTAATGTTGTTAAACGAGACATTTGTTACGTGAATTTTGTCCCATTTTAAGTCCCATTGACTTTGCTTGTCAGAAGGTCGCAAAAAGTGATCACATGATCCCAGGACATTGCAGCTGTCATAAATATGAGTCAGTTGCCAATTTATGCCAATAGTCATAAGCAGGGGTGGGCTGCTGGGGGTTTGCAGGGGTTCGGGAGAACCCTTAGCTAAGATTCTGTGCAGTATGGAGAACCCCCAAACCCCACTCCTGGCTGGCCCTACCCGCCCCGCTCCACCCCTCCCAGGAGTCCCCACGTGGCCTGTTTTGGATGCAGGTAAGTGCAGGGCGCGCACAGAGGCTTGGGGAGGGCGAAAATGGGCCTCCCGGAAGTTCGGAAGGCCAGAAACGGGCACATTTCCGGCTTCCAGAAAGCCTCTGGAGCCTGGGGTGGCCGTTTTTGCCCTCCTGGAGGCTTGAGGAAAGCCTCTGGAGCTCGGGGAGGGCAAAATGGCCCATCCCCCACCATGGTACAGGAGGCCGACTAGGCCACGCCCACCATGGCCACACCCATCCAGCAACCGGGCAGAGAACCCGTTGCTAAAATTTTTGAAGCCCACCCCTGGTCATAAGTCACTTTTTTCATTGATGTTGTAACTTTGAACAGTCACTAAATGAACTGTTGTAAGTCGAGGGCTATGTGTATTCAGTCCTACAAAGCAGGAGCTATCCATTACTTCAATATGTTCTTTGGCAAGTCTGAGGCTGGTTGTTGTATCAGTTGCCATTAATTTAGCCATCTTTATATTTAATCAGATTGGTTGTCTTCACTTGGCTCTTTGATTTACAATAATAGAGTTAGTAGATCATTTACACTTTCACCTTTCAAAGTAGTGCTGTCAGCATGGCACAGTTCTCTTCCTCCAATTTAAAAATCATGAGCATTTTCAATTAATAAATAAGAAAACAAGGAATCTCCTTTGCAGACTTGGAAAAAGTCGATTACACCATGTTCCATCCTGACTGTAACTTCCTTTCTTGTTCCATTTAAGTTTACTTGTATTAGGAACTGCAGTCTTATTCAACAAACACGGAGCTTTTATTTACAAACAATTGTAAATTGTTGGTATAATTTGAATAGGGCTGTGTCTTACAGTCATTTTGATATCAACATCAATCTTATTTTTGCCGGGTTCAGTGACGATGGGAAAAAATACTTTGTTCTGCAGGTGATAGTGTTATTCATGAATCATTTCTGCTTATGTAACATTGCTCTTTACAGTTTATTTTGGAGCCATGTTCTACTGTTTTGAAATACTTTTTGCATCCCAAAGGGTTCAAAGCCCTTCATCCTTATGTAACTGATAAAAGTCTTGGAAGCACTTGTAAAATAATAGTTAATTAACAGCATATAATCCAGATGCATTCAAGGTTATTAGTATTCGTAGTCATAGTTTTGCCTATTTTATAAAAGCACTTAAACCTGAAAAAAAAACCAAACCATTGTGAAGTGTTCGAATTTAACAAAACAGCCTATTTTATGTTCATGTGTATTAGGGCTAGGCAGTACTTCAGATTCCGTTCCAAAAAGGTGTTTTGAATGGTATAGCTATAAAAAGTAGGATGCCTAGTTTATACTGTGGAAAGAACCTTGGAACAGAAGATGAACACAAGCTGCAATGTAACATAAATATTTAAAAGTCCAATTTTATGCCACATCAGTAGAAGAATAATGTCCAAATAACAGAAAGTAATAATTAATAGTAAATATTAATAATTAAACCTGTGACTATCACTGACTCTGGGTAATTTAGATAATACCAATGGCCAGGGCATCTCAGGGAGAACGTCATTCAAGAGGGGAGGTGCTATGGCAGAGAAGGCACACTTCCTGAGATTAACTGAGGAACCAGGTGAGTGCCCATCTACTGGAACAAACTGGCTGGCAGATACCATGGAATATAGATGGACCCTCAAGTAATCATGCCCTTTGCCAAATACAGAACACAGTATATTTTTATGTATTATTTTTCGTGAAAGATTCAGAGAATCTGGATGATTATGAGCCATAAAATAATCAAGGGATTAAAAATCAATTGTCAGGAGAAGAGATCCAGTACGTTTGGCTCAAAAAAATATTAACTCTTCCAGGATCTTTGGATAAACAAATGATTCTCACTAAATAACACACAGCACATAACTGTTTCTTTTGTTATTATTTAGCTTTATTATTTTTTAGATTTTTTTTTAATGCCGCCTTTATTGCTTTATAAGTAACTCAAGGTGAAGAACATCCAGAATACTCTTTCTCCTCCTGTTGCGTCCACAACTCTGTGAGGTGGGTTGGGCTGAGGGACTGGCCCAAACAGCTTTCATGTCTAAGGTGGGATTAGAACTCAACAGCCTCCTGCATGCACTTTTATATTTTCTCGGGGCATATATATAGGGGCATAGCAAAGATGATGATTATATGTACGTAAAATGTCTCCCCACCAGATCCCTGTCCAATCCTCCTTTTTATAGTTCATTTACTTTGTGTCTCAGCTGAGATTTCATTGATTGCTCTCACTGTTGAGCCACGTAGATTTTCCTCTTTCTTATGTAGTTTTTCAAACAGTGGCCAGTCTAGCCCGGTTTTAGAGTCCCTTGCTGGCGTAGCTCAATTTAAAAATATACAAAGGTTCCATAAGCTAAAAAAAAAAAGCTAATGGACATGCTCTTGATTTTATCTTTTCAATTTAATGTTTAGGTTGTAAAGGAACAATGAAAACATTGGTCATTGGACTTGGAGGGTAAGTATGAATAGGAATTTGAAATCCTCTTTTCTTATTTTATGTATCAATATATATAAATACAGATGGTCCTCATTTAATGATCATTTGCTCAGTATGTATTCTTTTCACTGCATGTTAAACAGTATTTATATTTTTTATTTATATAATTTACATTTATAAAGGCTGCCCTATTCAGCTTTGGCTATTATTGGCATACAATACCAATAAAATACCATTAAAAATTATGACACTTTCTGTAATAATGATTGCCATGTCTAAATCTATGTTCTAGTGTACTATGAAATTTGTAAATCACTCGTGGCGTGAGGGGGTGGGTTGTCAAGCGCCGCTGCTGTTGCTGTCTGGGGTGGGGGTGGGGGCCGCCGCCATTTTTGAAAAGTTTTCCAAAAAGTGGCGCAGCAACCAGCCCCGGTAGGCTTGTCCGGTGCCGGTCCGCGGACCGCTGGGACCCCTGTTCTGGTACTATGAAAATATTCAGTGTATATGAAATTGCAGTTTCCACTGCTGTTGCAATCCTAGTTCTAATATTTTTGCTGTTGCAACCACACAAATACTTTTAAGAACCCTGCTCTCAGGAAGGAAAATGACAAATACTGAATGATCATTGTGCATTTATTCTGTAGAAGATAATTGACAGAGAACGCCCTTATGCAGCTATAATAAATAACCTTCTGGCTACTTAAAAATTAAAAAAATCATTACATTTGACTAGATACAAAGCAATTGCAGAGTAAACAAAGCTATTAACAGTGCTCTCTACTGTACAGTTTGTTCTTCTCAACATTTTTTCTCCCCATTTCCAATTCAGTGTAACAAATGGAGGCAAATCAACCCTGGCAGGAAAGCTGAAGAAATTGTTCCCCAATTGCACTATAATTTCCCAAGATGACTTTTTTAAGGTAACAAGTTTAAAAAAACTTTACACTTTGATACTTTGCTTTGTTGCAGAAGTGGATTTAACTTTGTTGATTCCAGTGCCCACAAAGATTCTCTTTGCCCTACAGTGAGTCTATGCAGTGATGGACATCAAAAGTTAATATGACTTACCCAGTGTGATTAGAGTTCTCAATTAAATAGGGCAATATTTCTTAGTCTCAGCAACTTTACATGTAATCCTTGTTTACTGACCACAATTGGGACCAATAACTCCATCACTAATCCATGGAGTTGTTAAGCAAGACATCATATGGCTGCAACTTGTGATTTTACTGCTAGCTTCTCCATTGACTCTGCTTGGCTGTGAAATATGCAAATAATAATAACATGAATCACAGAATGCTGTGATAATTATATACACCCATTGGCTGTTAAGTGCCCAAATGGTGATTGTGTGATTGATTGTGGGGTAAGTGCAAGAATAGTCATAAAGTTACCCTTTCAATGCATTGCAACTTCAAACAGTCATTAAACTAAAGCAGCTGTTAAGCAAGGATTGCTAGTATTTGAACTTCAATTCCCTAAATTCCCCAGCCCTTTTAGGCAGCGTCCTAAAACTGCTGAGATTAAGAAACATTGATGTAGGAAATTAATGTGTGTAAAAATGGTGCCTCATTGCAGAATTTCTCCTCACAGTATAGAAGTAGGTCAGCATGTAAAGCTCTAGTTATTTTGTCATGGAAGTTTTAATCCTCTGCACTTTGGAATGGCTGCTAAGTTTCTAGAAAATCAGCCAAATTGACCTGATCTCAAAATTACCAAAACAATGATCTCAAAAATTGCGGAAAAGACTCTTCCCTTCATTTGTTTTCCTGAATTGTTTGTCTATTCAAACATTTCAAACTTTGTGTCAACCCTGGAGCCATCTTTGAGCATCTTCAGGGTTGCCACAGTGAGGCTGGCTGGAGCTGTGGGAAAGGAAAGGGGGAGTAGAGATAGCTGTGGGGAATATGTAGCCAAAATAACATTCTTTCTTCTGTGAAGCAAGGACATTGTCACCAGCACCTGGAGGGGCATGGATGGAAGGCATCCAGGATGGGAAGAAAGACCTGGTGGGAGCATGTGATAGTTGTGTGTAATGTGGGGAAGAAATTTGGATTTTGAACTGGGTGGGGAAAACCCAGGGGACTTCAGATTCGGGTTTTCACCAGCTGTACCAATATGACATGCCTAATAAATCTATACTTTGAGGAACCCTGCCTTGGAGTTTTGATTTCCTATGGGCTGTTACTTGGAATCCTATTTTGATTTTTCTTGTTCTGTAAATTATTATCTCACGAACTTGGCAAATACCAGTTTTTAAATGAAAGAATGTGGCTTGTGGGAGGTGTTTTTTTTTAATTATTAATGCACAGGAATTGAATTTACTTGGTACAGAATGATAGCGATAATATCATTAACGTTAAGTGTAAATTGCCTCTCTGTGTTAAGATTTGCAGCCACTTATCCTGTGGGTTTGTACCATACTCTCCATAACGTTAATATGTTTGGTTTTCTTTAGCCTGAATCTGAAGTAGCCAAAGATGATCATGGATTTCTGCAGTACGATGGTAAATATTCTGGGTTTTTTAAAATATATATTTTGAAAACTCAAAAGAGAGATCTGGATGGCCCCCCACCCTTACGGCATTCAAAAAACTATTAAAAGGCCTTGCTATTTTCTCAAGGTTTTGGGCAGGATGGTTGTGCCCCTTTTGGATGGGCTTCCTGGCTCAGTCATAATTTCTCTTCTGTTTTTTTGTATTGCTCTTACTTTTCACCTGTAAGCCACGTAAGAGTAATCAGGAGCCAAGTGGCTTCTAAATTATATATACATACCTGCAAATGTATAAATTATAAAATGTAATACTGAAAAATACAATTTTCAACAAGATATTTCAATGATCTGAGTCTTTGTACCATAGCACAAAGGCATCCAATTTATAAATGAGAAGGCCCTTTTTGTTTCTAGACAGCGAAGGTCTCCTCTGCTCAATCTGGTTCTCCCTTTCCTAGATGTCCTGTACCAGCAACCAAGTGTTCAGAGGAAATCTGCATTTTACTTTGTTTAACTACTTATAAAGCTTGCTCTATTATGGAAATAGCTTGTTCTTGGAATGCAAATGTGCTACGTTTGCCTACAAAAACAACTAGCTGGTTTAAAAGCTGTTAATATAAATAAGATACTAGGCAGCAATAAATGTGATCAACTTGTTCAGGTTCAGACAGCCCCAATTGTTGTGCAATGCAGCCAATTATTAAATTTTTGAATTGCAACATAATAAGCATTCACCATAACTTGAATTGGCTTAGGAAAGCATAATCAGCCTTTGGGGATTGTGGAACGTCATCACATATGAATGAGATGAATCACATTTTCACCTCCTTCATAGATCTGAATTGAACTAGCAGAAAGAAATATATATGAGAAAAGAAAAGACAAAGGAATTAATCTCGTTCTAGGATAAAGATAATTTATGTAAAAGCTTTAGGCTGTCTTAAAGCTGTCTGGATTTAGAAAGGACTTGAGTGCCTACAAAAGTCAGTTTATTGTTGGAATATAAATATTTTCATTAAGTAGTTAAATGGAAAACAGTTAATCATGAAAATACAATAAGTAAGTTTACAGCTAGCATTAATGAAATTCAGTAACACTCTGCCCCAGTTTGACTGTAGGGTAGTTCATCTCAAACTTGTTCATTAGAAAGATAATATTTTGATTCCACATTTTTGCCAAGCAGAGAAACTTGTCCAGACTGTTCAGATTCACTTTTTAAAAAAACATTTTAAAGTTAGGGAACCCTCACTAATATATTTTGATTATAAATAAATGTGTTAGTTTACTTCCTTCATATAGCTTTGAAAAATGAAATGTAACCAACTGTTCTAAGTATGATGTTCTACTGCCTTAAAAGAATTCATATACTTATTTTAATTCATTTTGCTTAAGGAGAACATAATATTTCACTTTATATACTAAATGATAAAGATTTAAAATTTAGTACAGTCCAAACTATACATGAGAAGCTGAAACTATTGGTTTTTTTTTCCTTGTTATTGTTTGGAAATTATTGATCTGCTGGGTTTTTTAATCTATCCTTAATTCATTACCACCCATTTTTCTGCTATTTGCATAGAATTTCAGATTTGAGAACTATAGTAAGATCACTGGATCACTCCTATACTTTGCTATCACTTTATAAACTTTCCTGTTTCCAGTCCTGATTAATCAACCGTAAACATACTTTGCATTTTCTCAGATGGTGCTGAATCCTCAAAATAACAAAATTTTCTAACATTTAAAGTAATCCCTAACCCTCCCATTCTGTTCAATATAAACTTCAAGCTTTGGCCCGTGAGTGTCTCATGAACAGAATGAGTGCCGACTGGGAATATTGCCTTACATTTTAAGATTTAAGTGTCTCTTTTAGTACTTGATGCCTTGTACATGGAGACAATGGTGGCAAGCATACGTTCTTGGATGACAAAACCAGAAGACTCTGCATTGCCAAGACCACCCAATAATACACATGATGATCAGACAGGAGCAAAAGATATTCGGGTCTTAATTATTGAAGGTTTCCTTCTGTTTAACTACAAGTAAGCAGTTGTTTAACATTTACAAGAACTGCAATATGGCAAACCAGCATCCCTTACTTGTCATTTTACTCTTGCAGGCCCCTTAGTGATATATGGGATAAAAAATATTTCTTAACAATTCCCTATGAAGAGTGTAAAAGGCGAAGAAGGTATGGCATACTAAAAGCAATGCTTAATATAAAACTTTTTTTTCTTTGTCCACTGTTTTCTTCTCTCTGTAAAGCTGCACATCCTACTTCAAAATAAGCTCCACTTTTAGGCTGTCTTTGTGTTGTATATTCAGCCCATGGACCAGATTTCCCTTTGATTGGAACTGGTGTTTGGAAAGGGGAATCGACCAGGGGTGGGATTCTACCAGTTTGTGCCTATTCGCTAGAACTGGTTGTTAACATTCTAAGCAGTTCGGAGAACCGGTTGTTGGAAGAAATTACTGGCCTAATCCTGTAAGGAAGGCAGGAAGGAAACATTCTGGAGTTGCTTACAGAAACTGCCTCTCCGTTAACCCTTATTACATTCTTGGCAGGACTAGACTTCCTGTCTTAGGAACATCTCTGGAATTTTCCCCCCCTCCTTTGCTGGTACTTTGCTTGTATAAGTGACCATTCAAAGTTACAATGGCACTGAAAAAAGTGACATGACCGTTTTTCACACTTACGACTGTTGCAGCATCCCCACAGTCATGAGGCCAGGCGAGGAGATGCGTGCCTCGATGTGATACTGAGTTGGCCATTCACATGACCACCAAGCCATACCCACCAACTAAGCCACGGCCACAGAACTGGTTGTTAAAAAGTTTGAATCCTGCCCCTTGAATCTACTATCTGTCCTTCATTCAGAAAGATAAAGGGAGTGATTGTCTCTTCTTTCCTTTTTTTTACTAAAAGAGAAAGCTTTCCTTCATAGCAGAAGAATGTATCAGAACTGCCACCTCACCCCTGAGCTCCTGCTGTCGCTGAGTGCCAGTCTGTCATGGATCCTGGGGGGCGGGGGAATTCTTAGGGTAGTACCCCAACCTTTGGGCACTAGGGACCGGTTCCGTGGAAAAGTTTTTCTGTGGACCAGAAGGGGCATTTTTGTGTGCTGCCTGCATTCCATGGATGTGTGTTTGTGCAGCCTGGCTTCAGGCATGCCGTGGACTGGTGCTGATCCACAGACCAAGCGTTGGGTACCCATAGCTTAGGAGGAAAGTGAAAGTAATGGAAGTAACTGCCTTTCCGAGTCACATTTCAAGGTCGCTCCCCTGGGAGAAGAATGCAGCCTATACCAAGAGTGACCGTTTCAAAAACATATTGTTCAAAACTGATTGGACGATCAGAGGAGGGCAGTAGTGGGAAATGCTTAAAAAGGAGGGAAATTACACTTGGGGATTTGGCACACAAATTTCAGTTCTGGCTTTCTTTTACTGCAGTTCATTTGACTTCTAATAAAACTATATTTTGCAACGAATGGCGGCAAGGATCATTTTTACTTAGAGGTGCAAGCTGAGGCAGAGCGGACAGGATGCTTTTCTCAATGGAAAAAGATAGGATGATCACTTCCAGCATTTTTTTCATTGAAGGAGATCAATCTAGACAGAGCTTTAGGGAACAGTAGGTCTTTAGCACAGATCTTCTAACAGAATCCAAAACACTGTGGAATCTACTTAGATCAGCATGATCTTTCCTTACGAGAGTTCCATTATTTGTTATTTGCTAGTAAAGCTTGAGGCACATCATTATGGAAATTACCTCTGAATACTGCTGTGGATGCTGTGGGCTTTATAGCTATTTTAAAGGTTTTATTTGAGGATGGTTAATTTGTGATCCCTCCTACATTCTTGATGGTAGAATTCAATTCATGATAGTTGGGGCTTTTAGGGACTTGTAATTTAGCTATATTCAAAAAGTCATAAGTGCTCAACTATTCTGCTAAAGCTACAAAGGGTTCAAGGATCACAACTTAAAAACATGTTAAATTTCTTTAAGTGACCCATTATGCTTGAGTGACTGACAAAAATTATGAAAATGGCTTAAAAATAATAGCATTAAACAATATGAAATGCGGGACTATAAATCTAGGAGTGAAATACAGAAAAAAGAAACTATTTAAACATTATCAAACTAATAAGAACCACTTTGGGTTTTATTTTTGCTTAATGTAGCAACAGAATATACAATCCACCAGACCCACCTGGTTACTTTGATGGACATGTGTGGCCCATGTATCAGAAACACAGGAGAGAAATGGAAGAAAATGAAGCAAGCATTGGTACAGCTAACATTCTTATAGTTCTGTCAGGTGTCTGACATTTGCATAAAGTGCATAGCTACTTATGCACTTCCTATATTCTTTTCTTTAAAAAATGTCTTAATATTTCTTTGCATTTATGTAAAAGGTGAATAGCTATGAGTGTGATGAGGGTCATTAGTTTCCAAATGATTAGACATTTATATGCTCACACTTTTAGTGGTCAAACTTGTTTGGATTGCACGGGACCTTAAGTTATATATCTCTGTGTGCTAGTGGATAGGTTATATTTATTGATTGATTGATTGATTGATTTATTGATTGTATATGCCACACTTCTCAGCAATAAAGTGATTCTGAATTTTTTCCTCTGCTGAAAATAATTTGTATTTGTATTCCACCTTTTGCAGTTTATTTAGATGGAACAAAACCACAGGAAGATCTCTGTTCAAGGATATATAATGATATAATACAGGAATTGGAAAAGACAAGTAAGTAATTAGCCTGAGTTAAGATAATTTGCATCAAGAAAACTGCTAATAATGCCAGATGCATCATTAGATTTGTATGTGTATGTTTCCCAATACACCTGAAATCAAATGAAAGCTGAGAAACATAATCTGGTCCCACTGAAGTACAGTTCAACTCTTGGGTTTTCTTGGACAGCTGCTAGGGCTTCAGTGTTTCACTGCCTTGTCTAAGATTTTTCCTCTCCACTAAATCCTACTACAGGTACAGGCAGATTGGGGACAGCAGTTGATGGCTATTAAATCTTCACCTTTAATTTTTTCCCCCAATGCCCAGAATATTAGGTCATTCAGGTAATAAATATATCCAGTCATCTGCATGTGTTGCATATAGATCAGTATTAGTAAACTTGCTGGAAAAACCCCATCAATATTCGGAAACATATCATTACATAAGTCTTACAAAATGACTGTGCCATAAGCACAGTCCTTATCCTTATCTTCCCCTAGCTGAGGTAATGATGTTTTATGTCTGGTACTCCTAATACCATTGTATTGTGGTTTTGAAAAAGAAAATACCTCTTACATTTTACCTCTTAAACACAGGTTTATTGTAATCCTCTGAGAGCACTTCATTTTCCCTTTTACAGCTAAAACTTAAATGAGCAATCAAATTCATAAGTTTTTATGTTACTTATGGGGGAAATGATTGCATTGTTCTTGCAAAATTATAGTTTCCAAAATGTTATGTGCATGTTTGACTAACAAGTTACACCAAAATAGGTTTTATTAAATTTGCAATTGCTACACAAAATAAATCCTTTTGAATGAATTTATACTTTGTGTTGGAGGTCTTTGGGAAAGCAAAAAAGTATTACGATAAATACATTTTTATATGTATATAAAATACATATAAAAATGGTAATTTAAGGATATGTTAACATTGGAAATGGATTGAGTAGGAAAAACTGCAGCACATCTTCAAACCA